>NC_084617.1:12056016-12371016 GCF_033978795.1 Nerophis ophidion | reverse complement strand
TTAATTACGCTTAAATCTCCAGATAAACTTCAGATCTATCCCCCAATTATATGTTTTCATTATTTCTTTATGGAGTTTATATTTTTGGTTTGTTTTATGCCCTTTTTGTCAAATACAATTTTGTTTTTCATACGGCAAACACACAAAATATGCAATATTTTTACAACAAATATTTCAAAGTGTAATATTTAATGTGAAGTAATTGGAGCCTTAAATTGTTCAATCATTCATAACAATTATGCATGATAAGCACTCCACATAGGTCAATAACACCAGCAACTTTGTGCATACACACACAGTATAAAACGTTTGGTGGACAAAATGAGACAAAGAAGGAGTGGCATAAAACACGTCTTTCTGTGGCGGCGGCGGAGAAAGTTCTACATGTAAACAAACTAAGGTGAGTTCAAGGACCGCCGAAATGAGTAGGACAAAACGGCGCTCGCCAAAGAGTCTCATCAGAAAATCATCTTTAATAACGCTTAAATCTCCAGATCAACTTCAGATCAATCCCTCAATTATATGTTTTTATTATTTCTTTATAGGTTTTTTTTTCTTTGGTTTATGCCTTTTTTGTCAAATTAAATTTTGTTTTTCATACGGCAAACACACAAAATATGCAATATTTTTACAACAAATATTTCAAAGTGTAATATTTAATGTGAAGTAATTGGAGCCTTAAATTGTTCAATCATTCATAACAATTATGCATGATAAGCACTCCACATAGGTCAATAACACCAGCAACTTTGTGCATACACACACAGTATAAAACGTTTGGTTGACAAAATGAGACAAAGAACGAGTGGCATAAAACACGTCTTTCTGTGGCGGCGGCGGAGAAAGTTGTACATGTCAACAAACAATGATGAGTTTAAGGACCGCCGAAACGAGTAGGACAAAATGGCGCTCATCAAATACTCTCATCAGAGAATCATGTTTAATAATGCTTAAATCTCCAGATCAAATTCAGATCAATCCCTCAATTATATGTTCTTATTATTTCTCGATGGGTTTCTTTTTTTTTAGTTTCTTTTATGCCCTTTTTGTCAAATACAATTTTGTATTTCATACGGCAAACACAAAATATGCAATATTTTTACAACAAATATTTCAAAGTGTAATATTTAATGTGAAGTAATTAGAGCCTTAAATTGTTCAATCATTCATAACAATTATGCATGATAAGCACTCCACATAGGTCAATAACACCAGCAACTTTGTGCATACACACACAGTATAAAACGTTTGGTGGACAAAATGGGACAAAGAAGGAGTGGCATAAAACACGTCTTTCTGTGGCGGCGGCGGAGAAAGTTGTACAAGGAAACAAACTATGGTGAGTTCGAGGACCGCCGAAAAGAATAGGACAAAACAACGCTCGTCAAATACTCTAATCGGAGAATCATGTTTAATAATGCTTAAATCTCCAGATCAACTTCAGATCAATCCCTCAATTATATGTTTTTATTATTTCTTTATAGGTTTTTTTTCTTTGGTTTATGCCTTTTTGTCAAATTAAATTTAGTTTTTCATACGACAGACACACAATATATGCCATATTTTTACAACAGATATTTCAACGTGTGATTTTTAATGTGAAATAATTGGGCGGCGCTGGTGCCTATCTCAGCTACAATCGGGCAGAAGGCGGCGTACACTCTGGACAAGTCGCCCCCTCATAGCAGGTTTAAATGTATTATTTGTTATGATCCGTTGCCCGGATCATACCATATTCTAACTTTTGTTCCGTTTTTGTGTCATATTCTGTTTATGTTTGCCTTCCTTAGTTTCTGTTTGTTCTGTCACCGTGGTTTCACATTAGTTCCGCCTGCATCTCGCTATTCAAGCACAGCTTTTTCTCTTGATTAGTGCCTTATTTAAGCCTGCCCCTTTTTCTCATTCTTCCTCGCATCCTAATTTGTTTACGTGCAACAAGTGACGTCTGCTATTCCATGTTTCTAATCGCTAGCTTTCACGCTACGCCTTGTCTATCTCTAGCTCTCATGCTAGTAGTTTTTGTTTTCCCTTTTTGTGCCCTTGTGCCAGTTTTTCTGTTCATCGTCTGTTTTATTAGTTAAATAAGTCTTTGTTTCTTACCTCCACGCTTTGTCGATTGCCCGACTGCATCCTTGGGAGAACGAATCCGGCATCACCAGGCCCAGCAAGCGTTACATTATTATTCTTTAAGCAATGACAGCGTAAAAAAAAAAAAAAAAAAAAAAAAAAAAATCGTATTAAATTATTGTGTACCCAAAAGGGCCCCACTCATAAAAGTCATTGATATGTGAGATCTGAGCGAAGGATGTAAGTGTGGCTTGTGCAGCCCTTTGAGACATTTGTGATTAAGGGCTATATAAATAAACTTTGATTGATAATATAAATAGTGTGATTTCTAACAATTAGAAAGGTTTGTGTCGTGTTGTCCTCCTACAGAAACCATATTAAAACGAAAACATATTTTCCTCCACATCTTTTTCGATTTTAATACATTTTTGAAAACGCTCCAGGGAGCCACTAGGGCGGCGCTTTAGCATGTCAACTCACTTCAACGTTTACTCACAAACCAAAATTCCAAAGTTTTTACCCAAGCCTAACAGTTTTTTTGTTTTTTTTGCGACCGTCACCACTTTTTTCAGTTCATTAGGCAAAGTTCCAAACTCATGTCGTTATTGCAACTCGTGTGTTAAAACATTTTCAGAGTCTTACACCTTTTTTTTTTTTCGTACCGCACGCGGGAAAAAAAAAAAAAAAGCGCAGATGCGGTTCCAGCACGTTTGGCAGCGCCACCCTCTGTGTAGCACTGCCAGGCTGGTTATAAAGAAGACAAGCGCACATAAAAGCAAAGCCAAGCATAAAAAAAAAAAAAAACTGTCTTACCTCGACTACAACTGTGGAGACGGGCGGATCAGGACAAACAGCAGGAAAAAAAAGTAAAAAATGCCAACTTGACTTAAACTGAATAAATCAAATGGCAAGCGGGCACGGTGCCATTTAACAAGTCTAGGTGCTAAGATGGCCACCAAATAGAAAAGACGTGACAGAAGCAGAAAATGAGTAATAATCAGACACAAGTTCCAGGTGTGAGACAAGGTCAGATTGGCTGGGAAGAGGATGGCAGGGCTAACGAGGTCGGGTGAAACTGATAAACAAAGACGAAACAGAACTCACGTAGCTATAATCAATCATATTTTGATTGATTTCAGCTTGAAAAAAGAATATTTTGCAATCAAATTAAAAAAAACAGAACATAAAGTAGCAAAAAAACACATTAATATTAAACTAGATGATGCTCCAATGCTGAAGTTGAACTGAAATCCTGGATTTTTTTTTTTCGAATTGTTGAAGTGAAGTGAATTATATTTATATAGCGCCTTTTCTCTAGTGACTCAAAGCGCTTTACATAGTGAAACCCAATATCTAAGTTACATTCAAACCAGTGTGGGTGGCACTGGGAGCAGGTGGGTAAAGTGTCTTGCCCAAAGACACAACGGCAGTGACTAGGTTGGCTGAAGCGGGAATCGAACCTGCAACCCTCAAGTTGCCGGCACAGCCACTCTACCAACCGAGCTAAACCGCCCCAAGCCGAGCACACAATTCCCAAACAGGCCCAATATTTGGAAGTTGGAACGGTTTGAAACAGGTGAAAAATGTGGCCGTTGTGGAAGAAATTGGGTATGTCTGGTATTTTTTGAAAAATGGTAAAAACCTCGGATAAGCAGTAGAAGATGGACGGTAAAAAAATGGTTGGTGTTGGAATTTTTCAAATCAGTCGAGAAATGTTGAAGTAGTAACATTTTGAATTGAGAAACGGTATTACAGAATCACTTAAATTTTGGTAAAACAGGGAATGTTTCCGGTTAAAGAAAAAAAAAAAACTTTGTTGTTTGTCCCTTGTTTGAGAGGAATGTTTTGACGGTAGAACGGTTGAAATGCGTGGGAAAAAATGTGGAAAAATAGGGCTTTGGAAAAACAGGATTTCTGGAAAATCCTGGAATTTTTATGAACTTGGACAAATGACAGTTTACATTTCCAGAATGGTGGAATGTATTGAATATTGGAAAGGTTCGAATAGGTGGAGAAATTTGGAAATGGGGGAAGTTTGAAAAATGGCCGATTCATTTTGATCGGGAAAAACCTGGAATTCTGGGAAATCTGGCAATTTTGGGAATTTGTCAAGGGAAAGAAGGCCAAGGCTAACGAGGTCAGGTGAAACTGGTAACCAAAGACAAAACAGAACTCATGTAGCCATAATCAATCATATGTTGATTTATTATAGCTTGAAAAAAGTATATTTTGCAATCAAATTAAAAAATACATAACATAAAGTAGCAAGAAACACATCAATATTAAACTAGATGATGCTCCAATGCTGAAGTTGAACTGAAATCCTGGATTTTTTTTTTTCGAATTGTTGAAGTGAAGTGAATTATATTTATATAGCGCCTTTTCTCTAGTGACTCAAAGCGCTTTACATAGTGAAACCCAATATTTAAGTTACATTCAAACCAGTGTGGGTGGCACTGGGAGCAGGTGGGTAAAGTGTCTTGCCCTAGGACACAAAGGCAGTGACTAGGTTGGCAGAAACGGGAATCGAACCTCCAACCCTCAAGTTGCTGGCACAGCCACTCTACCAACCGAGCTAAACCGCCCCAAGTCGAGCACACAATTCCCAAACAGGCCCAATATTTGGAAGTTGGAACGGTTTGAATCAGGTGAAAAATGTGGGCGTTGTGGAAGAAATTGGGTATGTCTGGTATTTTTTGAAAAATGGTAAAAACCTCGGATAAGCAGTAGAAGATGTATGGCAAAAAATGTGAATGGTCTGAACGAGTTGAAATGGTTGGTGTTGGAATTTTTCAAATCCGTCGAGAAATGTTGAAGTAGTAACATTTTGAATTGAGAAACGGTATTACAGAATCCCTTAAATTTCGGGAAAACCGGGAATGTTTCCAGTTAAGGAAAAAAAAACAACTTTGTTGTTTGTCCCTTGTTTGAGAGGAATGTTTTGACGGTAGAATGGTTGAAATGCGTGGGAAAAAATGTGGAAATAAGGATTTGGAAAAACAGGATTTCTGGAAAATCCTGGAATTTTTATGAACTTGGACAAATGACAGTTTACATTTCCAGAATGATGGAATGTATTGAATATTGGAAAGGTTCGAATAGGTGGAAAAATTTGGAAATGGGGGAAGTTTGAAAAATGGCCGATTCATTTTGATCGGGAAAAACCTGGAATTCTGGGAAATCTGGCAATTTTGGGAATTTGTCAATGGAAAGAAGGCCAAGGCTAACGAGGTCAGGTGAAACTGATAACCAAAGACAAAACAGAACTCATGTAGCCATAATCAATCATATGTTGATTTATTATAGCTTGAAAAAAGTATATTTTGCAATCAAATTAAAAAATACATAACATAAAGTAGTAAGAAACACATCAATATTAAACTAGATGATGCACCAATAATGAAATTGAACTGAAATCCTGGAATTTTTTTTTTAGAATTGTTGAAGTAGAGCACACAATTCCCAAACAGGCCAAATATGTGGAAGTTGGAACGGTTTGAATCAGGTGAAAAATTTGGGAGTTGTGGAAAAAAATGAGTATGTCTGGTATTTTAAAAAAAATGGTAAAAACCTCGGATAAGCAGTAGAAGATGTATGGTAAAAAAAAATTTGAATGGTCTGAACGAGTTGAAATGGTTGGTGTTGGAATTTTTCAAATCCGTCGAGAAATGTTGAAGTAGTAACATTTTGAATTGAGAAACGGTATTACAGAATCCCTTAAATTTCGGGAAAACCGGGAATGTTTCCAGTTAAGGAAAAAAAAAAAACTTTGTTGTTTGTCCCTTGTTTGAGAGGAATGTTTTGACGGTAGAACGGTTGAAATGCGTGGAAAAAAATGTGGAAATAGGGCTTTGGGAAAACAGGATTTCTGGAAAATCCTGGAATTTTTTTGAACTTGGACAAATGACAGTTTACATTCCCAGAATGGTGGGATGTATTGAATGTATTTAAATAGGTTGAGAAACTTGGAAATGGTGGAAGTTTGAAAAATGGCCGATTCATTTTGAACAGGAAAAACCTGGAATTCTGGAACGGTTTGAATCAAATGAAAAATGTGGGGGTTGTGGAAAATATTGGGGATGCCGGGAATTTTTTTGAAATTAGTAAAAAAAAACTTGAATGGTCTGAATGAGTTGAAATAGTTAGCATTGGAATTTTTCAAATCGGTCGAGAAATGTTGATGTAGTAGCAGGAAGAGCAGGATTCCTGGAAGATTTTTTGGAACTTGGAAAAATTATAGCTCGCATTTCCAGAATGATGCAATGTGTTGAAGGTTGTAATGGTCTGAATAGGTTGAAAAATGTGGAAATGGTGCAAGTTCGAAAAATGGCCAATTCATTTTGAATGGGAAAAATGTCCCGGAAAACCTGGAATTGTGGGAAATCTGGCAATTTTTGGAATTTGTCAAGGTAAAGGACGAGGTCAGGTGAAACTGATAACCGAAGACAAAACAGAACTGATGTAGCTATAACCAATAATATATTGATTTATTTCAGCTTGAAAAAGAATATTTTGTTATTAAGTTACCTTATTTCAACTAAAGTGAACTGGAAATGTCAGTAAAAATAGACAACATAAAGTAGCAAGAACCACATCAATATTGAACTCGAGCAGACAATTCCTGAAGGAATTACATGTGAATGTTCCAATGCTGAAGTTTAACATAAATCCTGGATTTTTTTCTTAGAATTGTTGAAGTAGAGCACAAAATTCCCAAACAGGCTGAATATTTTGAAGTTGGAACCGTTTGAATCAGATGAAAAATGTGGGAGTTGTGTGAAAAATTGCGAATGTCGGGAATTTTGGGGAAAATGTTAAAAAACTTGAATTGTCTGAATGAGTTGAAATGGTTGGTGTTGGAATTTTTCAAATCGGTAGAGAAATGTTGACGTAGTAACATTTTGAATTGAGAAAAGGTATTACGGAATCCCTTGATTTTCAGGAAAACTGGGAATTTTTCCAGTTAAAAAAAAAATAGTTTTTTGTCCTGATTGAGAAGAATGTTTTGACGGTAGAACGGTTGAAATGTGTTGAAAAATGTGTAAGGAGTAGTCGCCAGAAAAAAGGGTGGAACTCAGGCTTTGGAAAAACAGGAATTCTGGAAAATCCTGGAATTTTTTTGAACTTGGAAAAATTAAAGTTTGAAAATCCAGAATGGTTCAATGTGTTGAAAGTTGTAATGGTTTGAATAGGTTGAAACATGTGGAAATGGTGGAAGTTTGAAAAATGGCCAATTCATTCTGCATGGGAAAAATGTCCCGGAAAACCTGTAATTCTGGTTTATCCGTCAATTTTTGGAATTTGTCCAGGGAAAGGACGAGGTCAGGTGAAACTGATAACCAAAGACAAAACAGAACTCACGTAGCTATAATTAATCATATTTTGATTTATTTCAGCTTGAAAAAAGAATATTTTGTAATTAAGTTACCTTATTTCAACTAAAGTGAACTGGAAATGTCATGTAAAAAATACACAACATAAGGTAGCAAGAACCACATCAATAATGAACTAGATGAGGCAATTCCTGAAGTCATCATTTGTAAAAACAACCATGATTTTAACAGACACACCTCACAATTTACAACAAAAATGCTGTCATGGTTAAATATAATACACATTAAGTTGATCTGTCAAACATAGTGTCCACCTTATTGACCGTGTGAGCAGTTTTGATTGTTCCAAAGCCACTTTTTAACTTCAATTATAAATGAAGAGTAATCTGTTAAACTTTTCAAGTTTGTTGTGAGGTCATCCCATTCCTTTATGGCTTTATATGAAAAGCCTGATTGTGCAAAATATTTTCTACATTTGGGTATGCTACACTGCCCCCTGTTGGAGGCTAGTGTTTTTCTAGTTGTCACAGCAGATGTTAACCGGACAAAGTGCTTAAGTGAGGCTAGTCCATTGTTATTTAGGATTTGATGGGCCGTTCGTATTGATGCTAATCTTTGAATATTAACTAAGTTTAACAATCTATATTTTTGGAGAACTAAACAGTGATGGTGATGTTGTGGTTTTCGGTCAAGGTTTTAGAGCGATTGTTTGTGCAAAGTTTCCAATGGCCTCAGAGTCATTTTGCTTGCCTGCGACCAACATGTTATGCAATAATAAAAACAAGACATAATCATTTCATTGAAATAAGTTTGAGCTCCCTCCAGCTTGCTTAAAGGCGGTTGCTCTTTGTGTTGCCTAATGGGTTTCATGTACTGTCATTTTTGCGTCTGCAACGATATTTTACTTAGTGTTCTTTCTGGTAGGATACAAGATTGCCAACATATAGTAATTAACTATCACCTGCCTAGGATGCACAGGCTACAATACACTAAACTTCTACACACAGTCACAAAAGTAAAAAGGACACAAATAATCAACCAATAATATACATTGCGCGCACACAATTGCAGTATGCATATAAACAAACAACCAAACAAAAACATAACCTCAACACCCACACACACTGTGGTGGCCTCTGTGGTATTCCATGCCATCATGGCCAGAGACAGGAGCAGACCCAACAAAGCAACCAAGAGAGCTGACTCCACCCTCGGTCGCCCACCAACTCTCAGCCAGGGTGCAGTCCGCATGGATGAGCGAGGATGCGTCCAAGGAGACCAAGTACCCCCTAAACCCCCCAAGCGTTTACCTGTTTCTATCCTTTTTTGTAAGGCTCGCCGGAAGTTATCTGACTCGTCAGCGATCCTGTAATGTTTGTCTGCTCTTGAATGGGATGGTCCAGAAAATCTTAATTTCCCCTTGGGGGATGTTGAGACGCACTTTTAGTGCCGTCTCACTCGGGCCGGGAGCAGGAAAACAATTCGAGGAGGCAGGAGTTGAGTCAAGTAGAAGTATTTTATTTAACGCAGTCTGCAGAGAGCGGAGATCGTATAATACACTTGAACAGTAGTACCAGGAAAACCCAAAGCGATCTGTCTGACAGTTTGTTGTACAGCACCTTATATACCCTGTGCCAGTAGTTATCTGATTGGTCAGTCTACTGACTGACGTCAGTTGCTATGTGTCTCGTGTCTAGGAACCACTCTTGGTTTCCTGTTAAGTTGGTTGTTGCTCAAGCATCTGCTTCCTGTATGTGCAGTGTTTGCTTGGTTTCCTGTTAAGTTCGTTATTGCTCAAACATCTGTTTCCTGTAGGTGCAGTGTTTGGCACACTGAGCCAAATTGAGGTCAGGACGTTTCCTGCTTATTTGGTCCACTCTGAACTCTTAAACATGAGGCTTTGTACACTCATTAGGGATTAATAAAGTACTTTTGATTCTGATTCTGATTCTGAATTTAAGTCGACAACCACAAATTATGGGCTGCGAGTTTTAGACCTCTGGTCTAGTGTGAGTACTGTGCGTCCTAAAACATGGCTCCTTCTGCTCGCTCTCTCAGGTACGAGCCAGCGCCATCGCCCAGGATGCGGACCAGAATTACGACTACGCCTCCAACAGCGTCATCCTCCACCTGGACGCAGGGGACGAGGTCTACATCAAGCTGGACGGCGGCAAAGCGCACGGCGGCAACAACAACAAGTACAGCACCTTCTCGGGCTTCATCCTCTACGCGGACTGAGGACGATCGGTCACACTGACTGAAAAAGGAAAGAGAGTTGTGGGGTGGAGAGGATGTGTGTTCAAATGCCTTCTAAGTTCCCACTCTTTCTTCTTCTTATTCTTCTCTCCATCATCATCATGGACGACCTTGGCAACCATGAGACCTCCGGGGCGCTGTGGTTGAGGCCTGGACACACTGGGCAGAGGGATGCCACAAGGATTTTTGTGAAGGGGACTGAGGAGGCTGTGCCAATGTGTCGGAAGCTCCTCGCTATCTTCTCTCTTTCCATCGCCCTGCACACCGTGGACTCTCACACCTCTTCTCTCCACAGCGTGGCCCCCACTTTGACTGAAATGCGTAGTGTCGTTCGTGCAATTTTACCTTAGATTGTGTTTTTATTTGGCAGCGATGCATACTATTCCGCACAGACCGATTGAAAAAAAAAAACCTTGATGATATCCCCCGTCCTGTCGTGAAGATACCCTCCCAGATGTTGTTTGTGACGCAGAAGAGCTGAACGGACGACGGCGTTCAGCGGCGTATCTCCTCATGTATGCTCAACTATAGGCAATACCCTTCCACCAGCTGCCTGTCCTGCTGCTCTTGGGGTTCAAAGTGTCTCCTAGATGTCCTCGTTCTGTGTAGATCATCAACACGAGCAAAGCGAAAGGTAGCTAAAGAGCAGTTAGTGACTGGAAGGAAGCGGCGGCGGTGGTGGTGGCGTCTCTTAGGCATCACTGATTGTCCTCTGTTCATTTGCCGCACATTCGCCGACACAAGTGTTAATATTTACTCAACATGGCAGCCCGACCGCTCGCCTTAGGATGATTGGGCGGACTGCATGTGTGTGTGTGTGAGTGTGTGCGTGTGTGTGTGTGTGAACAGTGTGCACACACACCCCAACCCTCGTCCCCGCCCCAAAGGAGTGTGTGCATGCTAGCATGTGGTGTGCCATAGCTATACACGGTCCTCCCCAGAGTCGATATTCTATTTAGCTCCAGTCAGGGGGCAGCACAGCCGCTATAGACATGATGAGCTTCTACATGAAGTCTATGACATGTTTGTCTATCCTATCTTTTGAAATTGTTGAATACGTTTAAATAATAAATGGGAGTTTTCTTTTGGTTCTTTTTTTTTTGAGTGGGTGGTCTCTCAGGTGTCCTTGTATCCCAAATAGGCCAATTAGAATAAAATGATCTACGGAGGTTCACAGATGAGAGTGCAATCAATGCCGATTGAAATGAAGATGCTGTTTGAAAATAGCAATGGTTAGTCTGTTGTCGGATGAAGAGAAAGGCAGCAAGACCTGAGGCTCTGAGCAAAAACCCTGCAATTTTTAAATGCAACTCCGGCCTATTGATTGTTGAGATAGTGGAAACGGCAATTCAAAAAAGGTACTGATATGACTCGAGCCTGGGGAACCTCACTCCGTTCACTTAGTCCAACACGGTATTAACCAGGACTAAGCAAGTGAATTGACATTTTGCGGGACTTGGGAATCCTTGTATCGCAAACAGCCCAATTCGCAAGGAATGATCTGTACAGGTTCTCGGATGAGAGTGCAAACAATGCCACCTGAAATAAAGTTTGAAATAACTGCTTGTGCAAAGAACTTGAGGCCCTGAGCCAAGAGGCGGTATACTTTCAAACGTAGCGTACAGTAGGCCTTGTGAGATACAGGAGAAGGAACATGTGGAAGAAGCCAATCAAAAAGATGCCAATGTTTAGGGAATGCAGACACATTGATGTGTCTCTAGACTGAAGAATTGTACTGCGTTTAATATCAAGATGTCTAAACTGTGTGCGCAATGAGAAAGCTAGGGCAGATTTTGAACATATGGTGAATTAATGAGCGGATGGTCCCTCTGAAGTCCTTTTAAGAACCGTCTGTTTGTGCAAATACACAGAACTGCAGAAACCTGAAGCTCATAGCTAAACGTCTTCATGCTTCCAAATGTAACAAAGGCTTGTTGTCGAGATGTATGAGCATGCGCAAGGAGACACCAATGTGGAGGGAATGCAGACGTATTGATTTGTTTCTAGCCTGGGGAACTTCACTCCCTTCACTTAGTCGTACACTCAACAAATTAACTGACATTTTTCGTGATTCGGGAATACTTGTATCGCAAAAAGGCCAAATTAGGATACAATGATCTGTGGAGATTCTACGATGAAAGTGTAAACAATGCCACCTGAAATAAAGTTGCTGTTTGAAATACCAACAGTCTGTTTGTGCAAAGAACCTGAGAAACTGGTGCCATACTTTCAAAGGTGACGTACACTAGAACCTACTGACTGTTGTTGAGATACAGGAGTAGGAACATGTGAGAAGCTACTCAAAAAGATGCCAATGTTGAGGGAAGTCAGAAGATTGATGGGTTTCTAGCCTGGGGAACCTCACTCCATTCAATATCAAGAAGTCTAAACTGTGTACGCAATGTAAAAGCTAGTGCAGATTTTGAACATATGGAGAATTAATGACCGGCTGGTCCCTCTGAAGTCCTTGTAACAACCGTCTGTTTGTGCAAATAAACAGGACGGCTGTAGAAACCTGCAGAAATCTGAAGCTCGTAGCTAAATGTCTTCATGCTACCAAATGTAACAAAGGCTTGTTGCCGAGCTATATGAGCATGTCAACATGCAAAAGGAGATGTTGAGGGAATGCAGACGTATTGATGTGTCCCGAACCTGGGGGAACCTCTCTCTCTGCACTTAGACGTGCACCGGGCCAATGAACTGACATGTTTCGTGATTCGGGAATACTTGTATCGCAAAAAGGCCAAATTGAGATAAAATGATCTGTGGAGATTCTAGGATGAAAGTGTAAACAATGCCACCTGAAATAAAGTTGCTGTTTCAAATACCAACAGTCTGTTTTAACAAAGAACCTGAGGCTCTGAGCTAACAGGTTCCATACGTTCAAAGGTGACGTACACTAGACCTCCTGGCTGTTGTTGAGATACAGGAATAGGATCATGTGAGAAGCCACTCAAAAAGGTGCCAATGTTGAGGGAAGTCATAAGATTGATGGGTTTCTAGCCTGGGGAACCTCACTCCATTCAATATCAAGAAGTCTAAGCTGTGTACGCAATGTAAAAGCTAGTGCAGATTTTGAACATATGGAGAATTAATGAGCGGCTGGTCCCTCTGAAGTCTTTGTAACAACCGTCTGTCTGTTTGTGCAAATAAACAGAACGGCTGTAGAAACCTGCAGAAATTTGAAGCTCATAGCTAAATGTCTTCATGCTACCAAATGTAACAAAGGCTTGTTGTCGAGCTATATGAGCATGTCAACATGCAAAAGGAGATGTTGAGGGAATGCAGATGTATTGATGTGTCCCGAGCCTGGGTAACCTCTCTCCCTTCACTTACACGTGCACCAGGCCAATGAACTGACATTTTTCGTGATTCGGGAATACTTGTATCGCAAAAAGGCCAAATTAGGATACAATGATCTGTGGAGATTCTAGAATTAAAGTGTAAACAATGCCACCTGAAATAAAGTTGCTGTTTCAAATACCAACAGTCTGTTTGTGCAAAGAACCTGAGAAACAATTGCCATACGTTCAAAGGTGACGTACACTAGAACCTACTGACTTTTTTTGAGATACAGGAGTCGGAACATGTGAGAAGCCAGTCAAAAAGGTGCCAATGTTGAGGGAAGTCAGAAGTGTGTTTTTGCAAAGAACCTGAGGCTCTGAGCTAACAGGTGCCGTACTTTCAAAGGTAACGTACACTAGACCTCCTGGCTGTTGTTGAGATACAGGAGTAGGATCATTTGAGAAGCCACTCAAAAAGAAGCCAATGTTGAGGGAAATAAGACAAATTGATGTTTCTCTAGCCTGGGGAACCTCACTCGATTCAATATCTTGAAGTCTAAACTCTATGCGCAATGTAAAAGCTAGTGCAGATTTTGAACATACGGAGAATTAATGAGCGGATGTACCCTCTGAAGTCCATGTAAAAACCGTCTTTTGTGCAAATAAACAGAACGACTGCAGAAACCTGCAGAAATTTGAAGCTCATAGCTAAATGTCTTCATGCTTCTAAATGTAACAAAGGCTTGTCAAGATGTATGAGCATGTCAACATGCAAAAGGAGACACCAATGCTGAGGGAATGCAGACATATTGATGTGTCCCGAACCTGGGGAACTTCTCTCCCTTAATTTAGTCGTGCACCAGGCCAATGAACTGACATTTTTCGTGATTTGGGAATACTTGTATCGCAAAAAGGCCAAATTAGGATACAATGTTCTGTGGAGATTCTAAGATGAAAGTGTAAATAATGCCACCTGAAATAAAGTTGCTGTTTCAAATACCAACAGTCTGTTTTTGCAAAGAACCTGAGGCTCTGAGCTAACAGGTGGCATACTTTCAAAGGTGACGTACACTAGACCTCCTGGCTGTTGTTGAGATACAGGAGTAGGATCATGTGAGAAGCCACTCAAAAAGTTGCCAATGTTGAGGGAAGTCAGAAGATTGATGGGTTTCTAGCCTGGGGAACCTCACTCCATTCAATATCAAGAAGTCTAAACTGTGTACGCAATGTAAAAGCTAGTGCAGATTTTGAACATATGGTCCCTCTGAAGTCCTTGTAACAACCGTCTGTTTGTGCAAATAAACAGAACCGCTGTAGAAATCTGCAGAAATTTGAAGCCCATAGCTAAATGTCTTCATGCTTCTAAATGTAACAAAGGCTTGTCAAAATGTATGAGCATGTCAACATGCAAAAGGAGACACCAATGTTGAGGGAATGCAGACGTATTGATGTGTCTTGAGCCTGGGGAACCTCTCTCCCTTCACTTAGTCGTGCACCAGGCCAATGAACTGACATTTTTATAGATTCGGGAATACTTGTATCGCAAAAAGGCCAAATTAGGATACAATGTTCTGTGGAGATTCTAAGATGAAAGTGTAAACAATGCCACCTGAAATAAAGTTGCTGTTTCAAATACCAACAGTCTGTTTTTGCAAAGAACCTGAGGCTCTGAGCTAACAGGTGCCATACGTTCAAAGGTGACGTACACTAGATCGTACTGACTGTTTTTGAGATACAGGAGTCGCAACATGTGAGAAGCCACTCAAAAAGGTGCCATTGTTGAGGGAAGTCAGAAGATTGATGGGTTTCTAGCCTGAGGAACCTCACTCCATTCAATATCAAGAAGTCTAAACTGTGTACGCAATGTAAAAGCTAGTGCAGATTTTGAACATATGCAGAATTAATGACCGGCTGGTCCCTCTGAAGTCTTTGTAACAACCGTCTGTTTGTGCAAATAAACAGAATGGCTGTAGAAACCTGCGGAGATTTGAAGCTCATGGCTTAATGTCTTCATGCTACCAAATGTAACAAAGGCTTGTTGCCGAGCTATATGAGCATGTCAACATGCAAAAGGAGATGTTGAGGGAATGCAGACGTATTAATGTGTCCCGATCCTGGGGAATCTCACTCCATTCACTTAGTTGTACACTGAGCAAGTGAATTTACCTTTTTTGCAACTCGGAAATCTTTGCATCACATATAAGCCAATTAGGAGAACCTGATATATAGAAGTTGTTGGATGAGAGTGTAAAGAATGCCACCTGAAATAAAGTTTCGGTTTGAAATACCAAACAGTCTGAATTAGTCAAAATTAACAGAAGCGGATGGAGATCTTGAGGCTCGAAACTAACGTGTGCCATACTTTCAAATGTAACATGATGTGAGCCTACTGATTGTTGTTGAGATACATATGCAGGAACATCTGGAAGAAGCCACTCAAAAAGGTGCAAACGTTGAGAGAACGCAGACGTATTGATGTGTCTCTAGACTGGGGAACCTCACTCCAATCACTTAGTCTTACACCGAACAAGTGAACTGACCTTTTTTGGGACTTGGAAATCTTTGCATCGCATATAAGCCAATTAGGTTCTAGAAGTTGTCGGATGAGAGTGTAAAGAATGCCACCTGAAATAAAGTTGCGGTTTGAAATACCAAACAGTCTGAATTAGTCAAAATTAACAGAAGGGGATGGAGATCTTGAGGCTCGGAGCTAACGTGTGTCACACTTTCTAATGTAACATGCAGTGAGCCTACTGATTGTTGTTGAAATACAGAAGCAGGAACATCTGGAAGAAGCTACTCAAAAAGGTGCCAATGTTGAGGAAACGCAGACATATTGTTGTGTCTCTAGACTGGAGAACTTCCCTCCAATCACTTAGTCGTACACTAAGCAAGTGAACTGACCTTTTTCGCGACTTGGAAATCTTTGCATAGCATATAAGCCAATTAGGTTGTAGAAGTTCTCGGATGAGAGTGTAAAGAATGCCACCTGAAATAAAGTTGCGGTTTGAAATACCAAACAGTCGGAATTAGTCAAAATTAACAGAAGCGGATGGAGATCTTGAGGCTCGAAGCTAACGTGTGCCATACTTTCAAATGTAACATGCAGTGAGCCTACTGATTGTTGTTGAGATACAGAAGCAGGAACATCTGGAAGAAGCCACTCAAAAAGGTGCCAACGTTGAGAGAACGCAGACGTATTGATGTGTCTGTAGACTGGGGAACCTCATTCCAATCACTTAGTCGTACACTAAGCAAGTGAACTGACCTTTTTTGCGACTTGGAAATCTTTGCATCGCATATAAGCCAATTAGGAGATACTGATTTGTAGAAGTTCTTGGATGAGGGTGTAAAGAATGCCACCTGAAATAAAGTTGCGGTTTGAAATACCAAACAGTCTGAATTAGTCAAAATTAACAGAAGGGGATGGAGATCTTGAGGTTCTGAGCTAACGGGTGCCATACTTTCAAATGTAACATGCAGTGAGCCTACTGATTGTTGTTGAGATACAGAAGCAGGAACATCTGGAAGAAGCTACTCAAAAAGGTGCCAATGTTGAGGAAACGCAGACATATTGTTGTGTCTCTAGACTGGGGAACCTCACTCCATTCACTTAGTCCTACACTGAGCAAGTGAACTGACCTTTTTCGCGACTTGGAAATCTTTGCATCGCATATAAGCCAAATAGGAGAACCTGATATGTAGAAGTTGTTGGATGAGAGTGTAAAGAATGCCACCTGAAATAAAGTTTCGGTTTTAAATACCAAACAGTCTGAATTAGTCAAAATTAACAGAAGCGGGTGGAGATCTTGAGGCTCGAAGCTAACGTGTGCCATACTTTCAAATGTAACATGCAGTGAGCCTACTGATTGTTGTTGAGATACAGAAGCAGGAACATCTGGAAGAAGCCACTCAAAAAGGTTCCAACGTTGAGAGAACGCAGACGTATTGATGTGTCTGTGGACTGGGGAACCTCACTCCAATCACTTAGTCCTACACTGAACAAGTGAACTGACCTTTTTTGCAACTTGGAAATCTTTGCATCGCATATAAGCCAATTAGGTTGTAGAAGTTCTCGGATGAGAGTGTAAAGAATGCCACGTGAAATAAAGTTGTGGTTTGAAATACCAAACAGTCTGAATTAGTCAAAATTAACAAAAAGGGATGGAAATCTAGAGGCTCTGAGCTAACGTGTGCCATACTTTCAAATGTAACATGCAGTGAGCCTACTGATTGTTGTTGAGATACAGAAGCAGGAACATCTGGAAGAAGCCACTCAAAAAGGTGCAAACGTTGAGAAAACGCGGACGTATTGATGTCTCTAGACTGAGGAACCTCACTCCAATCACTGAGTCCTACACTGAGCAAGTGAACTGACCTTTTTCGCGACTTGGAAATCTTTGCATCGCATATAAGCCAATTAGGTTGTAGAAGTTCTCGGATGAGAGTGTAAAGAATGCCACCTGAAATAAAGTTGCGGTTTCAAATACCAGTCTGAATTAGTCAAAATTAACAGAAGGGGATGGAGATCCTGAGGCTCTGAGCTAACGGGTGCCACACTTTCAAATGTAACATGCGGTGAGCCTACTGATTGTTGTTGAGATACAGAAGCAGAAACATCTGGAAGAAGCCACTCAAAAAGGTGCAAACGTTGAGAGAACGCAGACGTATTGATGTGTCTGTAGACTGGGGAACCTCACTCCAATCACTTAGTCCTACACTGAACAGGTGAACTGACCTTTTTTGGGACTTGGAAATCTTTGCATAGCATATAAGCCAATTAGAAGAAACTGATTTGTAGAAGTTCTTGGATGAGAGTGTAAAGAATGCCACCTGAAATAAAGCTGCGGTTTGAAATACCAAACAGTCTGAATTAGTCAAAATTAACAGAAGGGGATGGAGATCTTGAGGCTCTGAGCTAACGGGTGCCATACTTTCAAATGTAACATGCAGTGATTTTTGTTCAGATAAAGAAGCAGAAACATCTGGAAGAAGCCACTCAAATAGGTGCCAACGTTGAGAGAACGCAGACGTATTGATGTTTCTCTAGACTGGGGAACCTCACTCCATTCGCTGCCTGTATGCCCATTGACTGAGCAAGTGCATATTTTGAGTGGTAGTCACTCGGGAATCCTTGTATCCCAAATAGACCAATTAGTAGAAAATGATCTGTGGAGGATCTCTTGCTTGAAATAAAGTTGCCGTTTAAATAACGGTCTGTTTGTGCAAGCCTTCCCAAAAATGTCAAACTCCGGGCGACGGGTACCTAGGGAAAGACGCCGGTGTTTATTTCCCCGCCTCCCGGGTGCTCTAAGTGAGCTCCACTTGATGTGCAAAAAGGTGTGCCTCGAAACAGACGCCCTCCGAGTTAAGCAGCGCTCGCTCGCCTTTCTCCAACCGCGCCGGGGCCCCGGAGGAAACACCGGCAATCGCTCACTCAACTACGGCGCCGTCTTCTTCGCAGATTTTCATCAAGCGAGGAGGAGAGGAGGATGGGGGGGGAGATAGAAGAGGAGTCAAAGCCGGTCTGACAAAGATGGATGGAGAGACAAGAGAAAGCCACAGAGGGAAGTAATGGAGAAGGCTTGGACGGGAGGGTGGGATGTAAGCAAGATGGACTGGCGGCCATTTGGGAGGCACAAAGGGGTGGAGCTCCCCCCCAAAAACCTTACGTCGGAGCAGTGCGATACGTCAGGAGAGATTAGCTGGCATGAAGCGAGAGGCACCCGGATTGGACAAGTGTCAAGAACCGGACATTCTTCAGGGAAGCCAGGAATGGGATGCAATATTCTGCTTCCTCGCCGTATCGTTTCATTCACTTACCCTCGGTCCACAACGGGCGAGGCCAGCTGAGGGTCTCAAACCAGCGTGCGGTTTGGTTCGGTTGGTAGAGTGGCCGTGCCAGCAACTTGAGGGTCGCAGGTTCGATTCCCGCTTCCGCCATCCTAGTCACTGCCGTTGTGTCCTTGGGCAAGACACTTTACCCACCTGCTCCCAGTGCCACCCACACTGGTTTGAATGTAACTTAGATATTGGGTTTCACCATGTAAAGTGCTTTGAGTCACTAGAGAAAAAGCGCTATATAAATATAATTCACTTCACTAAAATTTCACCTCTTAATTTGTTGAGATAAAATAAAAAACATTGTTTACTTTACCAAGTAAAACTACCTGCCCAAAACTGTTCTGCGGGCAAATAAAAGACGATCTGTTCAAGACCTGTCTTTGTGATCATGTTTTGTTTAGTTGTGTTGGATTACTTCAAGACTCCATTAGTTCCTGTTTTTTCACTCCGTTGTTTTGTTTCCATGCCTACCAATCAGTTCACTTGTCCTCACGACTCACGCACCTTATTCATTTGAACTCACGCACCGGTTTTCAAGCACCACAGCACTATTTAAGCCTGTAGTTGCCAGGCAGTCAGCCTGGCGACATCATCCTCTACACACGGTACAGCTCGTTTGGTAGAGTGGCCGTGCCAGCAACTTGAGGGTTGCAGGTTCGATTCCCGCTTCCACCATCCTAGTCACTGCCGTTGTGTCCTTGGGCAAGACACTTTACCCACCTGCTCCCAGTGCCACCCACACTGGTTTGAATGTAACTTAGATATTGGGTTTCACTATGTAAAGTGCTTTGAGTCACTAGAGAAAAAGCGCTATATAAATATAATTCACGTTACTAAAATTTCACCTCTTAATTTGTTGTGTTGGATTACTTCAAGACTCCATTAGTTCCTGTTTTTTCACTCCATCCTAGTCACTGCCGTTGTGTCCTTGGGCAAGACACTTTACCCACCTGCTCCCAGTGCCACCCACACTGGTTTGAATGTAACTTAGATATTGGGTTTCACTATGTAAAGTGCTTTGAGTCACTAGAGAAAAAGCGCTATATAAATATAATTCACTTCACTAAAATTTCACCTCTTAATTTGTTGCGATAAAGTAAAAAACATTGTTTACTTTACCAAGTAAAACTACCTGCCCAAAACTGTTCTGTGGGCAAATATAAGACGACCTGTTCAAGACCTGTCTTTGTGATCATGTTTTGTTTAGTTGTGTTAGATTACTTCAAGACTTCATTAGTTCCTGTTTTTTCACTCCATTGTTTTGTTTCCATGTCACTTTTCCTCACCACTCACGCACCTTATTCATTTGAACTAACGCACCAGTTTTCAAGCACCACGGTACTATTTAAGCCTGTAGTTGCCAGGCAGTCAGCCTGGCGACATCATCCTCTACACACGGTACAGCTCGTTTGGTAGAGTGGCCGTGCCAGCAACTTGAGGGTTCCAGGTTCGATCCCCGCTTCCGCCAGCCTAGTCACTGCCGTTGTGTCCTTGGGCAAGCCACTTTACCCACCTGCTCCCACTGTCACCCACACTGGTTTGAATGTAACGTAGATATTGGGTTTCACTATGTAAAGTGCTTTGAGTCACTAGAGAAAAAGCGCTATATAAATATAATTCACTTCACTAAAATTTCACCTCTTAATTTGTTGCGATAAAGTAAAAAACATTCTTTACTTTACCAAGTAAAACTACCTGCCCAAAACTGTTCTGTGGGCAAATATAAGACGACCTGTTCAAGACCTGTCTTTGTGATCATGTTTAGTTTAGTTGTGTTAGATTACTTCAGGACTCCATTAGTTCCTGTTTTTTCACTCCATTGTTTTGTTTCCATGCCTACCAATCAGTTCACTTGTCCTCACGACTAACGCACCTTATTCATTTGAACTCGCGCACCAGTTTTCAAGCACCACAGCACTATTTAAGCCTGTAGTTGCCAGGCAGTCAGCCTGGCGACATCATCCTCTACACACGGTACAGCTCGTTTGGTAGAGTGGCCGTGCCAGCAACTTGAGGGTTGCAGGTTCGATTCCCGCTTCCACCATCCTAGTCACTGCCGTTGTGTCCTTGGGCAAGACACTTTACCCACCTACTCCCAGTCCCACCCACACTGGTTTGAATGTAACTTAGATATTGGGTTTCACTATGTAAAGTGCTTTGAGTCACTAGAGAAAAAGCGCTATATAAATATAATTCACTTCACTAAAATTTCACCTCTTAATTTGTTGAGATAAAGTAAAAAACATTGTTTACTTTACCAAGTAAAACTACCTGCCCAAAACTGTTCTGCGGGCAAATATAAGACGACCTGTTCAAGACCTGTCTTTGTGATCATGTTTTGTTTAGTTGTGTTAGATTACTTCAAGACTCCATTAGTTCCTGTTTTTTCACTCCATTGTTTTGTTTCCATGCCTATCAATCAGTTCACTTGTCCTCCCGACTAACACACCTTATTCATTTGAACTCACGCACCAGTTTTCAAGCACCACAGCACTATTTAAGCCTGTAGTTGCCAGGCAGTCAGCCTGGCGACATCATCCTCTACACACGGTACAGCTCGTTTGGTAGAGTGGCCGTGCCAGCAACTTGAGGGTTGCAGGTTCGATTCCCGCTTCCACCATCCTAGTCACTGCCGTTGTGTCCTTGGGCAAGACACTTTACCCACCTGCTCCCAGTGCCACCCACACTGGTTTGAATGTAACTTAGATATTGGGTTTCACTATGTAAAGTGCTTTGAGTCACTAGAGAAAAAGCGCTATATAAATATAATTCACGTTACTAAAATTTCACCTCTTAATTTGTTGTGTTGGATTACTTCAAGACTCCATTAGTTCCTGTTTTTTCACTCCATCCTAGTCACTGCCGTTGTGTCCTTGGGCAAGACACTTTACCCACCTGCTCCCAGTGCCACCCACACTGGTTTGAATGTAACTTAGATATTGGGTTTCACTATGTAAAGTGCTTTGAGTCACTAGAGAAAAAGCGCTATATAAATATAATTCACTTCACTAAAATTTCACCTCTTAATTTGTTGCGATAAAGTAAAAAACATTGTTTACTTTACCAAGTAAAACTACCTGCCCAAAACTGTTCTGTGGGCAAATATAAGACGGCCTGTTCAAGACCTGTCTTTGTGATCATGTTTTGTTTAGTTGTGTTAGATTACTTCAAGACTTCATTAGTTCCTGTTTTTTCACTCCATTGTTTTGTTTCCATGTCACTTTTCCTCACCACTCACGCACCTTATTCATTTGAACTAACGCACCAGTTTTCAAGCACCACGGTACTATTTAAGCCTGTAGTTGCCAGGCAGTCAGCCTGGCGACATCATCCTCTACACACGGTACAGCTCGTTTGGTAGAGTGGCCGTGCCAGCAACTTGAGGGTTCCAGGTTCGATCCCCGCTTCCGCCAGCCTAGTCACTGCCGTTGTGTCCTTGGGCAAGCCACTTTACCCACCTGCTCCCACTGTCACCCACACTGGTTTGAATGTAACGTAGATATTGGGTTTCACTATGTAAAGTGCTTTGAGTCACTAGAGAAAAAACGCTATATAAATATAATTCACTTCACTAAAATTTCACCTCTTAATTTGTTGCGATAAAGTAAAAAACATTCTTTACTTTACCAAGTAAAACTACCTGCCCAAAACTGTTCTGTGGGCAAATATAAGACGACCTGTTCAAGACCTGTCTTTGTGATCATGTTTAGTTTAGTTGTGTTAGATTACTTCAGGACTCCATTAGTTCCTGTTTTTTCACTCCATTGTTTTGTTTCCATGTCACTTCTCCTCACCACTCACGCACCTTATTCATTTGAACTCACGCACCGGTTTTCAAGCACCACAGCACTATTTAAGCCTGTAGTTGCCAGGCAGTCAGCCTGGCGACATCATCCTCTACACACGGTACAGCTCGTTTGGTAGAGTGGCCGTGCCAGCAACTTGAGGGTTGCAGGTTCGATTCCCGCTTCCACCATCCTAGTCACTGCCGTTGTGTCCTTGGGCAAGACACTTTACCCACCTGCTCCCAGTGCCACCCACACTGGTTTGAATGTAACTTAGATATTGGGTTTCACTAGGTAAAGTGCTTTGAGTCACTAGAGAAAAAGCGCTATATAAATATAATTCACTTCACTAAAATTTCCCCTCTTAATTTGTTGAGATAAAGTAAAAAACATTGTTTACTTTATCAAGTAAAACTACCTGCCCAAAACTGTTCTGTGGGCAAATATAAGACTACCTGTTCAAGACCTGTCTTTGTGATCATGTTTTGTTTAGTTGTGTTAGATTACTTCAAGACTCCATTAGTTCCTGTTTTTTCACTCCATTGTTTTGTTTCCATGCCTACCAATCAGTTCACTTGTCCTCACGACTAACGCACCTTATTCATTTGAACTCACGCACCAGTTTTCAAGCACCACAGCACTATTTAAGCCTGTAGTTGCCAGGCAGTCAGCCTGGCGACATCATCCTCTACACACGGTACAGCTCGTTTGGTAGAGTGGCCGTGCCAGCAACTTGAGGGTTGCAGGTTCGATTCCCGCTTCCACCATCCTAGTCACTGCCGTTGTGTCCTTGGGCAAGACACTTTACCCACCTGCTCCCAGTGCCACCCACACTGGTTTGAACGTAACTTAGATATTGGGTTTCACTATGTAAAGTGCTTTGAGTCACTAGAGAAAAAGCGCTATATAAATATAATTCACTTCGCTAAAATTTCACCTCTTAATTTGTTGTGTTGGATTACTTCAAGACTCCATTAGTTCCTGTTTTTTCACTCCATCCTAGTCACTGTCGTTGTGTCCTTGGGCAAGACACTTTACCCACCTGCTCCCAGTGCCACCCACACTGGTTTAAATGTAACTTAGATATTGGGTTTTCACTATGTAAAGTGCTTTGAGTCACTAGAGAAAAAGCGCTATATAAATATAATTCCCTTCACTAAAATTTCACCTCTTAATTTGTTGAGATAAAGAAAAAAACATTGTTTACTTTACCAAGTAAAACTACCTGCCCAAAACTGTTCTGTGGGCAAATATAAGACGACCTCTTCAAGACCTGTCTTTGTGATCATGTTTTGTTTAGTTGTGTTAGATTACTTCAAGACTCCATTAGTTCCTGTTTTTTCACTCCATTGTTTTGTTTCCATGCCTACCAATCAGTTCACTTGTCCTCACGACTCACGCACCTTATTCATTTGAACTCACGCACCAGTTTTCAAGCATCACAGCACTATTTAAGCCTGTAGTTGCCAGGCGGTCAGCCTGGCTACATCATCCTCTACACACGGTATAGCTCGTTTGGTAGAGTGGCCCTGACAGCAACTTGAGGGTTCCAGTTTCGATCCCCGCTTCTGCCATCCTAGTTACTGCCGTTGTGTCCTTGGGCAAGACACTCTACCCACCTGCTCCCAGTGCCACCCACACTGGTTTGAATGTAACTTAGATATTGGGTTTTACTAAGTAAAGTGCTTTGAGTCACTAGAGAAAAAAGCTCTATATAAATATAATTCACTTCACTAAAATTTCACCTCTTAATTTGTTGAGATGAAGTAAAAAACATTGTTTACTTTACCAAGTAAAACTACCTGCCCAAAACTGTTCTGTGGGCAAATATAAGACGACCTGTTCAAGACCTGTCTTTGTGATCATGTTTTGTTTAGTTGTGTTAGATTACTTCAAGACTCCATTAGTTCCTGATTTTTCACTCCATTGTTTTGTTTCCATGCCTACCAATCAGTTCACTTGTCCTCACGACTAACGCACCTTATTCTTTTGAACTCACGCACCAGTTTTCAAGCACCACAGCACTATTTAAGCCTGTAGTTGCCAGGCAGTTAGCCTGGCGACATCATCCTCTACACACGGTACAGCTCGTTTGGTAGAGTGGCCGTGCCAGCAACTTGAGGGTTGCAGGTTCGATTCCCGCTTCCACCATCCTAGTCACTGCCGTTGTGTCCTTGGGCAAGACACTTTACCCACCTGCTCCCAGTGCCACCCACACTGGTTTGAACGTAACTTAGATATTGGGTTTCACTATGTAAAGTGCTTTGAGTCACTAGAGAAAAAGCGCTATATAAATATAATTCACTTCGCTAAAATTTCACCTCTTAATTTGTTGTGTTGGATTACTTCAAGACTCCATTAGTTCCTGTTTTTTCACTCCATCCTAGTCACTGCCGTTGTGTCCTTGGGCAAGACACTTTACCCACCTGCTCCCAGTGCCACCCACACTGGTTTGAATGTAACTTAGATATTGGGTTTCACTATGTAAAGTGCTTTGAGTCACTAGAGAAAAAACGCTATATAAATATAATTCACTTCACTAAAATTTCACCTCTTAATTTGTTGCGATAAAGTAAAAAACATTGTTTACTTTACCAAGTAAAACTACCTGCCCAAAACTGTTCTGTGGGCAAATATAAGACGACCTGTTCAAGACCTGTCTTTGTGATCATGTTTTGTTTAGTTGTGTTAGATTACTTCAAGACTCCATTAGTTCCTGATTTTTCACTCCATTGTTTTGTTTCCATGCCTACCAATCAGTTCACTTGTCCTCACGACTAACGCACCTTATTCATTTGAACTCACGCACCAGTTTTCAAGCACCACAGCACTATTTAAGCCTGTAGTTGCCAGGCAGTTAGCCTGGCGACATCATCCTCTACACACGGTACAGCTCGTTTGGTAGAGTGGCCGTGCCAGCAACTTGAGGGTTGCAGGTTCGATTCCCGCTTCCACCATCCTAGTCACTGCCGTTGTGTCCTTGGGCAAGACACTTTACCCACCTGCTCCCAGTGCCACCCACACTGGTTTGAACGTAACTTAGATATTGGGTTTCACTATGTAAAGTGCTTTGAGTCACTAGAGAAAAAGCGCTATATAAATATAATTCACTTCGCTAAAATTTCACCTCTTAATTTGTTGTGTTGGATTACTTCAAGACTCCATTAGTTCCTGTTTTTTCACTCCATCCTAGTCACTGCCGTTGTGTCCTTGGGCAAGACACTTTACCCACCTGCTCCCAGTGCCACCCACACTGGTTTGAATGTAACTTAGATATTGGGTTTCACTATGTAAAGTGCTTTGAGTCACTAGAGAAAAAACGCTATATAAATATAATTCACTTCACTAAAATTTCACCTCTTAATTTGTTGAGATGAAGTAAAAAACATTGTTTACTTTACCAAGTAAAACTACCTGCCCAAAACTGTTCTGCGGGCAAATATAAGACGACCTGTTCAAAACCTGTCTTTGTGATCATGTTTTGTTTAGTTGTGTTAGATTACTTCAAGACTCCATTAGTTCCTGTTTTTTCACTCCATTGTTTTGTTTCCATGCCTACCAATCAGTTCACTTGTCCTCACGACTCACGCACCTTATTCATTTGAACTCACGCACCAGTTTTCAAGCACCACAGCACTATTTAAGCCTGTAGTTGCCAGGCAGTCAGCCTGGCTACATCATCCTCTACACACGGTATAGCTCGTTTGGTAGAATGGCCGTGCCAGCAACTTGAGGGGTTCCAGGTTCGATCCCCGCTTCCGCCCATCTTAGTCACTGCCGTTGTGTCCTTGGGCAAGACACTTTACCCACCTGCTCCCAGTGCCACCCACACTGGTTTGAATGTAACTTAGATATTGGGTTTCACTATGTAAAGTGCTTTGAGTCACTAGAGAAAAAGCGCTATATAAATATAATTCACGTTACTAAAATTTCACCTCTTAATTTGTTGTGTTGGATTACTTCAAGACTCCATTAGTTCCTGTTTTTTCACTCCATCCTAGTCACTGCCGTTGTGTCCTTGGGCAAGACACTCTACCCACCTGCTCCCAGTGCCACCCCACACTGGTTTGAATGTAACTTAGATATTGGGTTTCACTATGTAAAGTGCTTTGAGTCACTAGAGAAAAAACGCTATATAAATATAATTCACTTCACTAAAATTTCACCTCTTAATTTGTTGAGATAAAGTAAAAAACATTGTTTACTTTATCAAGTAAAACTACCTGCCCAAAACTGTTCTGTGGGCAAATATAAGACTACCTGTTCAAGACCTGTCTTTGTGATCATGTTTTGTTTAGTTGTGTTAGATTACTTCAAGACTCCATTAGTTCCTGTTTTTTCACTCCATTGTTTTGTTTCCATGCCTACCAATCAGTTCACTTGTCCTCACGACTCACGCACCTTATTCATTTGAACTCACGCACCAGTTTTCAAGCACCACAGCACTATTTAAGCCTGTAGTTGCCAGGCAGTCAGCCTGGCGACATCATCCTCTACACACGGTATAGCTCGTTTGGTAGAGTGGCCCTGACAGCAACTTGAGGGTTGCAGGTTCGATTCCCGCTTCCGCCATCCTAGTCACTGCCGTTGTGTCCTTGGGCAAGCCACTTTACCCACCTGCTCCCACTGTCACCCACACTGGTTTGAATGTAACTTAGATATTGGGTTTCACTATGTAAAGTGCTTTGAGTCACAAGAGAAAAAGCGCTATATAAATATAATTCACTTCACTAAAATTTCACCTCTTAATTTGTTGCGATAAAGTAAAAAACATTGTTTACTTTACCAAGTAAAACTACCTGCCCAAAACTGTTCTGCGGGCAAATATAAGACGACCTGTTCAAGACCTGTCTTTGTGATCATGTTTTGTTTAGTTGTGTTAGATTACTTCAAGACTCCATTAGTTCCTGTTTTTTCACTCCGTTGTTTTGTTTCCATGCCTACCAATCAGTTCACTTGTCCTCCCGACTAACACACCTTATTCATTTGAACTCACGCACCAGTTTTCAAGCACCACAGCACTATTTAAGCCTGTAGTTGCCAGGCAGCAAGCCTGGCTACATCATCCTCTACACACGGTATAGCTCGTTTGGTAGAGTGGCCGTGCCAGCAACTTGAGGGTTCCAGGTTCGATCCCCGCTTCCGCCAGCCAAGTCACTGCCGTTGTGTCCTTGGGCAAGACACTTTACCCACCTGCTCCCAGTGCCACCCACACTGGTTTGAATGTAACTTAGATATTGGGTTTTCACTATGTAAAGTGCTTTGAGTCACTAGAAAAAAGTGCTATATAAATATAATTCACTTCACTTCAATTATTGTTTTTCCTGACTTTGCTATCAGTGAACAAATTGATTAAAAATATAAGAAAATGATATAGTTCTGAGCTGCTCCAAGGTCGTTTGATGTCCTCCCGTTCACCAGTATCACCAGTACACTATTGTATGTTATGTTTTAACTAAGGGAGATGACGGCAGACCAACACCAGGTGGAAGTGTACAATAATTTATTATATATATAGTATTTATATATATATATAATAAGACTACAAAACAACACTAACAATAAACCAAGGATATGAAGTGTGACAAAGACTCAAGAGTGTATGGTGTAAGGCTAAGTGTGGAAAATAACTGAAGTGTCTTACCAAAGTGTTGGAGGTGGTGTAGACAGAAGAAGCAGGCAGAGAAGTCCATGGCGGAAGCGGGGGTCAAAAGCAGGAGTGCGAGTCCAAAGTCCAAAACAGAGGTCGGGGATCCAGGAAGGCAAAAATGGGAGCCAGGAGTGAAACAGCGGTGGTGACACGACACTGTGGGAAGAGCAGAAGAAAAAGGGATCAGGAAAAACACAAGGGCACAAGGAAATAAGCAACGAACAAGGAGGAGTAATTTCACCATCTGAGAACTAAGTTCCCGCCCGATCCTTGGATCCACTGGTCCTTTATTGAGCTTGCCCCAGATTGATAATAGGCTGCAGGCTGGTTGCTGCATGGGCGTGCTGCACTCAGCACGAGTGAGGGCGTGTCTGAGTGTGCTGTCAGCAGAGGCGCCTCTAGGCGCACTGTTCGTAGAGGCGCATGCAGCTCCAGCCGCCAAGTGGACATGGGTTCGAATCCACGCCGTAACATTGTAATGTTTCTTAACCATAGGGCCAGGGCCTGAGCACCACCTCAAGGGCCGCCAACAAATATCACAAATATCACGCTCCAGCAGGTCTCCACTTATATAGAAGCATTCACACGACCTCTGGAGATGTGCCGGTTCCTTAAAACCACTTTATTATTCTTATGTAATGCCCTATGTTTTACTGTGGCATGTCGTACAGCACTAGCACAAACACACACATACACACACTCCTGTATTTCGTACCTTTTGGGGACCGCAGAAAAATCCCTGTAAGGAACACCCTTTCTAGATTTATAAAGATTTGTATTTACAACATTAAAGGCCTACTGAAATGAGATTTTCGTATTCAAACGGGGATAGCCGGTCCATTCTATGTGTCATTCTTGATCATTTCGCCATGTTGCCATATTTTTGCTGAAATGATTTAGTAGAGAACATTGACGATAAACTTCGCAACTTTTGGTCGCTAATAAAAATGCCTTGCCTGTACCGGAAGTAGCAGACGATGTGGTGTTGTTTATAATCATAGCCACCAGCAAACAAGAGCAATTCCCACCGAGAAAGCGACGATTTCCCCATTAATTTGAGCGAGGATGAAATATTTGTGGATGAGGAAAGTTAGAGTGAAGCACTAGAAAAAAAAAAGGTGAGGGCAGTGGGAGCGATTCAGATGTTATTAGACACATTTACTAGGATAATTCTGGAAAATCCCTTTTCTGCTTAGTGTGTTACTAGTGTTTTAGTGAGATTATAAAGTCCTACCTGAAAGACGGAGGGGTGTGGTGACCGCCAGTGTCTCTGAGGGAGGAGCCAAGAAAGTCGCAGCTGCCTCTTTGACAGCTGCAGGAGGACGCAAGCTCCGCTCATGTCTCCGGTAAGAGCCGACTTATTGCCACAACTTGCCGGTTGACATGTGGTAGCTTCACAAAAAAGAAAGAAACACCGGCTGTGTTTGTGTTGCTAAAGGCAGCTGTAATCCACCACTTTCCACCAACAGCATTCTTCCCAGTGCCACCCACACTGGTTTAAATGTAACTTAGATATTGGGTTTCACTATGTAAAGCGCTTTGAGTCACTAGAGAAAAGCGCTATATAAATATAATTCACTTCACTTCACTTCTTTATGGTCTCCATTATTAATTAAACAAGCTATGGTTCTGTAGGGGGCGCATCTGCAATCAGCTGTAGTACACTTTCCCACCACTTGTGGCACTAATGACATTATCAAACAAATAGAAGTCTGGAGCTGAAGTCATAAAGGAGTTTCTGAAGCCGCAAAAATTAAGACCTAAAGCGGTGAAGCTGTATTTTCATTTGCACTTAAATGTTATTGACAGTTATATATTCTTGGTAATTTATTTATTTCAATCAATCAATCAATCAATCAATCAATCAATCAATGTTTATTTATATAGCCCCAAATCACAAATGTCTCAAAGGACTGCACAAATCATTACGACTACAACATCCTCGGAAGAACCCACAAAAGGGCAAGGAAAACTCACACCCAGTGGGCAGGGAGAATTCACATGCAGTGGGACGCCAGTGACAATGCTGACTATGAGAAACCTTGGAGAGGACCTCAGATGTGGGCAACCCCCGCCCCTCTAGGGGACCGAAAGCAATGGATGTCGAGCGGGTCTAACATGATACTGTGAAAGTTCAATCCATAGTGGCTCCAACACAGCTGCGAGAGTTCAGTTCAAGCGGATCCAAGACAGCAGCGAGAGTCCCGTCCACAGGAAACCATCTCAAGCGGATCAGCAGCGTAGAGATGTCCCCAACCGATACAGGCGAGCGGTCCATCCTGGGTCCCGACGAGCGGTCCATCCTGGGTCTCGACTCTGGACAGCCAGTACTTCATCCATGGTCATCGGACCGGACCCCCCTCCACAATGGAGGGGGGGGACATAGGAGAAAGAAAAGAAGCGGCAGATCAACTGGTCTAAAAAGGAGGTCTATTTAAAGGCTAGAGTATACAGGATGAGTTTTAAGGTGAGACTTAAATGCTTCTACTGAGGTAGCATCTCGAACTGTTACCGGGGAGGGCATTCCAGAGTACTGGAGCCCGAACGGAAAACGCTCTATAGCCCGCAGACTTTTTTTGGGCTCTAGAATCACTAATAATTTTTTATTCTTAAAAAAGTTGGGCACCGGGGTTAAAAAGCTTAAGAAGCCCTGCACTTTTGTCTGTGTGAGTGACAGAAGGAAAAGCTCTGACCCACTTTGGGATAAAATGTCTAACAATTAGGAAGGTATGTGTCTTGTTTGTCCTCCAAAAGAAACCATTTTTAAACAAAACTTTTTTTTTTTTTCTTCTAATTTTTTTTCCATTTTCATACATTTTTGAAAGAGCTCCAGGGAGCCACTAGGGCGGCGCTACACTGCCTGCGGCTCGAAAGCCGCGCGTAGCCGAACCTGCCCCCCCCACCACCTCTCACTTTTTAACTCCACACGTGTCTCTGCGCTCATGGCGTCAAACTTGCAAGCTGCGGACGCAAACAGCATGCGATGGACTAAAGTGTTTCTCACCTCCCCCTCTCACACACACACACACACAAACACACACACACACACACACACACACATTCATACACCACCGCGTTATTCTCACGTGTTGCGGCGCCGCGTCGATGGAGAAATGTCTGTAAGGCGAGATAAAAACATAAAAAAAAAAAAAAAAATGGCCAAACAAACATCCAGCGCGCCTTTTTCTCCTTCAGCGAATGCATTAGTGACCTTTTACGTCTTCCCCGGCAAGGGAAGCGACTCCCGGTAGGGCCGAGGAGGCTGATATTTTGACAAAGTGAAAGCGTTGCTCCGAATGTGAGGAGTCGCTATCACTTATCAAACAAATGTTGACACAAATGTGCACAAAAATGCATGAAAAACATCCATCATCTTAGTAAAGCCTTTCAACACAAAATCCCAATGTAAACACTCTAAGAACCTGCTATCTCATTCACAGTTAATGGAGTCATTGGTCGCTCTATTTTATCGACCATTATAAGTAACGGCGATGACTGATGGCCGGGTTCCGTCACACATTCATCGCTGGTCGAGTGGCCGTGCCAGCAACTTAAGGGTTCCAGGTTTGATCCTAGCTTTTGCCATCCTAGTCACTGCCGTTGTTTCCTTGGGCAAGACACTTTACCCACCGGCTCCCAGTGCCACCCACACTGCTTTAAATGTAACTTAGATATTGGGTTTCACTATGTAAAGCACTTTGAGTCACTAGAGAAAAGCGCTATATAAATATAATTCACTTCACTTCAGTCTACAGCAGTAGTCCCCAAACTTATTGACTCGAGGGCCGCATTGGGTTTAAATATTTTGGCCGGGGTCCAAATATATATATATGTATGTATATGAAAAATCACAAGACTACTTCATCTCTACAGAACTGTTTCATGAGGGGTTCCCTCAATCGTCAGGAAATCTCCTGACGATTGAGGGAACTTTTGCCTTAGGGTCGCCTCTTTCCCTCTGCCCGGTACACAATAATTAACACAATAAGCAGCTAAGGGATCTTCCAGAAATATCCTAGTAAATGTGTCTTATTACATCTGAAACGCTCCCACTGCCGCTGCCCGTAGCCGTCGCTTTTTCTTTTTTTTTTAGTTCTTCACTCTAACTTTCCTCATCCACGAATCTTTCATCCTCGCTCAAATTAATGGGGAAATCGTCGCTTTCTCGGTCCGAATAGCTCTTGTTGCCGGAGGCTATGATTATAAACAATGTTCAGATGTGAGGAGCCCTACAACCCGTGACGTCACGCGCACTTCGTCTGCTACTTCCGGTGCAGACAAGGCTTTTTTACTAACGACCAAAAGTTGCGAACTTTATCGTCGATGTTCTCTACTAAATCCTTTCAGCAAAAATACGGCAATATCGCGAAATGATCAAGTATGACACATAGAATGGACCTGCTATCCCCGTTTGAATAAGAAAATCTCATTTCAGTAGGCCTTTAATCCGCGCAACATTTTGACCAAAGAACCACCATTACAGGTTCTGTAGACCACAAGGATCAATCATCAATCAATCAATCAATGTTTACATATATATAGCCCTAAATCACTAGTGTCTCAAAGGGCTGCACAGACCACCACGACATCCTCGGTAGGCCCACATAAGGGCAAGGAAAGGAAAACTCACACCCAGTGGGACGTCGGTGACAATGATGACTATGAGAACCTTGGAGAGGAGGAAAGCAATGGATGTCGAGCGTGTCTAACATGATACTGTGAAAGTTCAATCCACAATGGATCCAACACAGTCGCGAGATTCCAGTCCAAAGCGGATCCAACACAGCAGCGAGAGTCCCGTTCACAGCGGAGCCAGCAGGAAACCATCCCAAGCGGAGGCGGACCAGCAGCGCAGAGATGTCCCCAGCCGATACACAGGCGAGCAGTCATTGGTCGCTCTATTTTATCGACCATTATAAGTAGCGGCGATGATTGATGGCCGGGTTCCGTCACACATTCATCGCTGGTCGAGTGGCCGTGCTAGCAACTTAAGGGTTCCAGGTTTGATCCTAGCTTTTGCCATCCTAGTCACTGCCGTTGTTTCCTTGGGCAAGACACTTTACCCACCTGCTCCCAGTGCCACCCACACTGCTTTAAATGTAACTTAGATATTGGGTTTCACTATGTAAAGCACTTTGAGTCTCTAGAGAAAAGCGCTATATAAATATAATTCACTTCACTTTAGTCTACAGCAGTAGTCCCCAAACTTATTGACTCGGGGGCCGCATTGGGTTGAAATATTTTGGCCGGGGGCCAAAATATATATATATCCATATATGTATGGATATATATATATATATATATACATACATATATGTTTCATGAGGGGTTCCCTCAATCGTCAGGAGATTTCCTGACGATTGAGGGAACCCCTCATGAAACAGTTCTGTAGAGATGAAGTAGTCTTGTGATTTTTCCCACATACATATATATATATATATATATATATATATATATATATATATATATATATATATATATATATATATATATATATATATATCCATCCATTTTCTACCGCTTAATCCCTTTTTGGGGTCGCGGGGGGCGCTGGCGCCTATCTCAGCTACAATCGGGCGGAAGGCGGGGTACACCCTGGACAAGTCGCCACCTCATCGCAGATAGATATATATATATATATATATACACAAACCCCGTTTCCATATGAGTTTGGAAATTGTGTTAGATGTAAATATAAACGGAATACAATGATTTGCAAATCATTTTCAACCCATATTCAGTTGAATATGCTACAAAGACAACATATTTGATGTTCGAACTGATAAACATTTTTTTTTTTCGTGCAAATAATCATTATCTTTAGAATTTGATGCCAGCAACATGTGATAAAGAAGTTGGGAAAGGTGGCAATAAATACTGATAAAGTTGAGGAATGCTCATCAAACACTTGTATGGAACATCCCACAGGTGTGCAGACTAATTGTCATGATTGGGTATAAAAGCAGCTTCCATGAAATGCTAAGTAATTGACAAACAAGGAGGGGGCGAGGGTCACCACTTTGTGAGCAAATTGTCAGAACAGTTTTATAACGACATTTCTCAACGAGCTATTGCAAGGAATTTAGGGATTTTATCATATACGGTCCGTAAAATCATCAAAAAGTTCAAAGAATCTGGAGAAATCATTGCACACAAGCGATGATATTATGGACTTTTGATCCCTCAGGCAGCACTGCATCAAAAACCGACATCAGTGTGTAAAGAATATCACCACATGGGCTCAGGAACACTTCATAAACCACTGTAAGTAACTACAGTTGGTCGCTACATCTGTAAGAGCAAGTTAAAACCATACTATGCAAAGTCAAACCCATTTATCAACAATATCCTGAAACGCCGCCGGCTTGGCTGAGTTCGAGCTCACCTAAGATGGACTGATGCAAAGTGGAAAAGTGTTCTGTGGTCTGACGAGTACACATTTCAAATTATATTTGGAAACAGAGGATGTGGTGTCCTCCAGAACAAAGAGGAAAATAACCATTCGGATTGTTATAGGCGCAAAGTTCAAAAGCCAGCATCTGTGATGGTATGGTGGTGCATTAGTGCCCAAGGCATGGGTAACTTACAAATCTGTGAAGGCACCATTAATGCTGAAAGGTACATACAGGTTTTGGAGCAACATATGTGTTCATCCAAGCAATGTTATCATGGACGCCCCTGCTTATTTCAGCAAGACAAGTGTTACAACAGCGTGGCTTTGTAAAAAAAGAGTGCGGGTACTTTCCTGGCCCGCCTGCAGTCCAGACCTGTCTCCCATCGAAAATATGTGGCGCATTATGAAGCGTAAAAATACGACAGCGGAGACCCTGGACTGTTGAACGACTGAAGCTCTACATAAAACAAGAATGGGAAAGAATTCCACTTTCAAAGCTTCAACAATTAGTTTCCTCAGTTCCTCAACATTTTTTGAGTGTTGTTAAAAGAAAAGGTGATGTAACACAGTGGTGAACATGCCCTTTCCCAACTACTTTGGCAGGTGTTGTGGCCATGAAATTGTAAGTAAATTATTATTTTCAAAAAAAATAAAGTTAATGAGTTTGAACATCAAATATCTTGTCTTCGTAGTGCATTCAATTGAATATGGGTTGAAAATGATATGCAAATGATATTTACATCTGACATAATTTCCCAACTCATATGGAAACGGGGTTTGTATCTTCTTGAGTTTAATTAATTAACACAAGGAACTTTAGTTATTAGAGCGTTCCAGTTGGATGGTTTATTCACGGCCTTGTTTCTTGCATTTGTGAGCCACGGATGAGGAGATGCTGCTCCGTTATTGATTGAAGTAAAGTCTGAACGTCATTAAAACAGTTAGCTCCATCTTTTGATACTTCTTCCACTCGCGTCCTTGCACGCTACACCGCTACAACAAAGATGACGGGGAGAAGACACTGTGGAGGCACCTAAATAAGACCGCCCACAAAACGGTGCGTCCTGAAGCGACTTGAAGATGACCCTTAAAACATTAACTACCTACCACACAGTCTGAAAGTTTATATATCAATGATGAAATATTAACATTGCAACACATGCCAATACGGCCTTTCTAGTTTACTAAATTACAATTTTAAATTTCCCGCGGAGTTTCTTGTTGAAAACGTCGCGGAATGATGACGCGTGTTTGTGACGTTATTGGTTGGAGGGGACATATTAGCTCAGCACCACTTACTGCTAAAAGTTGTCTCTTTTCATCGCATAATTACACAGTAATTTGGACATCTGTGTTGCTGAATCTTTTGCAATTTGTTCAATTAATAATGGAGACTATAAAGAAGAATGCTGTTGGTGGAAAGCGGTGTACTGCAGCTGTCTTTAGCTCCGAAATACAGCCGGCGTTTCTTTGTTTGTTGTGAAGCTTTAACACAGAGCGGTCAAGCGAACATGTTTCTTTTCATCAACCAGCAAGTTTTTGGATGGGAAAATTGTGATATTAAGTCGGCTCTTACCAGAGACTTCAGTGGCTTATGGGACCTCCTCCTGTAGCTGTCAAATAGGCAGCTGTGATCTTGGCTCCTCTGCTTCTCTCAGAGACACTGGCTTTCACCGCAGCCATCCGACTTTGAAGTATGACTTTACAATCTCACTAAAATACTATTAACACAGGGGGCTTCCAGAATTATCCTAGTAAATGTGTCTTATTACATCTGAAACGCTCCCACTCCCCGCCGCCCGTAGCCGTCGCTTTTTCTTTTTTTTTTTAGTTCTTCACTCTAACTTTCCTCATCCACGAATCTTTCATCCTCGCTCAAATTAATGGGAAAATCGTCGCTTTCTCAGTCCGAATAGCTCTTGTTCCCGGAGGCTATGATTATAAACAATGTTCAGAAGTGAGGAGCCCTACAACCCGTGACGTCACGCGCACTTCGTTTGCGACTTCCGGTGCAGGCAAGGCTTTTTTATTAACGACCAAAAGTTGTGAACTTTATCGTCGATGTTCTCTACTAAATCCTTTCAGCAAAAATACGGCAATATCGCGAAATGATCAAGTATGACACATAGAATGGACCTGCTATCCCCGTTTGAATAAGAAAATCTCATTTCAGTAGGCCTTTAATCCGTGCAACATTTTGACCAAAAAAAACACCATTACAGGTTATGTAGACCACAAAGATGTGTTTTACATTTAGAAAAAAATAGTTACGATACGACCCCTTTAATGTGCCCTATAATCCGGTGCAGCTTTTAATGCACGCGGCCATGAAAAGTCGTCCCGGTGTCTTTATTGCGACAACCTGGAGAGAAAACCCACATACAGATTTATTACATCCTGCGCACAAAAGTGTAAGAAGTATCCATATTTAGCCGACTTGCTCCCGCTGCTTCCCGATGGTGCTCGTCATCCCGCTTTGTGTCACCTGCTCGGGGCGGGAGAGAGCTCGGCAGGGAGGCGTGGAGGAGGCTCTGCTGGTGGTTCCATCCACGTCTATGATTAACACATTTGTCTGGGATACGGACGAGAAAAGATGAATGAAGGATATAAAACGCATGCACTGTACGTGACGTGCGCACGCTCCAGCAGGTCTCCACTTATATAGAAGCATTCACACGACCTCCGGAGATGCACCGGTTCCTTAAAACCACTTTATTGTTCTTATGTAATGCCCTATGTTTTACTGTGGCATGTCGTACAGGAATAGCACAAACACACACTTGTATTTCGTACCTTCTGGGGACCCCAGAAAAATCCCTGTAAGGAACACTCTTTCTAGATTTATAAAGATTTGTATTTACAACATTAAAGGCCTACTGAAATGAGATTTTCTTATTCAAACAGGGATAGCATGTCCATTCTATGTGTCATACTTGATCATTTCGCCATATTGCCATATTTTTGCTGAAAGGATTTAGTAGAGAACATCGACGATAAAGTTTGCAACTTTTGGTCGCTAATAAAAAAGCCTTGCCTGTACCGGAAGTAGCAGACGATGTGGTGTTTTTTATAATCATAGCCACAAGCAAACAAGAGCAATTCCCACCGAGAAAGCGACGATTTCCCCATTAGTTTGAGCGAGGATGAAATATTTGTGGATGAGGAAAGTTAGAGTGAAGCACTACGAAAAAAAAAAGGTGAGGGCAGTGGGAGCGATTCAGATGTTATTAGACACATTTACTAGGATAATTCTGGAAAATCCCTTTTCTGCTTATTGTGTTACTAGTGTTTTAGTGAGATTATAAAGTCATACCTGAAAGACGGAGGGGTGTGGTGACCGCCAGTGTCTCTGAAGGAGGAGCCAAGAAAGTCGCAGCTGCCTCTTTGACAGCTGCAGGAGGACGCAAGCTCCGCTCATGTCTCCGGTAAGAGCCGACTTATTACCACGATTTTCTCACCGAAACCCGCCGGTTGACATGTGGTAGCTTCACAACAAACAAAGAAACACCGGCTGTGTTTGTGTTGCTAAAGGCAGCTGTAATCCACCGCTTTCCACCAAGAGCATTCTTCTTTATGGTCTCCATTATTAATTAAACAAATTGCAAAAGATTCAGCAACATAGATGATCAGAATACTGTGTAATTATGCGATTAAACCAGATGACTTTTAGCCTCGAGTGGTGCTGGGACAAAATGTCCGCTCCGACCAATAACGTCACAAGCACGCGTCAACATAAGCGTCATCATTGTGTGACGTTTTCAACAGGATACGTCGCGGGAAATTTCAAATTACAATTTAGTCAACTAAAAAGGTCGTATTGGCATGTGTTGCAATGTTAATATTTCATCATTGATGTATAAACGATCAGACTACGTGGTCGGTAGTAGTGGCTTTCAGTAGGCCTTTAAATATATAAACATGCTATGCAAATATGAAAAAAGTGAGTTGGAATTTGACAAGAAAAAAGGTCAAAATTTCACAAGAAAAACTGAGAAATTTGGCAGTATGAAAAATAAAAGTGGTAATTTTACTCAAAGCAAGTCCAAATTTTACTAGAAGAACTGAACATTTGTGCAAAATGCCACGACCAGAGCAGGACTCTGAACACAGATGCAGGATTTTAAGAAAAATTTATTTATTTGGAAAAGTGAAGGGGTCCAAAACAGGAGAAACAAAACAGGCTATCAAAAACACAACTAACCTGAGCTCTAAACTAACAAAAATATCAATAACTCAAAAACGCTCTGTCTAAGGAGAGAAAAAGGGGCTATGAACAAAAAACTAAAACAAAAGGCGCTCCAACGGAGGTGATACTACGAAGCAATTCTTACCTGAAAAAACTTACAAATCAAAATACTTCCGTGGATCCAAAAAGGTACGAGATATGGGGCTGTGGCTGTAGACAATGCTAGGGCAAGGGAACGCTGGCGGTACGCACATGAAGATACGAAGAGTATTTTGATTTGTACGTTTTTTCAGGTAAGAATAGCATCCTAGTATCACCTTGTTGTTATACTAAGTCGTTTTTTGTTCGTAGCCCCTTTTTCCCTCCGTAGACAGAGCGTTTTTGAGTTATTGATATTTTTGTTAATTCAGAGCTCAGGTTAGTTGTTTTGTTGATAGCCTGTTTCGTTTCTCCCGTTGTTCCAAATAAATATATTTTTCTTAAAATCCTGCATCTGTGTTCAGAGTCCTGTTCTGGTCGTGAGAGTAGAGGGTGACTGCCTGGCAACTACAGGCTTAAATAGAGGTGACGTGATTAACAACAGGTGCGCGAGTCCAAATGAATCAGGTGAGTGGTATGAGGACAGGTGAAAACTAATGGGTCGGCATGGAAACAAAGCAGGGAGTGAAAAAACAGGAACTGAGAGAGTGCAAAAACCAAACAGAACATAGCCAAACTAAAAATGATCACCGAGACATGACACAATATTGTGATAAAAGTTGGAATTTTGCTCAACAACAGTCGCAATTGTACAAAAACAGCTTAAAATGTTAGCAATATTTTAATAATGATCGCAATTTTACATGGATTTTTTTTTTAAACTGTTTTACAAGAACAAAAAAAATGTTAGCAACATTGTGTCGGAAGTCAGAGTGTGACGAATGTCACCATTTTGCATTAAAAAGTTAGAATTTTACTTAAAAAAGTAATACATTTACATTAAAAGTAATAATTTTACGTATAAAAGTACTAATGTTGCATAAAGTAATAATTTTACGAGAAAATATTGCAATATTACAGAAACAGAAAGAATATGAGAAATTGTTCCCAATTTTGTTCGGAAAAGTCGACACATTGCGAGAAAAAAGACAGCTCTTGGTTAATTTGTATTTAATAATTTTTTGGGTAATTGTTTTTTAATCTTTATTATTTAATTCGCTCTTACAGTATGTCTGTAAATACATTTATTTTTAATACATTTTGGCCAATGGGGGCGCCTTTCAATTTATTTTTTGTTATCTGTTATTTCATACGTTGGCCATAGGGGGAGAACTTCATTCTTTTACACACACTTGTTATTTCATATGTTGATACGAGGGGGGGTGGGGGGGTGGCACTTTTAAAACCGACACACAGTCCATTTGAAAAAAAAAAAAACCTTTTTGGGACCACCATAAATTTGATAGATTTCACCACCAGGGGTGCAATTGAGACATTCTCTATTAGATTCAATGCTTTTCCAGTATTGGGACCATGATTTATGTCCTAACTTGTTCGCACACCTGATCCCACCTGACTCGTTGACATAGAGATGACGAACATCAACATGCAAGTGGGTCTTTTATCATGTTTACACACATTTGTGACGGCTCTACCTGCATTCGCAATTGTAGCTTTAAGCGACAATAAATGTGCATTGTGCATTCTATTTTTTTTTACTCAACTTGAACCTTGTGGGCGTGGCCTCCTCTGAACAATATGTTAGAAGCCTATTTATTGGTCAGGTCACCCTTAGTCTTCGGTATATGGAAGTGAATCTCAAACTGCATGTTCTCCCCGTGACTGCGTGGGTTCCCTCCGGGTACTCCGGCTTCCTCCTACCTTCAAAGACATGAAATGGGGATAGGTTGATTGGCAACACTAAATTGGAACCAGTATGTGAATGTGAGTGTGAATGTTGTCAGTCTATCTGTGTTGGCCCTGTGATGAGGTGGCGACTTGTCTAGGGTGTATGCCGCCTTCCGCCCGATTGTAGCTGTGTTGGCACCTGCGCCCCACGCGACCCCAAAGGGAATAAGCGGTACAAAATGGATGGATTTTATATGAATAAATCATAGGGCAACCATGCCCCCTTGTGGTCTGTGCCGTTAATCCTCCTCCTGCAAACACAACATAGAGTGGAGCTTTCCCTTATTTTCAGCAGACTTAATTGCAAAATGACTAACCCCTCCTCTTCTTCTCATGCGAGATCCACCCAGGAATGGGGGCGTACGAATTATTTTCCTAATGTAGCTTTTTGCATCAGATAATATTGAGTTAGCAGCCAAATTTGCATGCCTTCATGCTTTTTTTTCTTGTCAAAATTTTAATACTTAATTTAATAAATATTAAATAAGATTGATGCACATTCCATCCAGGCAATTGCGGGCCACAAAGAATTATGGTGTGGCCCGCGGGCCTTGAGTTGGACACCTGTGATCTATAAAAAACAGTTACTGGGGTTTAAAGAATGGCCATAACTTGCATCTGAACCACCAAGTGGCAATAAAAAGTCGTGTAGGCAAGACACGCAAAAAAAAAAAAAACAATTAGCAAGGTGAAATGTTGTAAAGTGAATTCATTAACCTGCTGACAGGCTGGGAACAGAAGCAGGAAGCGAGGAGCGACAGGCGAGGTGAAACAGACATCGATAAATAAATAAATAAATAAATGAACAAAGGGCCAACATGAGCTTCCTGCGCGGATCTTCATCTAACCACCCAATCGTTAGGTGGAGGACGCTTTGAGGAGTCGTTAAACACGCCGGCGCAGGAAGTGCTTCCATGGAGACGTTCGGTGCGCCATCTGCCAAATGAGGCCGGGAGCTACAGGCGCAACTTCGCTCGCTTCAATTTTCAATTACTCGTTCGCAGGCGTGGCCAGAAAAAAAACAAAACAAAAACAAAAAAACATGAATTTTTACACATGCACTCAATGTGACATGTAAAATGTTATGGATTATTCATTTGCACATGCATAGGCGTCGATCTACTGTACATTTCTGCCAGTGGGTGCTCAGTGTGTGTATGTGTGTGAATCAGTGCTGTTTAGGTTCCGGTACCAAAACTATTTTGGTACTTTTCGGTACTTTTCTAATTAAAGGGTACTACAAAAAATGTCATTATTGGCTTTATTTTGACAAAAAAATCTTAGGGAATGTCAGACCAGTGTTGTTTCTTCGATGCAGAGAATATTTTGGACGAGCCAGGCGTGAACGTGAGTACATGTTTATTTCTTTAACACTATATCTAACAAAAAGAGGCAAACAAAGGGCGCGCACAGTGGCGGAGAACAATTACTTGGCGACAAAAACAAATGACTTGAACCAAGGCTGTAAACTTAAAAACGTGAAAGAAAAACACTTGCGCTTTGGCATGAATAATAAACCAAGAACTTGCACTGAGGCATAAATACAAAAACGTACGTGGCGTGGTCAAAAATGAACAGCAAGGCATGAAGGTGTCAGGCCTTCCCCTGACAGTTTGTCGATGTTTTAGTTTTTTTCCTCTGCATTTGTCTGTCTCCTCTGTGTGTTTAGTATTTCCTGTCCTTAGTTCCTGTCTAGTGCTCTTATTTTGTCAGCTTCCTGTCCTGTTCCCTGAGTGTTGTGTTCCTCCTCAGCTGTGGCTGATTGGCACCCGACCACACCTGTTGCCAATCAGCCTGCTCCTATTTGTACCTGCTTTGTCTTGTGTCGGTTGCTGGATCATTGTATTGTCATTCGGACTTGTATTGTCGTTGCTATCGTGTCATGTTGTTTTGTTACAGCTACTACCTGTCGTGCTACATTTTGTCCTGGTCGTCGTAGCGGTAAGCTGTTTCTGTTAGCATTAGCTATTTCCATTTTTTCTGTTTGTTGTCTAGTAGCTTCCGTGCTAAAGTTCCTTTTTGTTTTTCTAGCTCCCAGTGCCAGCTCCCTTAGTTTGTTATTCCGGCCACGTGCGTGCTTTTTGTTTGTTCTTGTTCTATTATTTATATTAAATAATGTCTTCATATCCAATGCCTGCCTCCATCTCTGCATCCGGGGGTTCGACACTTAACACCACTGACAGAAAGTCGATACATGAAAATGTGGTTAAGGTATCAGAAGGTATGATACAAAGTTGCCAGGATGAGGAGAGAAACAGAATGGCTTAAATAATGAATATGATGATGATTACTAACAGGTGTGAGGGCTGAGGACAGGGGCGTGACTTGAGGGCAAGGTGAAAATCAATGAGTTGGCATGGAGACGAAAACAAACCAGGAAGTGCAAAAACAGAACTGAGTGCCCAAAAAACAAAACATAACATGACCAAAACAAAACATAATCCACAGGTGTGACAGGAAACATCTGACAAATGTTTGTTATTGCAATTTTGTCCTTAAAAAAAAAAGGGAACTAACAGGAAAACTTATCTTTTAGTAGTAAGTAAACCAGGGGTCACCAAACTACGGCCCACGGGCCATTTACGGCCTGCCAGCGTCCAATATACGGCCCGTGGGTAGTCCAGAGTAAAACAAATACAACTTAAACATCCATCCATTTTCTACCGCTTATTCCCTTTTGGGGTCGCGGGGGGCGCTGGCGCCTATCTCAGCTACAATCGGGTGGAAGGCGGGGTACACCCTGGACAAGTTGCCACCTCATCGCAGTAAAACTTAACAAACAAAAAAAAATAATCATTAGTTTTTTAATCTATCTCAGGTGTCCCCAAACAACAGCCTGCAGGTAGTCCAGAATAAAAAGTGAGAAAAAAAAAAAAAAAAAATTTCAATTATGTTTCTTTAGTCTATCCCAAGTGTCCCCAAAATACTGCCCAACAGCCTCCAAATCCTGCCCGTGGGTTATTGAAAATATTCAATTTTATTTTTCAGTAAACAATGGTTTAGGTCAGTAAAAATGTTTATAGTTCAAATAAGAATTGTATATTTTTTGGATTTCTTGTTGTGTACAGAGGGAGTTGACGTCACAGACAACAAGGGAGTCATAGGTAGATCTTTGATTTATCATATATATATATATATATATATATATCCCAATGGAGCCCCCGGGTCAAAAAGTTTGGGGACCCCTGAAGTAAACAAAGGCTCCTAAGTTAGCCGCTGACATATGCAGTAACATATTGTGTCATTTTCCATTTGTCAGAACGGGGGCTATGGTGTGGTTTGTTTTCCCGGGATGCAAAGGAAGGTGACGGGACATGGCCTGAAGGTAAATACATATTTTAATTCATTTATTTTAAAAAATGCAAACTAAAGGCGCGCACAAGGCGGAGAACAAACTTGGCTCAAAAAAACTAAAACTATCCATCCATCCATCCATCCATCATCTTCCGCTTATCCGAGGTCGGGTCGCGGGGGCAGCAGCCTAAGCAGGGAAGCCCAGACTTCCCTATCTCCAGCCACTTCGTCTAGCTCTTCCCGGGGGATCCCGAGGCGTTCCCAGGCCAGAAAACAAAAACTATCACAAAGTAAAAAAAAAAAACTTAGGTCATGAAAAACTCGCTAACTGTGATTTGAATAAATAAAACTTACGTGCAGGGCATGGAACATGAACTTTGGCATGAAGAGAACGACCAGAGCGTGGAACAACAACAATGACGCCAGGCCGACTGCCTGGCAACTACAAGCTTATATAATAGTGACATGTTCAACACAGGTGTGTGAGTTCAAATGAATCAGGTGAACTAATGGTTGTCATGGTGACAAAACAAACAAGCGTGCACAATGAGTCCATAACCATACAGAATGTGACCACAAAACATGACACCATTCTATTATTTTGTCAACATTATTAAGGACAAGTGGTAGAAAATGAATGATTAATCCGCTTGTTCATTTACTGTTAATATCTGCTTACTTTCTCTTTCAACATGTTCTATCCACACTTCTGTGTCATAACTCGGACTTTGGTGCAGTTTCCTGCGTGGATTTTTTTTTCCCGAGGTGCAATAGAACTGAACCAGACATAGCGTGAAGGTGAATACATGATTTAAGTATTTGACTATAAAACGTGCAAACAAAAGGCGCTCGCAGACGAGGTACAAAACTTAACGCGGGGAACAAAACTAGCACTTTGACGTAAACTGTGGACATGAAACAAAAAGACACTGACTGTGGCTTTAATAAACAAAAACAAAACTTACTTGCGGTGACGTGAGCAGGGCAGCATGGACTATGAAATTGCATGAAAGAGTAAACACGCCATGAAGCAGAGTGGGAGTGAGCATGAACTTGAGTAAAGATGCCAGAACGAACGACAGAAGGTGACAGGCTTAAATAGTCTCTGCGATTAATAACAGGTGCTTGAGTCCAACACGTGAGACGGGTGAAACTCATGGGTCGCCACGGTGACCAAACAAGGGAGTGAAAAAACAGGAACTAATGGAGTCTTGAAGTAACAGAACATAACTAAACCAAACATGATCAAAAGACATGGCATTCTGTTAAAATGTAATAATCACTTATTCTTCTGTTGTTTGGATGCTTTACATTAGTTTTGGATGATACCACACATTTTGGTATCAATCCGATACCAAGTCATTACAGGACTATACCATACATTGGTCATAGTCAAAGTCCTCATGTATCCTAGGACATATTTCCTGAGTTTATAAACATAATATACATTTAAAAAAAAACGAAAGAAGATTTAGGGATGTTAAAAAATATCGATGTAATCATGGTAGTATCGACGAGATACGCTATTGTACTTGGTAGCATTACAGTGGATGTTAGGTGTGGAGCCACCAATGGCGTTTGTTTATATTGTAGCGTCACGGAAGAGTTGCTGCTGCAGGGAATTCTGGGTATTTGTTCTGCAGTGTTTATGTTGCGTTGCAAATATTCTGACAAAATGTGTTTGTCGTTGTTGTTTAGTGTAGTTTCACTATATGGAACACGTTTATAACAGTGTTGGCATTGTTCATGCTGCCACCCTTAGTGTGACATGTATGGCTGTTGAATAAGTATTAAGATGATTGTGTCATTATTTTATTATAGGGCACAATGAAATCTTGGTTAGACTTTGTTAATTATAGTCTATATGATTTGTAACTTGTATTTTATCAGGTTCATACCTGACAGTTTGGTTAGGTTTTAGTTTTTCTTCTGTGTATGTCTTTGTTTCCTGTCTTCAGTTCCTGTCAGCACTCTTATTTTGGTTCTGTTTCCTGTTCGTCTCCCTGGGTGCTGTGTCCCCTCAGCTGTGGCTGATTGGCACCTGACCACACCTGGTGTCAATCAGCCAGCCACTATTTAGACCTGTTTTCTCCTCCAGTCAGTGCTGGATTATTGTTGTGTTGATGTCACCACTACCTCTCTTGTCGCTTGTAGCTTCGTCTACTTCTGTTCACTCTGCTCATGCCATAGTTCCGTCCTGTCACATTAAGTGTTTTTGTTCTCAGCCAAGTTTGTTAGCCGACCTTGTGCGCGCCTTTCGTTGGTACCCTTTTGGTTTGTTTTTGTCTTAGTGATTAATTAAATCATGTTTTCTTACGCAATGCCTGCCTCCTTCTCTGCATCTTGGGGTTCGTCACAAACTCAATGTGACATATTTAATGTAAAACGTACCAAATTCGCCACAAAATCAACAACAACAAGATTGATTTTACAAAAAATAATTCAGAGATTGAAAGTTGCCATCAATACCACGTGGATTTTTCGGGGCGATAACACGCTCAGTTCGTTAAAAAACAAAAACTCACAACCAGGTGGTGCCAGGAGAGGCCAACTCCGCACCCCCTCTCCGAAATGTCAGAGACGAGCGCAGTGGTGAGGGTCCGGGGTGATGAATGCGCCCGGGCTGGAAATGTCACGGTGTCACATGTTGCCATGACGGCCGGGGCAAAGTTTGGCCGAAACCCGAGCGCCGCCGTGGCCCAAAAAGGCCAAAACCATTTCCTGAAGCTAATTGAGCCTGAAAGCTAAACTAAAAGTCACAAAATATCAAACAACCAAGCTTTAATGTCCAGTAGGAAGGGAACTCACATGGCCCCATTCGTTGCTGTTTACCTGACACATACAACGTGACACAATGGGGGCGCCTTATCCACTTAGTAGTAGCAGTATGGAGTTTTGAATATCTTAAAATATCTTTTGTGGCAATTACCAACAGTTGCTTTCTATCATTTTCAGCAGACTGCATTGCAAAATGGTTACTCTTCCTCTTCCTCTCGCGTGAGATCTACCCAGGAATGGCGGCCATATGAATACTTTCGCTACTGTTCTTTTCACTTTTTTAAATACATCTCAGGGGTGTAATGGTTTCAAATGTTTGACGCTCAGGTTCAGACAGTTAAAAGTAATCTGTTGGTGGTGAACCCCAGGATGCAGAGATGGCAGGCATGGCGCAGGAAAACATGACTTTAGTAGGATACATGAACCAGGAAACAGGATACCAGGAAACAATCATCGAGCCCTGACTGGAGGGCGAGGCAGGCATAAATAGCAGCCAGCTGATTCAAGGGAACTCATATGGCCCCATTCGTTGCGGTTTACCTGACACATAAAACATGACAAAATGGGGGTGAATTATCCACTTAGTAGCAGCACTAGAAAAAACATAATTTTGAATATTTAAAAATTTATTTTGTGGCAATTACCAACTTTGACCACAGCGACAGTTGCTTTCCATCATTTTCAGCAGACTATATTGCAAAATGATTACTCCTTCCTCAGCCTCTCGTGCGAGATCCTCCCAGGAATGGGGGCCGTATGAATACCCTCCCTACTGTACTTTTCAATTTTCAAACACATCTCAGGGGTGTAATAGTTGGATATGTGACAGCTAAACAGTTAGAAGTAGAAGCCCTACCTGTCATAATCTGTTGGTGGTGAACCCCAGGATGCAGAGATGGCAGGCGTGGCGCAGGAAAACATGACTTTAATATGATAACATGAACCAGGAGACAGGATACCAGGAAACCAATCACCGAGCCCTGACTGGAGGGCGAGGCAGGCATAAATAGCAGCCAGCTGATTCAAGGAAACTCTTCTGGCCCCATTCGTTGCTATTTACCTGACACATAAAACGTGACAAAATGGGGGTGCATTATCCACTTAGTAGCAGCAGTAGAGATGACAGAGTTTTGAAGATCTTAAAATGCCTTTTGTGGCAATTACCAAATTTGATGACAGTGTCAGTTGCTTTCCATCATTTTCAGCAGACTGCATTGCAAAATGATTATTCCTTCCTCTTCCTCTCGTGCGAGATCCTCACAGGAATGGGGGCCATATGAATTCCCTCCCTACTGTACTTTTCACTTTTTCAAACACATCTCAGGGGTGTAATAATTGGAAATGTGACAGTTAGACAGGTAGACGTAGAAGACTTACCTGTCGTAATCTGTTGGTGGTGAACCCCAGGATGCAGAGATGGCAGGTGTGGCGCAGGAAAACATGACTTTAATAGGATGACATTAACCAGGAGACAGGATACCAGGAAACCAATCACCGAGCCCTGACTGGAGGGCGAGGCAGGCATAAATAGCAGCCAGCTGATTGACAACAGTCGTGGCCAGGCTGCCAATCAGCAGCAGGTGAGGGGAAACTGCACTCAGGTAGCCATGCAGGAAATGGAACCAAAATAAGAGCGCTGACAGGAAATAAACACCAATCAAGGAAACACAACCCCAAGTGAATGTGACAGATCGTGTGTGTACTTCAGCAAATTTTTACATATGCAGTGGGACCTCGATTTGCAAACTTAATTGCTTCTCGAACCGGGTTTGTACATCGAAAAGTGGACAAGCGGTAGAAAATGGATGGATGGAAGGGATCCAGCACGTGAAACATGAGAAAAAAAGTACATGGTACTGTCCATCAAACCAACATAACACAATAAGTCCCTTTGTTGCCCTCACAAATGATCAGAAATCACAACAACCCTTAACTTTAACAACCATATTACTACATTTATTAAAAATTAAAAAAATAAAAGTAAAATCCACTTACATTAACATTGACAAGGAGACAGGAAGGAGCAAACAGACAGGAAGAAGGCGGGGCATGGGGGAGTGTTTGTGTGTGCATGTTTGTAAATAAGGCGTCGTGGATAATGGATAAAGAAACATGGATAATTTAAAAATACACGATCACTTTCTGTACAGCTTATACCACATCCTCAAAGTATGGCTGGGGTAACAAGAATTTATCATCTAACTTTTACACTTAATTTAGACGTCATTGGTCCTCCTTTCTTCTTCTACGGTGGTTTTACAGTCCGGTGAAACTGCTCCAGATTAAGTTTGTTGTAAGCCCCGCCCACAGGTGCCCGCCCCTCATGCTAAAACAACTCCCTTACTTTGATACCGTGAAAAAAAAAACAAGCGAAACCGAAAAACAAACACAATTCTAAGAAAGATAACCGATCACAAAAACCTTTGAAACATACAAACCCTATAAAAGTGTGCAATAATATCAATATTAATCTTAAACATCCTCCAAAAATATTCAATTTTTTCAATGTTTGTATTTAAAACTTGTTTCAGTGCCACAACAACTTTTTTGTTTTTTTTTTGGATACCAAATCTTACTGCCAGTGTTTTGGCTCCATATGTTTTTAGGTTAAAGTATTTTATATTGTGTGCTCCTGAGTTAAAGTTGCTGATTAATTTTATTGTATTATTTATTGAAAATATTCAATTTTATTTGTCAGTAAACAATGGTTTAAGTCAATAAAAATTTTTATGGTTCAAATAAGAATATTTTTTGGATTTCTTGTTGTGTACAGGGGGAGTTGACGTCACAGACAACAAGGGAGTCATAGGGGATCTTGGATTTATTATGTATATATATATATATATATATATATATATATATATATATATATATATATATATATATATATATATATATATATATTTCCAAATTCCAGGAATTCCATAATTCCATTTCTCAATTCAACACGTTAGTACTTCAACATTTCACGACCGATTTGAAACATTCCAACACCAACCATCTCAACTCATTCAGACCATTCAAGTTTCTTTTTACCGTTTTCCAAAACGATTCCCGCATTTCCCGAAATTCCCATTTTTGGGGGCGAAATTCTCATTGCAATCAATGGGACATTCTTCAAAGTCCCACAGTTCCCGCATTTTTCATCCGTTTCTAACTGTTCCAACTTCAAATATTAAGCCTGTTTGGGAATTGTGTGCTCTACTTCAACAATTAGTCATTTTGAAGTTCGACTTCAGCATTGGAGCATTCACACGCAATTTCTTCCGTAAATGCTTCATCTAGGTCATTTTATTGTTCAATTGCTTATTTAATTAGTTACTTTGGTGGGGCGGCATAGCTCGGTTGGTAGAGTGGCCGTGCCAGCAACTTGAGGGTTGCAGGTTTGATTCCCGCTTGTGCCATCCTAGTCACTGCCGTTGTGTCCTTGGGCAAGACACTTTACCCACCTGCTCCCAGTGCCACCCACACTGGTTTAAATGTAACTTAGATATTGGGTTTCACTATGTAAAGCGCTTTGAGTCACTTTAGAAAAGCGCTATATAAATATAATTCACTTCACTTAATTCACTAAATACAATGTTTTTTTTGTTGTTTATTATTTTCGTTATTGGTGCCACTGCTTGCTAACCCATTTAGGTTTCATGACAGGAGTCCAATGCATTGTTTTTGTTCACTCAGAAGAGAACACACACTCATAACTCTGCCATCTCTCCTGCTGATACGTGTCAGGGCCAGGGCCTGGACTCCTCATAAAGTGCGGGGCCCCTTTTTGCATGAATAAGCGCATGTAAAATGTCAATTATTGAATGACAGGGCGCTTCATCTGATATTGACCTAATCCTAGCCCCTTCCTGCTCCGTCACTGATAAGAACATAATGGCGAATTGCCCCACGATATTATCATTGTCCCCAGTATTTAACATGAATGTGTTTTAGTAAAAATTATGTATTCAATTTTGCTTATCTTCATGAACCCCAAAATATTTGTCTGCACGTATCGCACACACTCGTACTTTCCGACTCCACAACACGATCGCTTTCCGCTGCGCCAAAGGTCAAGCGTCGGCTTCTGACAAAGGCCAAAGTCACTTTTCACTCTCTAATTTCCCTTCCTGTCTTGCCCCTCAAAGTGATCTGTCTCTCCACCTGAGCTGTCTCACACTGTCCTCCAAGTCTCACTGGGGGAGTGGCTTGGAGTTTATTATTATTGTCAGATATAAAAAAAGTCAATATACTTTTATAAATTACCGTCAAGTCAGATTTATTATGAATTCATGTCAGTGTAGTAAAAAAACGCTCTGAAGATAGACCTAATAAGATACTTTTTCTTAACATACACATTTTTGTTTTTACATCCATCCATCCATTTTCTACCTGTTGTCCTTTTCGTTGGTCGCAGGGGGTGCTGGAGCCTATCTCAGCTGCATTCGGGCGGAAGGCAGGGTACACCACGGACAAGTCGCAACCTCATTGGAGGGCCAACGCTGAATGACAGACAACAGCCAGTCAAGAGTGTCGAATTAATATTTCATGGCTGACATTTATCCATGAAATTATGAAAAAGCTGCTGATGGCGTGTTTGATGGCGATACCATAGTAGCCTACAGAAAAAAAAGGTTTTAATATGGTTCATCCATACATCCATTTCCTACCGCTTCTCCCTTTCGGGGGTCACGGGGGGTGCTGAGAAAATCTGAAAGTAGTAAGAATGTGAGAATTAATTTAAAGAAACTGTTACGGCGCACGCCCAGTCTGCGTCTCCCTCCTCTGCGGGAGCACCGGAGGATCCGCTGACAGCACGTTAGGGCACGCCCCTGCTCGCGCTGGGAGCAGCACGCCCACGCAGCTACAAGTCTGCAGACGATCAGACAATCTGCACACCTGTGACTGATGAGGGCGAGCTAAACAAAGGACCAGTGGACCCAAGGATGGGCGAGGGAACTTAGTTTTTCATGGTATACCCAGTTTTTTCCTTCCGTTGCCCTCCCTCGTTCCTCGACTCCTCGCTCGCTCCTGGACTCTGACGCCTCTCTCTCGCCCCGGTGCACCTGCCTGCCCCATGGACTGCCTCGTTCCTCGTATCTGGTTCAAAACTTTGGTAACACATCCATCCATCCATCCATCATCTTCCGCTTATCCGAGGTCGGGTCGCGGGGGCAACAGCCTAAGCAGGGAAACCCAGACTTCCCTCTCCCCAGCCACTTCGTCTAGCTCTTCCTGGGGGATCCCGAGGCGTTCCCAGGCCAGCCGGGAGACATAGTCTTCCCAACGTGTCCTGGGTCTTCCCCGTGGCCTCCTACCGGTTGGACGTGCCCTAAACACCTCTCTAGGGAGGCGTTCGGGTGGCATCCTGACCAGATGCCCGAACCACCTCATCTGGCTCCTCTCGATGTGAAGGAGCAGCGGCTTTACTTTGAGTTCCTCGCGGATGGCAGAGCTTCTCACCCTATCTCTAAGGGAGAGCCCCGCCACACGCCGGAGGAAACTCATTTCGGCCGCTTGTACCCGTGATCTTATCCTTTCGGTCATGACCCAAAGCTCATGACCATAGGTGAGGATGGGAATTTAGATCGACCGGTAAATTGAGAGCTTTGCCTTCCGGCTCAGCTCCTTCTTCACCTCAACGGATCGGTACAATGTACGCATTACTGAAGACGCCGCACCGATCCGCCTGTCGATCTCACGATCCACTCTTCCCTCACTCGTGAACAAGACTCCTAGGTACTTGAACTCCTCCACTTGGGGCAGGGTAACACAATTTCAGTTAAATTCTACACATAGTCTTACACCAGACACACTCTTGAGTTTTGTCACACTTCATTTCCTTAGTTTATTAGTTAGTATTGTTTATTATTCTTATTACATATATATAAAAAATTAAATATATATAATACATTATTGAGCATAATATTTCTCTGGTGTCTGTTTGACGTCACCTCCCCTCTGCGAATATTAACAGAAACAATATGTATATTCTAAAAGGGGTATTTAAGTAGTGGTATCGATTAAATACACTGCAAAAATTAAGCTGCCGATTTTGATATCAATCATCAATGAGAGAGATCGGCTGATACCGATCACAACTGCTAACCGTACATTTAATGTAGTTATGGTGAGTGATATAATAGTTTACCAATATCGACAAAATATGTCAATTTTTCGGACTATAGGGCGCACTTAAAATCCCTTCAATTTTTCTCCAAACTCGACAGTGCGCCTTATAAAATGTACGGAAAAATTCTTGTTACGCTTACTGCCCTCGAAGCTATTTAATTTGGTACATGGTGTAATGATAAGTGTGATGAGTAGATGGCAGTCGCACATAAGAGATACATGTAGACTGCAATATGATGGCAGTAGACACCATCAAAACTTTAAATGTTCCATTGAGAATAAACAACATTACACATGGCGCTCCAAAAACTGTCAGAATGTTTTTTGTCCAACTTCGGTAAGCTATGAAGCCGCACCGCTTGATGGATTGCCGGCGCATTAATTTGCGCCGACAATCCATCAAGCGCCGACAATCCATCAAGTTTCTGTGAATGCAATGCATCCACATAAGCCATATTCTCCTGTACTGTATATTTTGCAAAAGAAATAGACCCAAAAAAATGTCCATATCAGAGGACGCCAGTTCTCGGGAGGCTATATTGTATGACAATTATTTCATACCTTTAAAAATGCCTGTAAAACCATTTTTGAAACAATAGTCGAATCAAGTACAACAATGCAACCTTTAAATGGGTTGTACTTGTATAGCGCTTTTCTACCTTCAAGGTACTCAAAGAGGATTGACGTTATTTCCACATTCACCCATTCACACAAATATTCACACACTGATGGCGGGAGCTGCCATGCAAGGCCCTAACCATCATCAGGAGCAAGGGTGAAGTGTCTTCCTCAAGGACACAACGGACGTCACTACATTGGTAGAAGCTGGGGATCGACCCAGGAACCCTCAAGTTGCTGGCACGGCCACTCCACCCAACCGTGGCACGCCATCCCCCCCCAGAAAACTCTTCTACTTCACAACCATTGCATAAAAAGGGCGACACGTTTACTTGTAAGACGTTCCAAATAAGCGTTTGATGAGCATTTCTCTACTTTTTCAGTCTTTTTTGCCACTCGTGCCAGCTCTTTTGAAACACGTTGTAAGCATTTTTTATTCCAAATGAGCTAATACTTGCAAAAAAATAACAAAGTTTTCCAGTTCGAACGTTAAGTATCTTGTCTTTGATGTCTATTGAATTGAATATAGGTTGAAAAGGATTTGTTAATATTTGTATGCTGTTTTTATTTACAATTTACACAACGTGCCAACTGTAAAATCTGGCTGAAAAACATGGCCGTGGCAGGATTAAGTAACTCTACACTGTAAAAAAAAAATCTGTAAAAAAACGGTATTCTACTGGCAGCTACGGCTGCCAAACGAAAACCATAAAATTAAAGTAAAACACTGTAAACCAAATAATGATCAAAAACATTATATTTACAGACATTTTCATAAAAACGCTTTGCGGAAAAATATCGTGATTTTACAGATTTTTACTAAATTATTAAAATCAACCACCTTTAATAAAGTGACGATGCAAACAGTTCTGCAGAAAAAATACCTTTATTTTACGGAGTTTTTCCAAATGATTACGATCAACCAACTTTAATGAACTGACATAGCTGGCAATTCCACAGAAAAATACCATAATTTTACAGATTTTTTCAGAATTGTTAAGATCAGGGGTCTCAAACTCAATTTACCTGGGGGCCACTGGATGCCGAAACTACGTGAAAAGTGGATTCGCCTTCTTTGAATGGCTATCCCGACCTAGCAACATACTTGCCAATTCTCCCGATTTCCTGTGACCCTCGCGTAGGATTGTCCCGATACCGACCGGACAATATTTTAAGGGGGTGCCGTGACAGCACAACCTTCGTCGTCCTCGTTCACCAAAAATGCACACCACATCACCACCCCCCTCCGTGCTTTGGTTGAGGTGGGCGGGGTTGGGTGGTTGCGGGGGTGTAGCGCTGAATGGCATTCTGGGTATTTGTTCTTTTGTGTTTATTTTGTGTTACGGTGAAAATGTGCTCCCGAAAAGTGTTTGTCATTCTTGTTTGATGTGGGTTCACAATGTGGCGCATATTTGTAACAGTGTTAAAATTGTTTGTACGGCCACCATCAGTGTGACCTGTATGGCTGTTGGCTGTTGATCAAGTATGTCTTGCAGTCACCAACGTGTGTCATATTACAGAGAACAATGTTAAATTGTTAGTATGAGCATAAACTTTTATATAACAGGCTACAAATATTTTTTTTTACTTGAATATAAAAATACACATAAATATTAAAAGAATAAGATTTTCCTCAAAATTACATATAAAACTGTTAGATTGTTAGTATGGACATAGACTTTTATACAACAAGCTACATCCATCCGTCCCGTCCATCCATTTTATACTGCTTATTCCCTTTTTTGGGGTTGCTGGTGCCTATCTCAGCTACATTTGGGTGGAAGGCGGGGTACACCCTGGACAAGTCGCGACCTCATCGCAGAACAAGCTACATATTAAATGAAAGTTAATTACTGTAATTTTACATGAATTTGAAAGTAATTTGAGAGAATGATACGTATTATTAATTTTGTATTTTTCTGTAAAGAAATATACATAGTTTGTCATTATTGGCATATTACTTAAAATAACAGGCGCTTTGTTTATTTACAGATAATGTCTTCAAGTCTACAGTTTTATAACCTATTTAAAAAAAAATCTAAAATTACAGTAGAAATTTAGAGTATATTAACCATCAGTGTGACATGTATGGCTGTTGGCTGTTGATCAAGTATGTCTTGCAGTCACCAACGTGTGTCATATTACAGAGAAAAATGTTAAATTGTTAGTATGAGCATAAACTTTTATATAACAGGCTACAAATATTTTTCAACTTCAACATAAAAATACACATAAATATCAAAAAAATAAGATTCTCCTTAAAATTACATATAAAACTGTTAGATTGTTAGTATGGACATAGACTTTTATACAACAAGCTACATCCATCCATCCATCCATTTTCTACCGCTTATTCCCTTTTTTGGGGGTCGCTGGTGCCTATCTCAGCTACAATCGGGCGGAAGGCGGCGTACACCCTGGACAAGTCGCGACCTCATCGCAGAACAAGCTAAATAATAAATGAAAGTTAATTACTGTAATTTTACATTAATTTAAAAGTAATTTGAGAAAATGATATGTATTATTAATTTGGTATTTTTCTGTAAAACAATATACATAGTTTGTCATTATTGGCATATTACTTAAAATAACAGGCGGTTTGTTTATTTACAGATAATGTCTTCAATTTTACAGTTTTATAACCTATTTAAAAAAAAATACTAAATTACAGTAGAAATTTAGAGTAAATTAACCATCAGTGTGACATGTATGGCTGTTGGCTGTTGATCAAGTATGTCTTGCAGTCACCAACGTGTGTCATATTACAGAGAAAAATGTTAAATTGTTAGTATGAGGATACACTTTTATATAACAGGCTACAAATATATTTTTTAACTTGAACATAAAAATACACATAAATATAAAATAAATAAGGTTCTCCTTAAAATTACATATAAAACTGTTAGATTGTTAGTATGGACATAGACTTTTATATAACCAGCTACATCCATCCATCCATCCATTATCTACCGCTTATTCCCTTTTTTGGGGACGCGGGGGGCGCTGGTGCCTATCTCAGCTAGAATCGGGCGGAAGGCGGCGTACACCCTGGACAAGTCGCCACCTCATCGCAGAACAAGCTACATAATAAATGAAAGTTAATTACTGTAATTTTACATGAATTTGAAAATAATTTGAGAAAACAGAAAATGATATGTATTATTAATTTGGTATTTTCCTGTAAAAAAAAAAAAAGAAATATACATAGTTTGTCATTACTGGCATAGTACTTAAAGGGGAACATTATAACCAGACCTATGTAAGCGTCAATATATACCTTGATGGTGCAGAAAAAAGACCATATATTTTTTTAGCCGATTTCCGAACTCTAAATGGGTGAATTTTGGCGAATTAAACGCCTTTCTGTTAATCGGTCTTTTTGCGACGACGTCAGAACGTGACGTCACCGAGGTAATACAGCCGCCATTTTCATTTTCAACACATTGCAAACACCGGGTCTCAGCTCTGTTATTTTCGACTATATTTTGGAACCTTGGAGACATCATGCCTCGTCGGTGTATTGTCGGAGGGTGTAACAACAATAACAGGGAGGGATTCAAGTTGCACCACTGGCCCGAAGTTGCGAAAGTGTCTGCCGCCAGACCCCCATTGAATGTACCAAAGTGTCTCCACAATTTACCGGCGATGACAGACATGGCACAGAGATGTATGGATAACCTGCAGATGTATTTGCAATGATAAAGTCAACGAAATCACAAAGGTGAGTTTTGTTGATGTTGACTTATGTGCCAATCAGACATATTTGGTTGCGGCGTGACTGCCAGCTAATCGATGCTAACATGCTATTTACCGGCGGTGCTAAAGCAGACATGGCACAGAGATGTATGGATAACCTACAGATGCATTTGCAACTATATCACGTTTTTTTCCACCCATATTTAATGCGAAAAAAACACTTACCAATCGACGGATTTAAGTTGCTCCAGTGTCACGAGATGCGAAAGTCCTGATCGTTTGGTCCGCACATTTTACCGGCGATGCTAAAGCAGCTATTCGGCCATGCTATGGCTATGAATAGCGTCAATAGCTATTCGCTCAATAGCTTCAGTTTCTTCTTCAATACTTTCATACTCCAACCATCCGTTTCAATACATGCGTAATCTGTTTAATCGCTTAAGCCGCTGAAATCCGAGTCTGAATCCGAGCTAATGTCGCTATATCTTGCTGTGGTATTCACCATTGTTTGTTTACATTGGCAGCACTGTATGACGTCACAGGGAAATGAACAGTGTCTTGGCAGAGAGCGAAAAAAAGGCACTTTAAGGCTTTTTTTTAGGGATATTCCGGGACCGGTAAAATTTTGAAAAAAAATTCAAAAAATCCAACAGGCCACTGGGAACTGATTTTTATTGTTTTTAACCCTTTTGAAATTGTGATAATGCTCCCCTTTAAAATAACAGGCGGTTTGTTTATTTACAGATAATGTCTTCAATTCTACAGTTTTATAACCTATTTAAAAAATATATTAAATTACAGGGCTTCACGGCGGAAGAGGGGTTAGTGCGTCTGCCTCACAATACGAAGTTCCTGCACTCCTGGGTTCAAATCCAGGCTCGGGATCTTTCTGTGTGGAGTTTGCATGTTCTCCCCGTGAATGCGTGGGTTCCCTCCGGGTACTCCGGCTTCCTCCCACTTGCACCTGGGGATAGGTTGATTGGCAACACTAAATTGGCCCTAGTGTGTGAATGTGAGTGTGAATGTTGTCTGTCTATCTGTGTTGGCCCTGCGATGAGGTGGCGACTTGTCCAGGGTGTACCCTGCCTTCCGCCTGATTGTAGCTGAGATAGGCGCCAGCGCCCCCCGCGACCCCGAAAGGGAATAAGCGGTAGAAAATGGATGGATGGATGGATTAAATTACAGAAGAAATTTAGAGTAAATTAATCATAAAAATAGGACTTTTTTTTTTACAGTGTAATGTAATTACCATTTGTGTAATATTTACACAAATTTGAGTATAGCCGTATTATACGCATACTAGCATGTCTTGCGAAGCATTTCGAGCCGCCACTCACAGGGGGCGCCAAAGATGCCATTTACAAACGCGATGAGGTTGCGACTTGTCCAGGGTGTACGCCGCCTTCCGCCCAAACGCGGCTGAGTTAAGCTCCAGCGACCCCCCTGCCACTCCAAAAAGGGACAAAGGGGTAGAAAATGGATGGATGTTGTAAAATATGGTGTCTGCAGCACTTTACATTTACTACTTTCTGTGCTGTGATAGTCACTGCTGGACACGAGTGTGTTTAATTATCAATTTGTCAGCACGCTATGATTATAAATACGGTGCAAGTGTTGAAAAAAAGAAATCGTCGCTGCACGCAGATGCACCGTTCTGCGTTATTTCCACTCTATAAACAGCGGTGGGCCCTAAGAGATGGAAACAGGTGTTGGCATTAAAAAGAGTCTCCAGGGGACCAAAGTCCACCGTACCTGCAGCTCCACCGCCCCGTCCTCTTCCCCCCCCTTTTGTGTCTTTTTTTTTTTACCAGCCGGGCCTTGTGTCCGAGCCACTGGATTAAAAAAAAAAAAAAAAAAAAAAAAATCTCATCCCGTCCGTCTGTCTCTGCCGAGCTGTTAGTGTGTCGGCGCCACGGGGGAACAGCGAGGCCGAGAGTGAGCCTTCCAGAGCAAATTATGTACATTTAAATGAAGCGTTTCCTTGAGTCTGCTCGGCTCAGCGCTGAGAAAAGAGTTCAGACGGAACGGAGCTGGAACAGGAGGTTAAGAGGCTGACTTTGTGTGTGTGTGTGTGTGTGTGTGTGTGTGTGTGCGTGTGTGTGTGTGTGTGTGAGGAGTACTCTGAGTAGGAGTGTAAAACTTGAGTGGACCCCAGGCCCTCGCTTACCCTTAATAGCTGAGTGTCCACCTCCTCCTGCTGCATTAGAGCTCTGGTTGCAGGGGGGGGGGGGGACTCTCGAAGAGATTTTTATATTTATTTGTTATATTTTCTTCCTAAAATTAGGCTGACTATATTCTGAGGACACATATATGCGTGCCAAGGCCAGGACGAGGTGAAAATGTGCCAATGATACTTGAACTTGCTTTATAAATTGTCACGCCCATGGGGTTCATGTTTTGTTTTGGTCATGTTCGGTTTGGTCGTTTGGACATTCGGTTCTTGCTTTTGCACTTCCTTGTTTCTCTTATCTCCATAGCAACTCATAAGTTTCCACCTTGTCTCCAAGTCACGCCTTTTCCTCAGTTCTCACACCTCCATCCATCCATCCATCTTCTTCCGCTTATCCGAGGTCGGGTCGCGGGGGCAACAACCTAAGCAGGGAAGCCCAGACTTCCCTCTCTCCAGCCACTTCGTCTAGCTCTTCCCGGGGGATCCCGAGTCGTTCCCAGGCCAGCCGGGAGACATAGTCTTCCCAACGTGTCCTGGGTCTTCCCCGTGGCCTCCTACCGGTTGGACGTGCCCTAAACACCTCCCTAGGGAGGCGTTCGGGTGGCATCCTGACCAGATGCCCGAACCACCTCATCTGGCTCCTCTCGATGTGAAGGAGCAGCGGCTTTACTTTGAGTTCCTCCCGGATGGCAGAGCTTCTCACCCTATCTCTAAGGGAGAGACCCGCCACACGGCGGAGGAAACTCATTTCGGCCGCTTGTACCCGTGATCTTATCCTTTCGGTCATGACCCAAAGCTCATGACCATAGGTGAGGATGGGAACGTAGATCGACCGGTAAATTGAGAGCTTTGCCTTCCGGCTCAGCTCCTTCTTCACCACAACGGATCGGTACAACGTCCGCATTACTGAAGACGCCGCACCGATCCGCCTGTCGATCTCACGATCCACTCTTCCCTCACTCTTGAACAAGACTCCTAGGTACTTGAACTCCTCCACTTGGGGCAGTGTCTCCCCCCCAACCCGGAGATGGCACCCCACCCTTTTCCGGGCGAGAACCATGGACTCGGACTTGGAGGTGCTGATACTCATTCCGGTCGCTTCACACTCGGCTGCAAACCGATCCAGTAAGAGCTGAAGATCCCGGTCAGATGAAGCCATCAGGACCACATCATCTGCAAAAAGTTCTCACACCTGTTAATCATTATCATAGCTATTATTTAAGCCACAGTTACCAGGTAGTTAGCCCGGCAACTTCATATCACACACCTCCATTCATGCCAAGCCATGCTGTTTCCCCTCATGCTCATGTCACAGTAAGTTTTTGGTTTTCTTTATGCCACAGTGAAGTGAAGTGAATTATATTTATATAGCGCTTTTCTCTAGTGACTCAAAGCGCTTTACATAGTGAAACCCAATATCGAAGTTACATTTAAACCAGTGTGGGTGGCACTGGGAGGAGGTGGGTAAAGTGCCCTGTCCAAGGACACAACGGCAGTGACTAGGATGGCGGAAGCGGGAATCGAACCTGCAACCCTCAAGTTGCTGGCACCAACCGAGCTATGCCACCCCAGTGCAAGTGTTTTGTTTTATGTTTAAAGTTTGTAGCCTTTGTGCTAGTCTTTTGTTTTCTGGTCAAGTTTGTTCCCCGCCCTCGTGCGCGCCTTTTGTTTGCTTCCTTGGTTTGTACTTTGTTAGTATAAATAAAAATGTACTTACATTCTCGTCTGGCTCGTGCCAATTTTTCTTTGCGTCGAAGAAACAATCCACATCCTGACATATATGATATATTTATTTCAATAAAGCTTTTATTCTCCTCTGTTGATAGTAGTGTTGGCGCTAGGACTAAAAATTGGGTCCCCGCGGTACATTTTTGGGGTCCCACTTTTTTTGTAAGCGTTTTGAAAAATAAAATGATACATGCATGCATTGTTCTGTTGTATCTCACATTCTTTATTGTGTTTGGGAAAAAATGTTGTCATAAACGTTACTTCATTCATTAATATAAATTATTTTAAAAAAGAAGACAAATTTGTATACATATGTAAATGTATTCAGTTATAAATCTTCTTTCCTTCATGGATCTGAACTTTACCACTGCTGGTAGTTTTTTTTAATGTTTTTATTTAATAAGCTGTAGGTGTATTTATTTCAGTATAAAAGTGTAAAAAAGTGTTTTTTCTTGGGTCATGAAATGATGATAATGGTGTGCCAAGGCATACATAGATTTTATATTTAACGCTTAAATCTCTGGAGTCTACATAGACTTCGTATATATTCCTCATTTCTAAATGTTTTAGTTTTTTTATGTTGTTTTTTTGTTTGTTTGTTTTCCGCCCTTTTTTGTCAAACAAAACTATGTTTTTTTTTATGGCAAAGACAAAAATTATGCAATATCTTCCACCAAAAATATTGTTCAAAGTGGTGTATTTGATGTGACGTAATCAGGGTTTTGGTTAGGGGTAGCAGGGGGTGTATATTGTAGTGTCCTGGAAGAGTTAGTGCTGCAAAGGATTCTGGGTATTTGTTATTTTGTGTTTATGTTGTGTTACGGTGCGGATTGTTGCGATGCGTTACACGGATTTTCACATATTGTTTATTGTTCCGTTGTCTCATTCTCCATCTGACCAGCTTACTTCCTGTTTTGTCAGTCACCTTGGTTACACATTGATTTCACCTGCTCCTCGTTTTCTACACACACCTGGTTCTCCTTGATTACTCCCTATATAAGCCTTCCTCTTTTCTTTGTTCAGTCTGGGTTCATAATTTGTCTTTGAGCAACAGTATCGACTGACTTCACGTACATATATTCTCGCTAGCTTTTCACGCTAAGCCTTTGTTTTATTCCAGCTCTCACGCTGATGAATTGTTTTTCCTTTTTGTGTGCCTTCTTGCCAGTCTTAGTTTTTCTGTTTTCTATTCCTAGCTTTTATGCTAGCGCCCTTGGTTTATTTTGTCTGTTAGCTCCAGTATTTTTGTTCGTAGCCTGTTTTTGTTAAGTTTAATAAATAATTTAAACTTACCATCGCTGTGTTCTTGTCGACGCATACACGGAGGGAGAAACCACGCATTACTATGTCAATCAGTCATTACACGGATGTTCTCCCGAAATGTGTTTGTCATTCTTGGGTGGCGTGGGTTCACAGTGTGGCGCATATTTGTAACAGTGTTAAAGGTGTTTATACGGCCACCCTCAGTGTGACCTGAATGTCTGTTGACCAAGTATGCCTCGATTAACAACTATCAACACTATCTCGCTCTCTCTCTCACTGTCTCTGCCCCTCCCTCACAAAGTCTGCAATTTTTGTTTTCAACCCCATCTTAACCCTGAATGTACATTGAAAATACACGCATATATATATATATATATATATATATGTGTGTGTGTTGACTATGTTTGAGTCTCTAAAGTAAAGCGCAGATGAATATACTTTTTCACTTAATATATATACATATATATATATATATATATATATATATATATATATATATATATATATAAATTATTCTTCATAAAAAAATAACCAGGCCGTGGCTGCTCAGTTTCAAACTTTCTGCACTACTACAGTAGCGGCAGTGCAGCAGGGATGGCTCGGGAAGACGTTCCAGCGCACACCTGTGGCTCGGCATGGGGCCAACACACATAATGCATCATGGGGCTTCTTTTGTGTTTGCCGCCCTGTTACATTATTTACCTCCAGGGCCCAGCTTGGGTGTTCGGATGCCATTTATCATCCGGGGAGAAATCTGGTTGAAAAGCTGATGAATAAGTAAAGCCAGTTCCTGCTGCCTGCCACACACACTTCCTGTCCTTTCCACGAGGGGAAGAGTGGCGAGGGATGCAATCGGCAAGTGCGGCGCACATAAATCAAAAAAAGGCGTGGCTCAGACCTGGAAAAACTCTCCTTTTGATCTCTTTTAACTACTAAAGTGCAAGATGATACGAAGGGGGGAAAAAAATGCTTCTACATTTGTGTGTGACACTAAAAACGTAATATGTGGAGTATTTTAACAAGTAAAACAAATTATAATAAAATGCAACAATGTATAAAATGCACGTAACATGGTAGGCTGTAGACTATGTATAGGCGAGCAGCTACACAACAGCTAAGCACACAATAGCAGACAAGCTAAACACATGGAATAAATGTGACACGGCGCATGTGCAATCCCGCATGTCTTCTGTTGCAAGCTCTACCGGCACCGCCGCTAGAAGTGAGCTGGGACACGCCCCTGCATAGCTGCAGGCAATCACTAATCGGCACACCTGGGACTAATGAAGACAGACCGCATAAAGACCAGCGGACCCAAAGATCCAGTGCCGAAACATAGTTCACTCTTCGTAGTATTCTTCCCTCCTGCGTGCTTGCTCTCTATGTGCCTTCACTGTGCCCGTGTCTTATGTCATCCGTGTCTCCTGCAGTGTTTCCTCTGTGTCCCGTGATCAAGCTATGTGCCTCGACTTCCCTCTGGATTCTGGATTGCCTCCCTCGATCCTCGACCCCTGCTTGGACACAGACCTTGTTTCTTCTCTCCATCCCGCGACCGCTTGCTTGCCCACAGACTGCCTTCTTGCCTAGCCCCTTTAGTATGGTGAAGGATTCACCCAACACTCACTTACAACAACCATTGGTAACATCCATCCATCCATCCATTTTCTACCGCTTATTCCCTATCTCAGCTACAATCGGGCGGAAGGCGGTGTACACCCTGGACAAGTCGCCACCTCATCACAGGGCCAACACAGATAGACAGACAACATTCACACTCACATTAACACACTAGGGCCAATTTAGTGTTGCCAATCAACCTATCCCCAGGTGCAGGTCTTTGGAAGTGGGAGGAAGCCGGATTACCCGGAGGGAACCCACGCATTCACGGGGAGAACATGCAAACTCCACACAGAAAGATCCCGAGCCTGGATTCGAACCCAGGACTGCAGGAACTTCGTATTGTGAGGCAGACGCACTAACCCCTGTGCCACCGTGAAGCCCCCATTGGTAACATTTACATCGTTAATTGTACACATCGTTTTCCACCGTTCACGTTTGGTAGCATACACACCCCACCACTTCATCAGAAGCCAGTTCATTAAACCTATTAAACTGATCTCTGCCCTTGTGTCATCTCCTTTCCATGCCGTACATAACAACATTTTCTTAAAGGAACAATAGCGAAAGTCCAGTCAATTTCCCCACATGGACAGAGTGACTAAAAGCATGTCAAACTATTATTTTGATCACTTAATTGCAATTTGGTAGTTGCTCTGGTCCATGATTACTTCAAAATTGACATGGTTACCATTTTAAGTGTTATGGTTAGAATAGGGGAGATGACGGCAACAGACACAAGTGAGTTTATAGATCTATGTATTTATTATACATATTAACCACATATATAATAATCAAAGGAAATGGAGTGTGAACTACAGTTTGTAGATCCAAAAGTGTATGTGGTGTGTGGCTATGTGTGTGATGTGTTGTGCGATTGGGGGGACAAGGCAGGAAGACAGTCTTTTGGGCAGGCAGATGATCCAGGGCGAGAGAGCGACGTCAAGTGGGAAGTCGAGATCGAAGAGGCAGTCCGGGAAGCAGGGCAACGACGACGAGGAATGACGAGACACACAGCAACGTCAAACACGTTTTTGGTCCTTTTCCAAGGTTTCTCATAGTCATTCACATTGACATCCCACTGGGTTGTGAGTTTTTCCTTGCCCTTATGTGGGATCCGTACCGAGGATGTCGTTGTGGCTTGTGCAGCCCTTTGAGACACTTGTGATATAGGGCAATATAAATAAACATTGATCAATTGATTGATTGATACTTTCCTCATCCATCCATCTTCTAATATTCCACACAGCAAATTAATACAATTATTGCACAGGAAGTGAAAAGGTCGTATTGGGACACCCCTGGGTGCGGAATGACATATTGTGATGAATTTTTTTTGCACAAATTCCAAGTCAAATCCCATGAGGACGCAAAGTAAACGAGTGTTTGAAGTGTTCCCACAAGGACTGTAAGCAACTTTTCCCCACACTAATACCGACAAGCTTCTAAGCCGCGGGCGCACCCCCGGATGAAATATTTGCTGTGTCCGGCAGGAGACAAATCTATGCTGGGCTTTCATGAAAATAGTGTCTATGCGGCAATATCTTCCGCGGGCTGAGACCCGAGTCTCCCAGGGACCAATTGAGCCAGCTCCCTTCCATCCCTGGGCTTTGTGTGCTAATTACAAGGGTCAGAAAGACTGATGGCTTAACAGGGAAGGGGGTTATAAGACGAGGTTATGACCGTCCGCCACCCCGCAACACCACGCCGCCGGAGGGAACCCGGGCTGACGAGGTAAATCAAATCGGCAGGCTGCCGTGAGGGATCATGGCCCGGGCTTGCAGGTAGCCCCCGGCCAGCACTACGTGGAGGTTACTTGAAGGGTGACCTCTTGTTCTATATGTTGACTCATGAGTAAACCCCCCCGCCCCGCTTCTGAGACCGGAAGTGGGCCAGATATACAAGGAGGACATGTGTGGGCCCGGAGTCAAAAAAAAAAACCCCACACACCACCTACTCCTCATGTGGAAACTCAATTAAAGCCCCACTTATTTATTGTGACACCGTACAGCTCAGCGAGCTCCTGTTCGGGCCATCTTGCCGCTCCCCAGGGAACGCAGAGTTCCAAACACGTTCGTTGAGCGGGCGTTTTTCCGTGGACTGCGAGATGCAAAGAGAGATGGTGTCAGCGTTTTTCGGTGACTACACAGCAGCAGCAGTGGCCTAAAGAGCGGACTTGAAAAGGCAGGACGAGCAGTGCATTGTGGGTATTGTAGGACGATGCATGGCTCATGCACCAACAAGGATAACGTTATAAGCAAGCTGTGAATGATGCGTCCTGTCACAAAGTTGTGGAGTATGAAGAAGAAGACAATCAGAATTGGAGATTGGAGATATGCCCATCCATCCATCCATCATCTTCCGCTTATCCGAGGTCGGGTCGCGGGGGCAGCAGCCTAAGCAGGGAAGCCCAGACTTCCCCCTCTCCAGCCACTTCGTCTAGCTCTTCCCGGGGGATCCCGAGGCGTTCCCAGGCCAGCCGGGAGACATAGTCTTCCCAACGTGTCCTGGGTCTTCCCCGTGGCCTCCTACCAGCTGGACGTGCCCTAAACACCTCCCTAGGGAGGCGTTCGGGTGGCATCCTGACCAGATGCCCGAACCACCTCATCTGGCTCCTCTCGATGTGAAGGAGCAGCGGCTTTACTTTGAGCTCCTCCCGGATGGCAGAGCTTCTCACCCTATCTCTAAGGGAGAGACCCGCCACCCGGCGGAGGAAACTCATTTCGGCCGCTTAAACCCGTGATCTTATCCTTTCGGTCATGACCCAAAGCTCATGACCATAGGTGAGGATGGGAACGTGGATCGACCGGTAAGTTGAGAGCTTTGCTTTCCGGTTCAGCTCCTTCTTCACCACAATGGATCGATACAACGTCCGCATTACTGAAGACGCCGCACCGATCCGCCTGTCGATCTCGCGATCCACTCTTCCCCCACTCGTGAACAAGACTCCTAGGTACTTGAACTCCGCCACTTGGGGCAGGGTCTCTTCCCCAACCCGGAGATGGCACTCCACCCTTTTCCGGGCGAGAACCATGGACTCGGACTTGGAGGTGCTGATTCTCATTCCGGTCGCTTCACACTCGGCTGCGAACAGATCCAGTGAGAGCTGAAGATCCCGGCCAGATGAAGCCATCAGGACTACATCATCTGCAAAAAGCAGAGACCTAATCCCGTGGCCACCAAACCGGATCCCCTCAACGCCTTGGCTGCGCCTAGAAATTATGTCCATAAAAGTTATGAACAGAATCGGTGACAAAGGACAGCCTTGGCGGACTCCAACCCTTACTGGAAACGTGTCCGACTTACTGCCAGCAATGCGGACCAGGCTCTGACACTGATTATACAGGGAGCGGACTGCCCCAATAAGACAGTCTGGTACCCCATACTCTCTGAGCACTCTCCACAGGACTTCCCGAGGGACATATATATATGTCTTGAATTGATTATCCAGAGAATAGTGCTCGATACCCTGGTAGAGCGCAATATATGTATGTGTGGGAAAAAAAAATCACAAGACTACTTCATCTCTACAGATTTGTTTCATGAGGGTTTCCCTCAATCGTCAGGAGATTTTAATGGAAGCATTCACATACCATGGTTTATATAGGGCGCAGAACGGGTAGGTACAGGCAGGCGTGGGGGCTCATGTGTTACCTAGGAGGTGTTTCCGTCCGTGACGGTATGCTGATACAATTTCACTGCGCTTGTTGAGGGTTGACAGGTCTGGGTGGTATAAAACAAACAGTTTCTCTTTTAAGCATAGGTTGCATCTTTTATTACCTCTGTTGTACGGTGTGCTGGATGCAAGAATTTGCCATGTTATTGAATATTCAACATTATTGTCGTTGAGGTTCCAAATGTGCTTGCTGAGTTCTGTAGAATTCCGCAGGCTTTGGTTTCTAAAAGAAGCCTTGTGATTGTTCCATCTGGTTTTAAACTCTCCTTCGGTTAATCATACGTACTTGTAGGATGTCTTAATGTCCTTGCGTGTTACCTTTGCTTGGTAAACGACTGATGTCTGTAAGCACCCCCAGTTGAGAGGGCAATCAGGTTTCCTGCGTTAGTTGCAGTCTTTATTAGTTTTGGAGTCGCTCAGTCTAGGGGCAGGCAGTCCTTTTGCAATTGCTTTATTGTGATTTGAAATAATTGGTTGTATATTATTCATACGGCTATAGCTCAATTTAATACTGTTCTTGTTGAATACTTTTCTTGTGGTGTTGCCTTTGGGAAGTGTTTGTCAATCAGAGTGAGGAACTTGTGGCCAATATTAGTTGAGACGTTTTTGCTGTATGGGGGGTTGTACCAGATGATGTTGTTTAGTTTTTTGCTCTTTTTTGGTTAGTTTCCTGGCGTGGGTTCATAGGTGAGGGTGAAGTTGTATCCGCTTTCATCAAGTGCTTTCTGGTACTGGGGGGGTTGCTTGGTCGAATTCAGCTTTGCTAGATGACAGCATTGATAGCCTTTTATTAATTCCGATAGGTATTCTTTTCGTGGTGGTGGGTGGGTGGTTGCTGTCATGATGCACGTATTGGAGTGTTGTGTTGGGTTTCCTGAATGGTTGGTAGCTGTTATTTCTCAAGTTGAAAGTGACGTCGAGGAAGTTGACGGTTTGCTTGTTGGCTTCAATCGTGATCCGTAGGCCGTTTTCTTTGAAGATTTGGCATATGCGCTTCTTGGTGTTCTCGCTGCTCCTTGACGAGGCGCGGCACACTATATATATATATATATATATATATATATATAAATAGTCGAGGTTACTGTGGTTTATCCGTTATACGGTGCTAAATACCGGGGTAGAGCGGAATATATGTTACGGACCGAATAGCCTCTGCGTTTTTTCCTGACTAACGTATATATATATATATATATATATATATATATATATATATATATATATATATATATGTATATATATATATATATATATATATATATATATATATATATACTGTATATATATATATATATGTGTATATATATATATATATATATATATATATATATATATATATATATATATATATATATATATTTAGTGCGTCTGCCTCACAATACAAAGGTCCTGCAGTCCTGGGTTCAAATCCAGGCTCGGGATCTTTCTGTGTGGAGTTTGCATGTTCTCCCCGTGAATGCGTGGGTTCCCTCCGGGTACTCCGGCTTCCTCCCACTTCCAAAGACATGCACCTGGGGATAGGTTGATTGGCAACACTAAAATTGGCCCTAGTGTGTGAATGTGAGTGTGAATGTTGTCTGTCTATCTGTGTTGGCCCTGCGATGAGGTGGCGACTTGTCCAGGGTGTACCCCGCCTTTCGCCCGATCGTAGCTGAGATAGGCGCCAGCGCCCCCCGCAACCCCGAAAGGGAATAAGCGGTAGAACTGGATGGATGGATAATAAAATTGTTATTATTTTTAAATGTATTTATTTTTTCTTTTACATACTTAAATTTATTCGTATTAACGTTTAGGTTTCATTATTCTGAAGGGTAGTAGTTTGAGCGTACACACACCAGGAACGGTCGTACATTTTTGTACTCAAATTTTTATTATGTCCTGATTTTTATTGTGGTTTTATTAGTACTTTTTACGTCTATAATAACTATAAAAAACTTTAATAACAGGCAATTTTTTTCTTTTTTAAACAGCTCTTTGAAAGGAACAACTTCTCAAGATCCGGCTGCCTTCAACGAGCAATAAATCCCGACTCTCGTTAGAATGCTCATGTTAAAAAAATCCCTAACACAAAAGTAGTGACGCCTCATGGTTTGGCTCCTAAAACGTGATAAACTCATAGTTTATCTTCCCTCGGAACAATACTTTATTTAGAGGAGTCAGTGTACAGCTTGTACAGCAATATATATTTACTATCCACTGAAAATGAGCCATCGTCATTCGGGACAGGGAATTTACCAAGGCTATACAAGTTCTTACTAAGCTCCCATGCATTTTAAAATGATGATGAACCCTAGCATTAATGCAGCCCCAGATCATGATGCCACCACCACCACCAACATGCTTGACTGTAGGCAAAATACAATTATCTTACAACTCAATGGAAGTTGGAATTCATGATTTTTCTTAATGAATCTGAGCTCCCCTGTTGCCTGCAGCACTTTCAATTCATGCTTCCCCTTAATGAACCCTAGCTCACTTAGTTTTGGCAGCACTCATGCAGCCCCAGACCATGAAGTCACCACTACCCCCATGCAAGACACAAACATCTTGCCACGAGATTTGGAATTCATGTTTACCCTCAATGAAGTGCAGGAAGCACCCGTGCAATCCCAGACATGATGCCGCCACAACAACATTTGACTTTAGGCACGATACAATTATCTTGCTACTCTCCTCTGTTAAAATTCATGTTTCCCTTCAATCAACTTTCACTAAGTTTTAGCAGCACTCATGCAGCCTCAGACCATGATGCCACAGCCATGCTTGACTGTATTCAAGACGTAATTATCATACTAGTCGTTTGTGTTGGAATTCATGTTTGACCCCAATGAACCACAGCTCACCCAGGGATGGCAGCACTCGTGCATACCCTAACCCTTATTCCGCCACCACCATCCTTAACTATAGGCAAGGCAAAATTATCTTGCTACTCACCTGTGTTAAAATTCATGCTTCCCTTCAATGAACCGTCACTCAATTTTAGCAGCACTCATGCAGCCCCAGACCATGATGCTACCGCCATTTTTGACTGTAGTCAAGACACAATTATCGTGCTACTCGCTTGTATGGGAATTCCTGTTTGACCCCAATTAACCACAGCTCACCCAGGGCCGGCAGCACTCGTGCATCCCCAAACCATTATTCCGTCCTCACCATGCTTAACTATAGGCAAGACAAAAGGATATTGCTACTTACCCGTGTTAAAATTCATGCTTCGCTTCATTGAACCGTCACTCAATTTTAGCAGCACTCATGCAGCCCCAGACCATGATGCCACCGCCATGCTTGACTGTAGTCAAGGTACAATTATCATGGTACTCGCTTGTGTTGGAATTCCTGTTTGAACCTCAATGAACCACAGCTCACCCAGGGCTGGCAGCACTCGAGCATCCCCAAACCACGATTCCGCCACCACTGTGCTTAACTGTAGGCAAGACAAAATGATCTTGCTACTCACCTGTGTTAAAATTCATGTTTCCCTTCAATGAACCGTCACTCACTTAGTTTTAGCAGCACTCATGCAGCCCCAGACCATGATGCCACTGCCATGCTTGACTGGAGTCAATACTCATATGTCATCCTACTCGCTTGTGTTGGAATTCATGCTTGACCCCATTGAACCACAGCTCACCAGGGCCTGCAGCACTCATGCATCCCCAAACCATGATTCCGCCACCACCATGTTGAAGTATAGGCGAGACAAAATGATCTCGAGACTCATCCGTGTTAAAATTCATGGTTCCCTTTAATGAACCATCGCTCACTTAGTTTTAGCAGCACTCATGCAGCCCCAGACCATGATGCCACCGCCATGCTTGACCGTAGTCAGGACACAAATATCGGGCTACTCACTTGTGTTGGGATTCCTGTTTGAACCCAATGAACCACAGCTCACCCAGGGATGGCAGCACTCGTGCATCCCCAGACCATGATGCCACCACTATGCCTGACTGCAGTCAAGACACAATTTCTTTGCAACTCGCTCGTGATCGAATTCCTGTTTACCCCAGCTCATACCTGCATCCCCAATCCATGATTCCGTCACCACCATCCTTAACTATAGGCAAGACAAAATGATCTTGATACTCACCTATGTTAAAATTCATGCTTCCCTTCAATGAACCGTCACTCAATTTTAGCAGCACTCATGCAGCCCCAGACCATGATGCCACCGCCATGCTTGACTGTAGTCAAGACACAATTATCGTGCTACTCGCTTGTATGGGAATTCCTGTTTTACCCCAATTAACCACAGCTCACCCAGGGTCGGCAGCACTCGTGCATCCCCAAACCATTATTCCGTCCTCACCATGCTTTACTATAGGCAAGACAAAAGGATATTGCTACTTACCTGTGTTAAAATTCATGCTTCCCTTCAATGAACCGTCACTCAATTTTAGCAGCACTCATGCAGCCCCAGACCATGATGCCACCGCCATGCTTGACTTTTAGTCAAGACACAATTATCGTGCTACTCGCTTGTATGGGAATTCCTGTTTGACCACAAGTAACCACAGCTCACCCAGGGCCGGCAGCACTCGTGCATCCCCAAACCATTATTCCGTCCTCACCATGCTTAACTATAGGCAAGACAAAATGACCTTGCTACTTACCTGTGTTCAAATTCATGTTTCCCTTCAATAAACCATCACTCACTTAGTTTTAGCAGCACTCATGCAGCACCAGACCATAATGCCACTGCCAAGCATGACTGTAGTCAATACACATATATCATCCTACTCGCTTGTGTTGTAATTCCTGTTTGACCCCAATGAACCACAGCTCACCAGGGCCTGCAGCACTCGTGCATCCCCAAATCATGATTCCGCCACCACCATGTTGAACTATAGGCAAGACAAAATGATCTCGAGACTCACCTGTGTTAAAATTCTTGTTTCCCTTCAATGAACCATCGCTCACTTAGTTTTAGCAGCACTCATGTTGGTGGCGGGGCGTGGACGGGGGTGTGGTTAAGAGGGGAGGAGTATATCTACAGATATCCATCCATCCATTTTCCTACCGCTTATTCCCTTTGGGGTCACGGGGGGCGCTGGTGTCTATCTCAGCTACAATCGGGCAGAAGGCGGCGTATACCCTGGACAAGTCGCGACCTCATTGCAGTATGTGTAGAAATCTTTATTTATAATTGAACCACTTGTTTATTTTTCAACAAGTTTTTAGTTATTTTTATATCTTTTTTTCCAAATAGTTCAAGAAAGACCACTACAAATGAGCAATATTTTGCACTGTTATACAATTTTATAAATCAGAAACTGATGATATAGTGCTGTATTTTACTTCCTTATCTCTTTTTTTTTTTTTTACCAAAAATGCTTTGCTCCTATTAGGGGGTACTTGAATTAAAAACATTTTCACAGGGGGTACATCTCTGAAAAAAGGTTGAGAACCACTGCTCTAAAAGCCGTAGATGTTATTGTCACATATGCATGCACAGTAGATGGCAGTATTGTCCTTTTTAAGAGTGGCACGACATTGCTGTTTACGGCAGACGAACTGCTTTACGGTAGACGAAAACGGGACTGCTGTTGTTGTGTGTTGTTGCGGCGCTGGCAGGACGTTAATGAGACTGCCTAACAATAAACCCACATAAGAAACCAAGAACTCGCCCTCGATCATTCTACAGTTATGATGTCATTGGGCGGGCACTCTGTTTATATTGTGGTAAAAAGCGGACGTGAAAACAGGCTGTCGACATGTGACTCGGGTCCGCATGGAGCTGGAGGGGGCGTGGCCTCCAGTTCCGCCTGAATTTCAGGAGTTTTTCGGGAGAAAACTTGTCCCGGGAGGTTTTCCGGGGAGGCGCTGAATTTCGGTAGTCTCCGGGAAGGTTGGCAAGTATGCTACTCCCTTGTGTTAAAATTCCTGTTTCCCTTCTATGAACCATCGCTGACTTAGTTATAGCACTCGTGCAGCCCCAGACCCCGACGCCGCCGCCACCACTATGCTTGACTGCATCCATCCATCCATCCATTTTCTACCGCTTATTCCCTTTCGGGGTCACGGGGGGCGCTGGCGCCTATCTCAGCTACAATCGGGCGGAAGGCGGGGTACACCCTGGACACTGCAGTCAAAACACAATTATTTTGCTACTCGCTTGTGTTAGAATTCCTGTTTGACCCCAATGAACCACAGCTCATACGTGCAACCCCAAATCATGATTCCGCCACCACCATGCTTATCTATAGTCAAAACAAAATGATCTTGCTACTCAGCTATGTTAAAATTCATGTTTCCCTTCATTGAACCGTCACTAACTTAGTTTTAGCAGCACTCATGCAGCCCCAGACCATAACACCACCGCCACCGCCAATTATTTTGCTACTCGCTTGTGTTAAAATCCCTGTTTGACCCCAATGAACCACAGCTCATACCTGCAACCCCATATCATGATTCCGCCACCACCATGCTTAACTATAGGCAATACAAAATGAGCTAATTAGAGGTCATGTCTTGACTCATTTTCAGCGGATAGTAGATCCACACTGCTATATAAACTGCACACTGACTACTCGAATGTACATTCAAGTATACTTTCTTTAATATAGTCTATTGACAATATACACCGTCAGTCTGGAAATTTGCCGCGGCAAATTAAAAAAAAAACGGCACCTTTTTTCAGCCGCTCGCAGCTATTTGTTACATAATCTAACCTTCTCGTGACTTCCTCCTGAGAAAAGTGACAACGTATGTAATTTTTTTCATCCAAAAAAAAAAAAGCATACCCATCTAGGAGGAACAATGTAGGTTGGCAAAAACAAAGAGCTCTCATTGTCTCTCGCCAATTACGCTGAGAAAATTTTCCTCGCCGAGATATGCAAATCAGATCCCCCCCCCCGCCACACACACACATCCATACTGTAGATGTATTCCCACTCAAGCATGACGTATTAATTGAGACTCTCAAAGAGCACATATTAAAGCATTATCGCGCAGCTCGACCTCACCAGCCCGTTGAGAAACCCAATTAGTCTTCAAATGAGACGTCGGAGAATCTTCCGTTTTGTCTCCCGTCATAGGAATCCGACAGCAAATTACTCAAAGAGGGAAATGTCTACGTATCATTATCGTTCATGATACAGTATCGCCACAGTCTCTCCCGCTAATTCCATCCATCCAGATAGCTTCTTCTGCTTATCCATATTGGGTCGTGGGGGCAGCAGCCTAAGCAGAGAAGCACAGACTTCCCTCTCCCCTGCCACTTGGTCCAGCTCCTCCCGAGGGATCCTGAGGCGTTTGTTCCTAGGCCAGCCTGGACACATAGTCTTCCCAACTTGTCCTGGGTCTTCCCAGTGGCGTCATACCAGTCGGACGTACCCGAAACACCTCCCTAGGGAGGCATTCGGGTGGCATCCTGACCAAATACCCGAACCACCTCATCTGGCTCATCTTTTACGCTTAAAATTACAAGCGGAAATTGGAGTTTCAAGCATCCCCCGCCATTAGTTGGCGTAAGCAAATTAAGTTAAAAATAAAGTATCACGGATAGTCTCACACACGAGGTGTGGTGAAATTACCCTCTGCATTCGACCCATTCCCTTGTTCCACCACTGGGAGGTGAGGGGAGCAGTGAGCAGCAGGGGTGGCCGCACTCAGGAATCATTTTCGGTGAATTTCCACCATTGTGGAAATTCAATCAACCCTTTTTCTCATTTCAAATACATTCCAGGATTTTTTTAGAATTCCTGGTTTTCCAAAGCCCTATGTCCACACTTTTGTCTGGCGACTACTCCTTCCACATTTTTCAACCTACTTCAACCGTTCCACCATCAAAGGATTTGAACTCATTCAGACAATTCAATTTTTTTTTACCATTTTCAAAAAAATTATCGACTTTCCTGAAATTTCCAAATTATTAGGAAATTCCCATTAAAATGAATGGGACATTCTTCGAAGTTCCACAATTCTCACATTTTGTTCCCATTCAAACTGTTCCAACTTCCAAATATTCAGCCTGTTCGGGAATTGTGGGCTTTCCTTTAACAAATTTCCAAAATTGTGAGATTTCCCAGAATTCCAGGTTTTCCAGGACATTTTTAACCCGTTCAAACCATTCAATCTTCAACATATTTCACCATTGTGGAAATTAAAACGACCCTTTTTCTAAGTTCCAAAAAATTCCAGGATTTTCTAGAATTCCTGGTTTTCCAAAGGCCTATGTTCACCCTTTTTCTTGCGACTCCTCCTTCCACATTTTTCAACCCACTTCAACCGTTCCACCATCAAAACATTTCAACTCATTCAGACAATTCAAGTTTTTTTTTTTACCATTTTCAAAAAAATTCTCGCTTTACCCGAAATTCCCAAATTATTAGGAAATTCCCATTAAAATGAATGGGACATTCTTCGAAGTTCCACAATTCCCACATATTGTTCCCATTCAAACTGTTCCAACTTCCAAATATTCAGCCTGTTCGGGAATTGTGGGCTTTCCTTTAATACATTTCCAAAATTTTAAAATTTCCCAGAATTCCAGGTTTTTTGGGACATTTTCAACCCATTCAAACCATTCAATTTTCAAGATAATCCACCATTGTGGAAATTAAAACTACCCTTTTTCTAAATTCCCAAAAATTCCAGGATTTTCTAGAATTCCTGGTTTTCCAAAGGCTTATGTTCACCCATTTTCTTGCGACTCCTCCTTCCACATTTTTTAACCCACTTCAACCGCTCCACCGTCAAAGCATTCCTCTCAATCAGGACAAAAAACGAAGTTGTATTTTGAACTGGAAAAATTCCTGGTTTTCCCGAAATTTCAGGAATTCCATAATAACAATTCTCAACTCAACATGTTACTACTTTAACATTTTTTGACCAATTTGAACATCTTCAACACCAACTATTTCAACTCATTCAGACCATTCAAGATTTTTTTTCAACATTTTCTAAAAAATTCCCGCTTTTCCCGAAATTCCCATTGAAATTAATGACACATTCTTCAATTGACAAAATCTTTTCGACGAGGAAAAGAGGTTCTGGGGAGCCTGGTTGCCCTGATGGAACCATTGCTGCGGGGTACGTGAGAGATTCCTGGGATAAATAGAAAATATTGTGCCTCTCAGTCCTTTCCATCGAGGACGTGGAAGACATCTACTTATTTGGAACCGTGATCACGGGGCACCTGCTGATTGGGCTGGGCATTGCTTTGGTGTATCGTCAAATTTGTAAGACAATGGCAGCCACTCAAGTAGCCCAAAGGCTGTTCGTCGCAATGAAAGGGTTTGCCCGGGCTGTGGGATCACAGTCTGGGGGCGAATTCTGAACTGAATCGCAAGATGGATCACATCATGGAAAAGCTTGTTGAAAGGGAAAAATTATATATGAGGGCCAGCATGGAATAGAACAGACAAGCCATTGTAATGTCTGCTCGCGGAAAAACAAAATCCTAATCTATGATTTGACTCCCTCGAATGGCACTGATGCAACAACAGGATCAGGCTGTTCTCAAAACCCCCCCAAGGACTCCTTAACGATGGACGCTTTTGACCTCCCTCCCTCCTCAACGACACCTGGAGTCGAACTTTTGCTTGCATGCAGAAAGGTCCCAGGCCTATGGACACTACATTAACACACCCAAGACAATGGGCATATACCCACCACCCCTACCGTTGCGAGTTGTCCTGATTATATATAACATGTTTATGTGTGCATGGCATGGAGGTTTTTTCCCACTCCAGACTAGGCCCCTTTAGGAGCCCAGTCTAGATTATATATTTTTTTACTCATCTTCTTCCCCAGGGTTTTACCTTTTTCCCATCTTTTACGGGGCGCCTTGTGGCGACCCATCAATCAATCAATCAATCAATCAATGTTTATTTATATAGCCCTAAATCACAAATGTCTCAAAGGACTGTAAAAACCACTATGACTACGACATCCTCGGAAGAACCCACATAAGGGCAAGGAAAACTCACACCCAGTGGGACGCCAGTGACAATGATGACTATGAGAAACCTTGGAGAGGACCTCAAAAGTGGGCAAACCCCTAGGGGACCGAAAGCGTTCCTGTTCTCCAAGGTTTTCTCACAGTCATTCACATTGACATCCCACTGGGTTGTGAGGAACCGAGGATGTCGTTGTGACTTGTGCAACCCTTTGAGACACTTGTGATTTAGGTCTATATAAATAAACATTGATTGATTGATTGATTTTAACCTTGTACACTGTTTGTTTGTCTAATCCTGAACGGGTTTGTGCGGAAAACAAAGTTATTTTGTAATGACCGAAAAGTCCTACCCTATCTGAGTTCCACAATCCCCGCATTTTTCATCTAATTCAAACTGTTCCACCTTCCAAATATTCAGCCTGTTCGGGAATTGTCTGCTCAAAAAAAAGTAAATCAATCAATCAATCAATGTTTATTTATATAGCCCCAAATCACAAATGTTTTAAAGGACTGCACAAATCATTACGACTACGACATCCTCGGAAGAACCCACAAAAGGGCAAGGAAAACTCACACCCAGTGGGCAGGGAGAATTCACATCCAGTGGGACGCCAGTGACAATGCTGACTGTGAGAAACCTTGGAGAGGACCTCAAATGTGGGCAACCCCCCCACCCCCTCTAGGGGACCGAAAGCAATGGATGTCGAGCGGGTCCAACATGATACTGTGAAAGTTCAATCCATAGTGGCTTCAGTCCAGGATTTCTGTTCAACTTCAGCATTGGAGCATTCATGTCAGGCTTGTCCCTGACAGTTTTGGTCTATGTCTTACTTTTCCTCTGCATTTGTCTTTGTTTCCTGTCTTTAGTTCCTGTCAGCACTCTTATTTTGGTTCTGTTTCCTGTTTGTCTCCCTGAGTCCTGTGTCCTCTCAGCTGTGGCTGATTGGCACCTGGCTGCACCTGGTGTCAATCAGCCAGCCACTATTTAGACCTGTTTTCTCCTCCAGTCAGTGCTGGATTACTGTCATGTCATGTCATGTCATGTCGATGTCATCATTACAGTTACTACCTCTCGTGCTACTATTTGTTCTTGCCGTCGTAGCGGTAAGCTGTTCTTGTTAGCTATTCGTAGTTTGCTTTCTCCTAGTTCTTTTGTTTCGTGTTTTCTTGTTAGCCACTAGCTGTTTCCCAGTTTTTCTGTTTACTGGTTCCTGCTTTCAGTTTTGGCTAGACCTAGTCCCTGGTTTGTGTTTTGTACCTTTAATTTTGGACATTAAATTATGTTTTCTTATTCAATGCCTGCCTCCTTCTCCGCATCTTGGTGTTGGTCCCTAACTAAACCTGACAATTCACATGCAATTCCTTCAGGAATTGCCTCATCTAGTTGTTAATCGTTTCTTGCCGAGTAACCCGCCGATAAACGGTGTAAAACCCAACGTGACTAAACGGGTCTGACGAACAGACTAATGGATGCTGTCATTGCCAGTTTGCGGTCAAATTAAAAAAAAAATGACGACAAGTTAATTCTCAGGCTGGTCATAAATAAACGTTTGTCACGCTACTCAATTATGTAGTCGGGGGACGTGGTTGCATTCACTCAGCCGACTAGTCAGGTAATCAATGTCATCTTACTGCCTGCACCTATTATGTATTCAAATACAGCATCCAAACACACGCTATATAAAGTGTCAATAATGGAACAATAAGTCAGCGCACTATTTAACGGGTGCTCGAAGGCAGCGAATGCATCACTCTCACTCCTCGTCGCCGAGGGTGTGCGTCCTCGACATCAGACCCTCCAGAGACCCCCGGGGTAACCTCTGCCCACCTGGACGAGCCGGTGTGCGCGACGGCGTCAGCCTGTTGTGACAGCACCGCCGCCAGGGAGCATCTATTTCCGAGGCAGACCTTGATCTTCACTGACTGGGTCCGCGGTCAGACCCCCCCCTCGACCCCGAGTGTCTCGAGTTAGCATCCGAGGGGAAGGCGGCGGTGACGGCGAGCTCAAAGGTCCTCTGACACGGCCGTCTTTGGGAGATTGAAGAGCGCCACACCTGCTACGAGCTTCTTCCGCGAGGCAGTAACGATGCTATATATTTTACAAAACCAGTGAAGTTGGTCAATAAAAACACAATACAATGATTTGCAAATCCTCAGCACAGCTGGCAGGTGATTGGATTACCCAGCTGGAACTGAGCATCCAATCTTTGCCTGGGTGTAAACAATTGTCGTCGTTTTGACGTTAATTTTCCTGACAAAATAAACCAAAAATACAAACCCCCAAACCAGTTGAAGTTAGCATGTTGTGTAAATGGTAAATAAAATACAATGATTTGCAAATCCTCAGCACAGCTGGCGGGTGATTGGATTACCCAGCTGGGACTGAGCATCCAATCTTTGCCTGGGTGTAAACAATTGTCGTCGTTTTGACGTTAATTTTCCTGACAAAATAAACCAAAAATACAAACCCCCAAACCAGTTGAAGTTAGCATGTTGTGTAAATGGTAAATAAAATACAATGATTTGTAAATCCTCAGCACAGCTGGCAGGTGATTGGATTACCCAGCTGGGACTGAGCATCCAATCTTTGCCTGGGTGTAAACAATTGTCGTCGTTTTGACGTTAATTTTCCTGACAAAATAAACCAAAAACACAAACCCCCAAACCAGTTGAAGTTAGCATGTTGTGTAAATGGTAAATAAAATACAACGATTTGCAAATCCTCAGCGCAGCTGGCAGGTGATTGGATTACCCAGCTGGGACAGAGTATCCAATCTTTGCCTGGGTGTAAACAATTGTCGTCGTTTTGACGTTAATTTTCCTGACAAAATAAACCAAACAAACAAACCCCAAAACCAGTTGAAGTTGTCATGTTGTGTAAATGGTAAATACAAACAAAATACAATTATTTGCAAATCCTTTTTAACCTTGAATAGACTGCAAAGACAAGATGCTTAACGTTCCAGCTGGAAAACTTTGTTATTTTTCGGAAACATTAACTTATTTGGAATTTTATGCCTGCAACATGTTTCAAAAAAGGTGGCAAAAGTGGCAAAAAAGACTGGGAGAGTTGAGGAATGCTCATCAAACACTTATTTGGAACATACAACAGGTGAACAGGCAATTTGGGAACAGGTGTTTGGGATCTGCATAAGTCCTGAAAATTTGCGCGTGTCCGCTTTTGTACTCCGCGACGAAACTGTAGCCGATAAGCTTCTTCTTTTTCTCTATCTTCTTGCTATGGGACGTTCATCTTCCGCTGTTGCCATTTCTATTATAAAGTAGTGTATAGTTCTTACTTTATATCAGTCAGTAAACTCGCCATGAAAGCGCTAAAACATACCGGTGTAGTGAGTTGACATTATTCACTTATTAGAAGGTTCCGGTCGGACGGTTTTTCACGGGACACATTAATAATCCCATCTGTGCCATTTCCGGGTTGGGGAGAAGACCCTGCCCCAAGTGGAGGAGTTCAAATACCTCGGAGTCTTGTTCAAGAGTGAGGGAAGAGTGGACAGGTGGATCGGTATGGCGTCTTCAGTAATGTGGACGCTGTATCGATCGATTGTGGTGAAGAAGAAGTTGAGCGCTAAAACATACCGGTGTAGTGAGTTTGCATTATTCACCCAAGGAACTTTAGTTATTAGAGGGTTCCGGTCGGACGGTTTTTCACGTTAATAATTAATAATCACATTTTTGCCATTTCCGGGTTGAGGAGAAGACCCTTCCACAAGTGGAGGAATTCAAGTATCTCGGAGTCTTGTTCACGAGTGAGGGAAGAGTGGATCGTGAGATCGACAGGCGGATCGGTACGGCGTCTTCAGTAATGTGGACGCTGTATCGATCCGTTGTGGTGAAGAAGGAGCTGAGCACTAAAACATACCGGTGTAGTGAGTTAGCATTATTCACCCAAGGAACTTTAGTTATTAGAGGGTTCCGGTCGGACGGTTTTTCACGTTAATAATTAATAATCCCATTCGTGCCATATCCGGGTTGAGGAGGAGACCCTGCCCCAAGTGAAGGAATTCAAGTACCTTGGAGTCTTGTTAACGGGTGAGGGAAGAGTGGATCGTGAGATCCACAGGCGGATCGGTGCGGCGTCTTTAGTAATGCGGACGCAGTATCGATCCATTGTGGGTAGGAAGGAGCTGAGCGCTAAAACATACCGGTGTCGTGAGTTGGCATAATTCACCCAAGGAACTTTAGTTATTAGAGGGTTCCGGTCGGACGGTTTTTCACGTTAATAATTAAAAATCCCATCTGTGCCATATCCGGGTTGGGGAGAAGACCCTGCCCCAAGTGGAGGAATTCAATTACCTCGGAGTCTTGTTCAAGGGTGAGGGAAGAGTGGATCGTGAGATCGACAGGCGGATCGGTACGGCGTCTTCAGTAATGTGGACGCTGTATCGATACATTGTGGTGAAGAAGAAGCTGAGCGCTAAAACATACCGGTGTAGTGAGTTTGCATTAATCACCCAAGGAACTTTAGTTATTAAAGGGTCCCGGTCGGACGGTTTTTCACGGGACACATTAATAATCCCATCCGTGCCATCTCCGGGTTGGGGAGGAGACTCTGCCCCAAGAGGAGGACTTCAAGTACCTAGGAGTCTTGTTCACGAGTGAGGGAAGAGTGGATCGTGAGATCCACAGGCGGATCGGTGCGGCGTCTTTAGTAATGCGGACGCAGTATCGATCCGTTGTGGTGAAGAAGGAGCTCAGCGCTAAAACATACCGGTGTCATGAGTTGGCATTATTCACCCAAGGAACTTTAGTTATTAGAGGGTTCCGGTCGGACGGTTTTTCACGTTAATAATTAATAATCCCATCTGTGCCATATCTGGGTTGAGGAGGAGACCCTGCCCCAAGTGGAGGAATTGAAGTACCTTGGAGTCTTGTTCACGGGTGAGGGAAGAGTGGATCGTGAGATCGACAGGCGGATCGGTATGGCGTCATCAGTAATGTGGACGCTGTATCGATCCATTGTGGTGAAGAAGAAGCTGAGCGCTAAAACATACCGGTGTAGTGAGTTGGCATTATTCACCCAAGGAACTTTAGTTATTAAAGGGTCCCAGTCGGACGGTTTTTCACGGGACACATTAATAATCCCATCCGTGCCATCTCCGGGTTGGGGAGGAGACCCTGCCCCAAGTGGAGGAATTGAAGTACCTCGGAGTCTTGTTCACGGGTGAGGGAAGAGTGGATCGTGAGGTCGACAGGCGGATCGGTGCGGCGTCTTTAGTAATGCGGACGCTGTATCGATCGATTGTGGTGAAGAAGAAGCTGAGCGCTAAAACATACCGGTGTAGTGAGTTAGCATTATTCACCCAAGGAATTTTAGTTATTAGAGGGTTCCGGTCGGACGGTTTTTCACGTTAATAATTAATAATCCCATTCGTGCCATTTCCGGGTTGAGGAGAAGACCCTGCCCCAAGTGGAGGAATTCAAGTACCTTGGAGTCTTGTTCACGGGTGAGGGAAGAGTGGATCGTGAGATCGACAGGCGGATCGGTACGGCGTCTTCAGTAATGTGGACGCTGTATCGATCCGTTGTGGTGAAGAAGAAGCTGAGCGCTAAAACATACCGGTGTAGTGAGTTGACATCATTTACCCAAGGAATTTTAGTTATTAGAGGGTTCCGGTCGGACGGTTTTTCACGGGACACATTAATAATCCCATCCGTGCCATCTCCGGGTTGGGGAGGAGACCCTGCCCCAAGTGGAGGAGTTCAAGTACCTCGGAGTCCTGTTCACGAGTGAGGGAAGAGTGGATCGTGAGATCGACAGGCGTATCGGTGCGGCGTCTTCAGTAATGTGGACGCTGTATCGATACATTGTGGTGAAGAAGAAGCTGAGCGCTAAAACATACCGGTGTAGTGAGTTGACATTATTCACCCAAGGAACTTTAGTTATTAGAGGGTTCCGATCGGACGGTTTTTCACGTTAATAATTAATAATCCCATTTTTGCCATTTCCGGGTTGAGGAGAAGACCCTTCCCCAAGTGGAGGAATTCAAGTACCTTGGAGTCTTGTTCACGAGTGAGGGAAGAGTGGATCGTGAGATCGACAGGCGGATCGGTACGGCGTCTTCAGTAATGCGGACGCTGTATCGATACATTGTGGTGAAGAAGAAGCTGAGCGCTAAAACATACCGGTGTAGTGAGTTGGCATTATTCACCCAAGGAACTTTAGTTATTAAAGGGTCCCAGTCGGACGGTTTTTCACGGGACACATTAATAATCCCATCCGTGCCATCTCCGGGTTGGGGAGGAGACCCTGCCCCAAGTGGAGGAATTGAAGTACCTCGGAGTCTTGTTCACGGGTGAGGGAAGAGTGGATCGTGAGGTCGACAGGCGGATCGGTGCGGCGTCTTTAGTAATGCGGACGCTGTATCGATCGATTGTGGTGAAGAAGAAGCTGAGCGCTAAAACATACCGGTGTAGTGAGTTAGCATTATTCACCCAAGGAATTTTAGTTATTAGAGGGTTCCGGTCGGACGGTTTTTCACGTTAATAATTAATAATCCCATTCGTGCCATTTCCGGGTTGAGGAGAAGACCCTGCCCCAAGTGGAGGAATTCAAGTACCTTGGAGTCTTGTTCACGGGTGAGGGAAGAGTGGATCGTGAGATCGACAGGCGGATCGGTACGGCGTCTTCAGTAATGTGGACGCTGTATCGATCCGTTGTGGTGAAGAAGAAGCTGAGCGCTAAAACATACCGGTGTAGTGAGTTGACATCATTTACCCAAGGAATTTTAGTTATTAGAGGGTTCCGGTCGGACGGTTTTTCACGGGACACATTAATAATCCCATCCGTGCCATCTCCGGGTTGGGAGGAGACCCTGCCCCAAGTGGAGGAGTTCAAGTACCTCGGAGTCCTGTTCACGAGTGAGGGAAGAGTGGATCGTGAGATCGACAGGCGTATCGGTGCGGCGTCTTCAGTAATGTGGACGCTGTATCGATACATTGTGGTGAAGAAGAAGCTGAGCGCTAAAACATACCGGTGTAGTGAGTTGACATTATTCACCCAAGGAACTTTAGTTATTAGAGGGTTCCGATCGGACGGTTTTTCACGTTAATAATTAATAATCCCATTTTTGCCATTTCCGGGTTGAGGAGAAGACCCTGCCCCAAGTGGAGGAATTCAAGTACCTTGGAGTCTTGTTCACGAGTGAGGGAAGAGTGGATCGTGAGATCGACAGGCGGATCGGTACGGCGTCTTCAGTAATGCGGACGCTGTATCGATACATTGTGGTGAAGAAGAAGCTGAGCGCTAAAACATACCGGTGTAGTGAGTTAGCATTATTCACCCAAGGAATTTTAGTTATTAGAGGGTTCCGGTCGGACGGTTTTTCACGGGACACATTAATAATCCCATCCGTGCCATCTCCGGGTTGGGGAGGAGACCCTGCCCCAAGAGGAAGAGTTCAAGTACCTCGGAGTCTTGTTCAAGAGTGAGGGAAGAGTGGATCGTGAGATCGACAGGCGGATCGGTACGGCGTCTTCAGTAATGCGGACGCTGTATCGATACATTGTGGTGAAGAAGAAGCTGAGCGCTAAAACATACCGGTGTAGTGAGTTCGCATTAATCACCCAAGGAACTTTAGTTATTAAAGGGTCCCGCTCGGACGGTTTTTCACGGGACACATTAATAATCCCATCCGTGCCATCTCCGGGTTGGGGAGGAGACCCTGCCCCAAGTGGAGGAGTTCAAGTACCTCGGAGTCTTGTTCACGAGTGAGGGAAGAGTAGATTGTGAGATCGACAGGCGGATCGGTGCGGCGTCTTCAGTAATGTGGATGCTGTATCGATCCGTTGTGGTGAAGAAGGAGCTGAGCCGGAAGACAAAGCTCTCAATTTATCGTTCGATATACGTTTCCATCCTCACCTATGGTCATGAGCTTTGGGTTATGACCGAAAGGATAAGATCACAAGTCTCTCCCTTAGAGATCGGGTGAGAAGCTCTGTCATCCGGGAGGACCTCAAAGTAAAGCCGCTGCTCCTCCACATGGAGAGGAGCCAGATGAGGTGGTTTCGGCCATCTGGTCAGGATGCCACCAAAACGCCTCCCTAGAAAGGTGTTTAGGGTACGGCCAAACGGTAAGAGGCCACGGGGAAGACCCAGGACACGTTGGGAAGACTATGTAACCCGGCTGGCCTGGGAACGCCTCGGGATCCCCCGGGAAGAGCTAGAAGAAGTGGCCGGGGAGAGGGAAGTCTGGGCTTCCCTGCTTAGGCTGCTGCCCCCGCGACCCAACCTTGGATAAGCGGAAGAAGATATATGGATGGATGGACATTAATAATCCGGTGCGCCCTATGGTCCGGATAAGCTACTCGTTAAGAATGTAGCTATGCTACTACTAAGTCACTGGAAAATATAATTAATGTAGCTTGTTACTGCCCATCACTGGATTTATACCTACAATTAAAAAAATACTTATTCTCTTTGGTAATCCTTTTTGTTCAAAATGCATTTTTAGCCTGCTACATATCGATTTAAAAAAACTAACAAGCTTAAAACTTGCCCTCTGTGACACGCCGTTTGTTGACAACTTGCATTGGAAGTTTGCACCATAAAGCAGCAGAATTAACAGCTTCTTCCATAAGATGTTTTCTCAAGACGTCATAAATATATATATTTATATGCCGTGAGCAACGGTGTTAATGTAACACGTCCTACAACCGGAGAGATGCACTGACTAACTTTGTTATGTAATTCCTCTCTGACAACAACGTTATTTATCACTTTGTCGAGGCGAAACTTGTGATTTTGCACCATTGAGGGGGAATTGTGAGCTGTGAGTCAGAGTTAGTTTGTGACGAACCCCAAGATGCAGAGAAGGAGGGAGGCATGTTGCAGGAAAACATGATTTAATTAGATACTAAGACGAAAACAAACCAAAAGGGTACAAAAACTGAACATTTGTGCAATATTATGATAAAAATTAAAATTTTACTCAATAACAGTCGCAATTTTTCAAGAAAAGCTTAACATTTTGGCAATTTTATGAAGAAATTCGTAATTTTTCTTGACAAAAAGTCATAATTTTATAAGAAAACATTAACATTTTGGCAATATTACGATAAAAATCAGAATTTTACTTGGCAAAATAATGCAAAAGTCATAATTTCACTCCAAAAATGTCACTATTTTAAAAAAGAACAACCCAAAAATTGGCAATATTGTGATAAAAGTCCGAACTTTATGTGACAAATGTCACCATTTTGCAGTAAAAAGTAATAATTTTACATACAAAAGTAACCATTTTCCAAGAAAATATTGCAATATTACAGAAAAAAAATATGAGAAATTGTGCCCAATTTTAAAAGAAAAAAGTTGACACATTGTGAGGAAAAAGTTATGTATTCATTTATTTATTTTGTTCGTAATTTGTTTTTAATCTTCATTATTTAATTTAAGTTATTACAGTATGTCTCTATTTACATATTTATTTTACTTGGCAAAATTATGCAAAAGTCATAATTTTACTCCAAAGATGTCACTATTTTAAAAAAGAACAACCAAAAAATTGGCAATATTGTGATAAAAGTCAGAACTTTATATGACAAATATCACCATTTTGCAGTAAAAAGTAATAATTTTACATACAAAAGTAACCATTTTCCAATAAAATATTGCAATATTACAGAAAAAAAATATGACGAATTGTGCCCAATTTTAAAAGAAAAAAGTTGACACATTGTGAGGAAAAAGATTGTTTTTAGTTATTTATTTATTTGTTTGTAATTTGTTTTTAATCTTCATTATTTACTTCAAGTTATGTTTCTATATACATCTTTATTTATTTTTTTAAATAATTTTGGACAAAGGTAGTGCATTTCAATTTCTCACACACACTTGTTATTTCATATGTTGACCAGAGGGGGAGCACTGTTAAACCAGACACACAGTCAATTTGAAAAATCCCTACTTTTGGGAGCACCCTAATTTTGATAGATTTCACCCCCAGGGGTGCAAATTAGACCTCTATTTTTTGTATTTTTTGTAATGTGCTTAAGGCCGATGAAAAACGAGTCAGGGACCACATATGGCCCCCGTGCCGGACTTTTGGCAACCCAGCTGTAGAAGCTAACTGTTAATGACCACTATAGTCCTAAATGGTAAATGGGTTGTACTTGTATGGCGCTTTTCTACCCCTTTTTAAGGAGCCCAAAGCTCTTTACTACAATAGGGAATGAATAGGGAAGTCCTTCTTTAGCCCGCCGGCTTGTTTCATCACATATTGCTGCCTAACTTTGGAGCAATGTTCACGGACTCTAGTATTTGGCTCTCAATCAATGGTTTTCCAGTATTGGTACCATGATTTCGGTCCTGACTTGTTCACCGGTCCTCATATGGAAGGTTTTTTTTTCTTGTTGATGTCTCAAGAAAGGTAGAAATACAACACGTACACATACACACACACACACACACACACACACACGATCAAACATGAGTGTTATTGCAGACCTCCCATCCTCCACAGGCAGATAATTACAGTGTTAGTGATGGGGTTAGGATGAGGGTGGAGAGTGGGACAGATCGAGGGGGAAGGGGGTGGGGGGGTATCATAATGATTCATCACACACACACACATGCATACACGCACACACACACGCACACACCTCCCCCCGGTAGTTTGGCGGCTAGCCCGAGAGTGACAAGGTGACACCGCCCCGTTTCTTCCCCTCGCCACGTGCCGCATGCAGCTCGAGCCGGCCGGCGGGAGGATGGGCAAAAGGAGCGGCGCCATCGCACATAAATCATCGGCTCGTTGACAGGCAGCTGACAAATGTTGATTGCTTTCCACTTTCCTTCAAACAGCTCGTTTTATTGTCGGCGTCGACAGCCGTAAACAAAGAGTGGCGTCCGCGCGCTCACAGTCATCGCGTTTCTGCCGAAGGGGTTTCTTCCGATGTCTCTCATCTATATTTTGCACAACGGCAAAGAAATTGTTCAATCATAAACATTACGTCACGGTCAAAATGCAAAAGCTACTCATGACACATTTTCCATTTTACTGCCACGTGTTTCATGGTTCGCTAACAAGCTAGCGTGCTAAAGCGTTTAAGGTACAAACATACATATACACATACATGCATATATGCATTCACTGTACAAACATACATATATACATACATGTACATAAACATTCAAAGTAAAAAACATACATATACACATACGAACATGTACATATACATTCACTGTACAAATATACCTAGAAACATACTGTACATGTACATATACATTCACTGAACAAACAGACACATACACATACATGTACATATAGATTCACTGTACAAATATACCTATACACATACTGTACATGTACATATACATTCACTGAACAAACAGACATATACACATACATGTACATATAGATTCAGTGTACGAACATACATATACACATACTGTACATGTACATATACACATACATGTATATATAAACATACTGCACATGTACATATACACATTCATTTACACATACATTCACTGTACATACATATACACATACTGTACATATACAGTCATTGTACAAGTATACATATACACATACTGTACATATACATCCATTGTACAAACATACATGTATACATACTTTACATATACATTCACTGTACAAAAATACATATACACATACTGTACATGTACACATATGTGTACAAATGCATTCACTGTACAAACATACATATACATTCACTGTACAAACATGCATATACACATACGTGTACATCTACATTCACTGTAGAAACAATCATTTACACGTACTGTACATGTACATATACATTCACTGTACAAACATACATATACACATACATGTACATATACATTCACTGTACAAGCATACATACACATACATGTACATATAATTCACTGTACAAACATACATATACATATACCGTACATGTACATATACACATACATGTACATATAAACACACTGTACATGTACATAGAGACATTCATTTACACATACATTCACTGTACAAATATACATATACACATACATGTACATAAACATTCACTGTACAAACATACATATATACATACTGTACATGTACATGTACATTCACTGTACAAACATACATATACACATACATGTACATAAACATTCACTGTACAAACATACATATATACATACTGTACATGTACATGTACATTCACTGTACAAACATACATATACACATACATGTACATAAACATTCACTGTACAAACATACATATATACATACTGTACATGTACACATACATTCACTGTACAAACATACATATACACATACATGTACATAAACATTCACTGTACAAACATACATATATACATACTGTACATGTACATGTACATTCACTGTACAAACATACATATACACAAACATGTACATCTACATTCACTGTAGAAACATACATATACACATAAATGTACATACACATTCATTGTACAAACATACATATACACATACTGTACATGTACATATACATTCACTGTACAAACATACATATACACATACATGTACATATACATTCACTGTACAAACATACATATACACATACATGTACATATACATTCACTGTACAAACATACATACACAAACATGTACATATACATTCACTGTACACACATACATACACATACACGCACATATACATTCACTGTACAAACATACATATAAATATACCGTACATGTACATATACACATACATGTACATATAAACACACTGTGCATGTACATATACACATTCATTTACACATACATTCAATGTACAACCATACATATACACATATATGTACATATGCATTCATAGTACAAGTATACATATACACATACTGTACATGTACATATACACAGACATGTACATATAAACACACTGTACATGTACATATACACATTCATTTACACATACATTCACTGTACAAACATACATATATACATACATGTACATTAACATTCACTGTACAAACATACAAATACACATACTGTACATGTACATATACATTCACTGTACAAACATACATATACACATACATGTACATATACATTCACTGTACAAACATACATACACATACATGTACATATACATTCACTGTACAAACATACATATACACATACCGTACATGTACATATACACATACATGTACATATAAACACACTGTACATGCACATATACACATTCATTTACACATACATTCACTGTACAAACATACATATACACATACTGTACATATACAGTCATTGTACAAGTATACATATACACATACTGTACATATACATCCATTGTACAAACATACATATATACATACTGTACATATACATTCACTGTACAAATATACATATACATTCACTGTACAAACATACATATTCACATACATGTACACATACATTCACTGTAAAAATACATATATATACTGTACATAAATATTATCTGCACAAACATACATATACACATACTGTAAATATAAATTCACTGTACAAACATACATATATATATATATAATGTACATGTACATATGCATTTACTGTACAAACATACATATACACATACACGTACATATACATTCACTGTACAAATTATATATATATATATATATATATATATATATATATATATATATATATATATATATATATATATATATATATATATATATATATATATATATATATATATATATATATATATATATATATGTATATATATATATATGCACATACTGTACATGTACATATACACATGCATTTACATATACTGTATATGTACATATACATGCAATGTACAAACATATATATGCACATACTGTACATGTACATATACACATTAATTTACATATAATGTACATGTACATAAACACATACATGTACATATACATTCACTGTACAAACATACATATATACATACATGTACATATATATTCACTGTACAAACATACAGTGAATATTTGTACAGTGAATACACACATGTATATACATACATATATATACATGCAGGTATATGAACACATACATGTACATATACATTAACTGTACAAACATACATACACACATATTTTACATGTACATACATATGTACATTTACATACTGCACATGTACATATACACATACATGTACAAACATACATATACACATACTGTACATATACAAGTACATATACATACATACATTCGTGCAAATGATCACATATCATCAAACATATATTAAAGTTGTTGCCCTATGGGAAACTGGCTAACACATGGCACACTGACAAAGCCTAACCTATCTTTACTATAACAATCTATAAGGTTAATATAGTTGGCTTCTCTCCATTTATCTGCTTGCTTTTGTATTTCAAGTTATCATTACAAATATGTATTGTTGCATTTGAAACAATGGTATTGTTGACAATAGAGGTAATTATTGTTATTATTCATTGTCAATAGCACTTTTTTATTGGTATTTGTATTGCTCCATTTGTAGTGTAATAGTACTTACTTGTTATTTTTGTATTATTTATTTCACAAACTGCTTTTTTGATATCACTTTTATCATCATATGTGTACATATCTTATTTGCTGATGTTCTGTTGTAGTCGTTGTTATTGATATAAAAAATAAACATTTCAAGGTGATTGAAGTTAGTGTTTTTAAAAAAATTGTATTAACTGTTTAGCTTCTTTTTACGCTTGTGTTAAAATTAGGATTAATTTGTCATTCATATACATTTTACTGGTTACAAAAAAAATCCATTCACTTCATTGTTTTGTTTTTGTGTTTTCAACATCTTTTGACATTTTTGTGGAATTAAAATTGGTTAAAATCCGACAAATAAAAATTTTACATAAACATACAATTGTATTATTAGTGGTTGACTTATTTTACACTTTTGTTACAATTTATATTATTTGTCATATATGCAAATGCTACTAACAGAGGTCGTCTGCTTTGCGGGCTAGTTGTCTGTTTTAACTGTGTTCCTGCTTTCCCTATGCTTCCGGTGCATTTCCCAACTGCACTATAACTTTTGTTTTGCCATTAAATATACTTTTACCTGCAAAAAACAAACAAACAAAAAAAATAAAATATATATATATATATATATATTTTTTTTTTTTACATGTAAAAGTAAAGGTGCTTTTTAAGCTAGCGTGTTAAAGCTTTTAAGGTCATTGAAGTGTTTTCATTTTTTTTTAGCTTCTTTTTACACTTGTGTTAAATTAGGTTTAATTTTTCATTCTTATACATTTTACAGTCTGTGGTTACAAAAATAATCAATTCACATTCATTGTCTTGTTTTTATGTTTTTGATATCTTTTTACACTTAAATGATAAATGATAAATGGGTTGTACTTGTATAGCGCTTATCTGTACTTCTGAAAAATCAAAATGAGTTAAAATCCAACAAATAATAATTTTACATTGACATACACTTTTATTAACAGTGGTTAATTTATGTTACACTTAGATTAATATTAATCCCAATTAATATTATTTGTCAACTATGCAACATCATTTTACACTTCCGTAAAATAAGGGTTTAATAAAATACAATTAAGATCAAGTTGACATTTATGTAAATGTAATTAACAGCGGTTCATTTCTTTTTACACTTTAGTTAAACTAAATACTCCTTTGACATTCATGAATTTTACTAACAGTGGTTAGTTTACTTATTTATACTTTTTGTAAAATAAAGATGCATTAAAATACAAGAAAGATGAATTTGTCATTCATGTAAAATGCTTTTACAGTGGCTAACTTCTTTTTACACTTGTGTTGCTGTTAAGATCCATTCTTCATTCATGCTAAAAGAAATGGGCCACAGTTTTGGTTTAATGTTTTTAACCGTATTTAACTTATTTTTAATCTCGCAAATGCAATCGAACATAATATAAAATTAGTTTAATCGCCTATTCGTATTTCGTCATTCGACGTAAAAGCTAAGAGTTTTTTATCGACTTAAAGATTTAATATTAAAATGAACATAACTATGCACTAAGGTTGTACGGTATACCGGTACTAGTATAGTATTGCGGTATTAATTAATCAAAAATGGTACTATACTATGTTTGAAAAATGGTTTTACGAGCAGAGGAGCATGTCCGGCAGTGCACAGTCACAGAGTACTTACAAACAGACACAGTGTGTAGACAGAAAAGGGAGAACGGACGCATTTTGGCCTAAAAACCAAAGATAAAGGTGAAGTTATAACACTAAAACGCCCTCAGTGTCACGACTTGGACTTGGGGATAATTTGTTTTTCCAACGCAAAGGAAAGTTGGCACGAGCCAGACGTGAATGTAAGTACATTTTTATTTTATACACTAATAAACTACAAAAAGGCAAACAAATGGCGTGCATAATGGCGGAGAACAAACTTGACTACTACTGAAAACAAAAGACTAGCACAAAGGCATGGCTGAGGACAAAATAACAAATGACACAAACTGTGCCATAAAACAAAACAAAAACTTATGTGGCATGGACAGAATAATAAAAAGCATGGCATGGCGTGAAGGCAGTTGAGGAATATGAAAAGTCACCAGGCTGACCACCTGGCAACTACAGGTTTAAATAATGAACATGATAATTAAAAACAGATATGAGAACTGAGGACAGGGGCGTGAAATGAGGGCAAGGTGGAAATTAACGAGTTGGCGTGGTAACAAAGAAAACAAGGAAGTGCAGGAACAGGAACTGAGTGTCCAAAAAATAAAACCAAACATGACAAAAACAAAACCTGATCCTATGGGCGTGACACTCAGGAAGAGGTGCTTTAAAACATGGCTAGCTAGTTAGCGGCTAATGTCCATCCGCAATCGGTGATGTTTTAGCTACTTCTAATTTCTTACAAGTATCATCCCTGCAAGACGAAGATTATTTAAAAATGCTTCACTACACACCGTAGCTCACCGGCGCCACAATGTAAACAAACTGTAATGATACCAAGTACAAGAGCGTATCTAGTCCATTCTACTATGATTACATCAATTTTTTTTAACATTTAGATTAATATTATATTCATAAACTCAGTAAATATGTCCGTGGACACATTAGAACTTAAATTATGACCAATATTTGATCCTGTAACTACTTGGTATCGGATCGATACCTATATTTGTGGTATCATCCAAAACTAATGGAACGTATCCAAACAACAGAAGAATAAGTGATTATTACATTTTAACAGAAGTGTAGATAGAACATGTTGAAACTGAAAATAAGCAGATATTAACATTAAATTAACAAGTAGATTAATAATCATTTTTTACAGCTTGTCTTTTATAATATTGACAAAATAATAGAATGGGAAATGACACAAAAAGTTACCGCATGTGTCAGCAGACTAATTAGGAGGCTGTGTTTGTTTACGCCCAAGTTGTCTTGTATGTTCACTATTTTATTTTAGGAGAAAATGCCAATAATAAACATATGTTTAATGTACTTTAAGATTTAAAAAATAATAAATAAAGCCAATAATGCAATGTTCTGTGTTTCCCTTTATTTAGAAAAGTATCAAAAATATTGGTAATGACAAAACCCTACTATGGAAATTTCCATTTTATGAACGTTGACTGATTGTGTGTGCGTGCATGTTTGTATTTTTTTTTCTAACTTTAACTGGATATTAATAATAATTTAAAAAAAAAAGCAATACAGTAAATGTTGTGAATGTCTCCCTGGAGAGGACAGGGTGGTATTTAATAAGCTAAATACCATGTACTGGAAGCGCTCGTCTCACTCTAAATGTCAGCCTTGCACTTCACATACCATCTGCACCCGCTCATTGCGGGTAAGGCAAGACAGGTGCTACGGCTAATGGATGGCAAAACACCATATGTACTGTACATACTGTAAGTGCGCTTGGAGCTTTGACCACGTCACCCTTTTGCCTTTTTGCATCTGCTGCAAGATGGAGCCCTTTGATGTACTAAATAGCCTTGCACGCAGTGTCAGGTTCAAACACTGATGACATCTATTAAACAGACAAGAAGCAAGGAATCGTGCAGAGACAGAGTTCATTTTAGCTCATGAGGAGAACGCACGGAGCTGCACACTTAGTCCCAGTCTTGCCCTACGCTCTAAGATTCATCTCCCGCGTCACTTTATTTATTCAAGGAGTTCCACAGTCAACATCACCGAGGCCGCATCTAAAAGGAGTGGTCACATACATCATGCAAAGCAGGTCCAGTACGCACAATTCGTGACGGAATGTGCTGGGGGCCTGGTGATTTCGCCTTCGTTTGCGTGCTGTCGTTTTATCTGAGTTGGGATCCTTGTTGTCACTGGTTCGTCTGCGTGCTGTCGTCTTATCGTCGTCGAGGTCCTTAAAGTCCTTGTTGTCACAGGTTCGCCTGCGTGCTGTCGTCTTATCTTCGTCGAGGTCCTTGAAGTCCTTGGCTGATAGCGGGCTAAACATCTGCAGCTGAGGCCACAACCTCAGACAAAAAGGTTTGTCCTTGCACAGATAGAAATAATGCAGTTTGAGCACAATAGCTAATAACTATTATATATATATATATATATATATATATATATATATATATATATATATATATATATATATATATATATATATATATATATGTGTGTGTGTGTGTTTTTCAGACCTCAAACTGAACTAACCACTTAATTCCCACTCAGACACATACAGAAACAAAGGGTCAAAACGGAAAAAAAAAAAAAAAAATAGACTGCTGCCCGCCATAAATGCACACTGCAGTTAAGCAGTCTAAATCGATGTGAAGCGGTCGGAGGCAAACATGTAGACAACACGCACGCACGCACGCACGCACACGAAAGGATCAATTTGGATCTGACAACCCAGACAAAAGCAGGAAATGATTACGAAGGCGTTAATTTAACCTCTGGCTGTGGGGAGAGTGGAGATAAGGAGCATGGGAAGCATCAACATCCCCTATAATCCCAGATGCTCTTTTGCCATTTAATTGTACAAATTCTGCAAAAAAACAACAACTATGTCACAGTTTATTCCTGACATCCAGCGTCGTATGCATTTGTTTTTGTCTACTGTCTTAAAGCTTAAAGGGAAACTTCATTTTCTCTGGAATTGTGCCTATTATTCAAAATCCCAATGTAAGACATAGGGATTTTGCATTTATGCATTCGAAGTTGTTAAATACCGCGAGTTTGCGGTGGCTAACAATGTAAAATGTTATGTTATACTGTCTTTTACCTATAAAGCCCTTAAAAAAACATCCAAAAATCACCAACAAGACACTCTCTATCGTGACATGACTAATAACCAAGCATTAGCTATACTATTATTATAAGCACTAACACAGACCACAGAGAGCTAACTAGGTTATACTACTATGTTGACATATTGAGCCGGTGAGCTGCTGCATCTCCTCGGAGCTCATAAAAGTCCATTCATAAATTATAAACCACGCCTCCAACCTGGATTGTAGAAGGCTGTGGCCATAAACCAAGAAGTTGGTTAACTTTGACATCCGACTTATATCAGGGACGGCGTGGCGCAGTGGGAGAGTGGCCGTGCGCAACCCGAGGGTCCCTGGTTCAAATCCCACCTAGTCCGTTGTGTCCTGAGCAAGACACTTCACCCTTGCTCCTGATGGGTGCTGGTTGGCTCCTTGCATGGCAGCTCCCTCCATCAGTGTGTGAATGTGTGTGTGAATGGGTAAATGTGGAAGTAGTGTCAAAGCGCTTTGAGTACCTTGAAGGTAGAAAAGCGCTATACAAGTACAACCCATTTATCATTTAAGGTGAGAAAGGCACGAAAAGAAACGAGCTTGCGGGCACCTTTTTTTTTTTTTTTTGACATTTTGTAAGGATTATGACTAATTCTTCATCCAAACGGGAGTATATAAACATTACATCAATCGGCATCACAGGGAGAGAAGACATTGTGGCAGGTTCAAACACCGAAAACATCTATTAAATGAGACAAGAAGCAAGGAATTAAACAGAGACAGAATTAAATTCGGCTCAATTGAAGAGAGACGTCTGGACTGTACTCTTTGTACAGTCTCGCCACGCTCGGACGAAAGATTGTGCGCCTCCTCTTTAATTTGGGCTTTCCCTGATTTCATGGCAACTGCTGTTTCTAAAGGGACGGTGGTCGTAAAAAACAGCCACAGCCTTGGAATACAAAACAGTTTAAAAAAAAAGGTCGCTTCAAAGAAAATGTCGTAAAACAGCCGTTGCCCTCGGTCACAGAACAGTTAAAAAAAAAGGTCATCTGGAGGGGAGTCTGGTCCTGCTTCCTATCCGAGTTGTGGTTCTCGGGTCAAGACAAAATCTTTCTGTGGATTACAATACATCAAAGAAACGCCTTGATGTTGCTTACCATCCTAAACAGTGGAGTTTTACAAGCATTCTTCTTGGGTGGATCAAAGACAGTGATAACTTAGAAACAATTATTCTAACACATTGTAAAGTAAGTGATTATTTAGTTGGTATTTTTTGTTTAGCACTTAGCAATACCGCAACTTGATGGATCTGTTTAGGACACATAGCTTCTAAGATTCCCCGGGGTAATCATTAGTCACCAAATAGTCATTGTTGACTCTCATTAAGTCTCTTATTAGTAAGAACAGTTATCGAACGATTTAGCCAACATTGTGAGGTGTCTGTGAAATCAATACGAGCAAAATATGTAAATATAACATGTTATCATAAATGTTTGATTCCGAAGAAATAGCGATTGTTGAAGGAACGGAAATGAGGTGTTCATCGTGGCGTATTTTCCCACGTAAATTGCCCAAGTTGTTTACATAAGCGAGTAAAAAATAACGTTTGCGTGGATCCACGCTGATGTCTAAGTCTCCTCTACATTTTTTTTTTTGTACATATATACATCTATATATACATATATACAAAACCCAAAACCAGAGAAGTTAGCACGTTGTGTAAAAGGTAAAAAAAAATAGAATACAATGATTTGCGAGTCCTTTTCAACCTATTTTCAATTGAAAAAACTGGAAAGACAGAATCTGAGAAACTATATAATTTTTGGAAAATAATCATTAATTTATAATTTAATGGGAGCAACACATTGCATTTTTTTTTTTTTTACCACTGTGTTACATGGCCTTTCCTTTTAACAACACTCAGTAAATGTTTGGGAACTGAGGAGACCAATTTTTGAAGCTTTTCAGGTGGAATTCTCTCCCATTCTTGCTTGATGTACAGCTTAAGTTGTTCAACAGTCTGGGGTCTCCGTTGTGGTATTTTAGGCTTCATATTGGAAGACAGCTCTGGACTACATGCATGCCAGTTTAGTACCCACACTCTTTTACTATGAAGCCACGCTGTTGTAACACCCGGCTTGGCATTGTTTTGCTGAAATAAGCAGGGGCGTCCATGATAAACTTGCTTGGATGACAACATATGTTGCTCCAAAACCTGTATGTACCTTTCAGCAATAGCGGTGCCTTCACAGATGTGTAAGTTACCCATGCCTTGGGCACTAATACACCCCCATACCATCACACATGCTGGCTTTTGAACTTTGAACCTGTAACAATCCGGATGGTTCTTTGCCTCTTTGTTCCGAAAGACACAACGTCCACTGTTTCCAAAAACAATTTGAAATGTGGACTCTTCAGACCACAGAACACTTTTCCACTTTGCATCAATCCATCTTAGATGAGTTCTGGCCCAGTGAAGTCAGCGGCGTTTCTGGGTGTTGTTGATCAATCAATCAATCAATCAATCAATGTTTATTTATATAACCTTAAATCACAAATGTTTCAAAAGACTGTACAAACCATTGCGACTACAACATCCTCGGAAGAACCCACAAAAGGGCAAGGAAAACTCACACCCAGTGGGCAGGGAGAATTCACATCCAGTGGGACGCCAGTGACAATGCTGACTATGACAAACCTTGGAGAGGACCTCAAATGTGGGCAACCCCCCCATGTGGGCAACCCCCCCTCTAGGAGGCCGAAAGCAATGGATGTCGAGCAGGTCTAACATGATACTGTGAAAGTTCGATCCATAGTGGCTCCAACACAGCCGCGAGAGTTCAGTTCAAAGCGGATCCAAGACAGCAGCGAGAGTCCCGTCCACAGGAAACCATCCCAAGCGGAGGCGGATCAGCAGCTTCCGCTTTTCATAGTAGAGTTTTAACTTGCACTTACAGATGTAGCGACGACCTGTAGTTACAGACAGTGGTTTTCTAAAGTGTTCCCGAGCTCATGTGGTAATATCCTTTACACACTGATGTCGCTCTTTGATGCAGTACCGCCTGAGGGATCAAAGGTCCGTAATATCATCGCTTCCGTGCAGGGATTTCTCCAGATTCTCTGAACCTTTTGAGGATTTTACGGACCGTGGATGGTGAAATCGCTAAATTCCTTGCAATAGCCCGTTGAGAAATGTTGTTCTTAAACTGTTGGACAGTATGCTCACACATTTGTTCACAAAGTGGTGAGCCTCGCCCCATTCCTTGTTCGTGGAAGGTGCTTTTATACGAAATCATGGCACCCACCTGTTCCCAATCAGCCTGTTCACCTGTGGGATGTTCCAAATAAGCGTTTGATGAGCATTCTTCAACTTTCTCAGTCTTTTTTGCCACTCATGCCAGCTTTTTTGAAACATGCTGCAAGCTAATATTTGCAAAAAACAACGTTTTCCAGTTCGAATGTTAAGAATCTTGTCTTTACAGTCTATTCAATTGAATATAGGTTGAAAAGGATTTGCAAATTATTGTATTTTGTTTTTATTTACCATTTCAAAACGTGCCAACTTCACAGTTTTTTGGGGTTTTTTTTGCTTTGCTTATTTGTGTCCACTGTATTAGGCCAGGGAAGCAGCACACTTTGCTTTGTTAATCACCGAGCGCAGTGCAGTATTTCGCACAAAGCTCTGAGGAAAGCGTGAAAAATCAACATCTGCTACCGTCTAAGATTAGAATACTTTCACGGTCGACGTCCTCATATTCTTGAATCTTACGTGCGATAATTAACAACCGCTCCGGTTGAACCCTCATCCTCGGAGAGAGCGGTGATTAAGCGCCGCGTTTTTTTAGCGGCGAAAAAAAAAACAAAAAATCAAAATCAAAGTACAGATGGTCATTCTCTGTATAATGAATGCCATCCCGGGAGCTTTTTACCGTCTTTAAGGCGAGAAAAAAAAAACGTGACTTTGCGCGGGCGTGGCGCCACTCCAAACGCTGCCCTCAGGACCGATAAAGTCAGCGCGGTCGCGGTGCAGTACAAAGTCGGACTACAGTAAAAAAAAAAAAATAATAAAAAAAAAAGCCCTTTTATTGAAATCTTAAAGGCCTACTGAAACCCGAAATTCTCCCGATTTCCACACGGATAACAATATTGGGGGAATGGCTTAAAGGCACTGCCTTAAAGGGGAACAATATCACCAAACCTATGTAAGCGTCAATATATACCTTGATGGTACAGAAAAAAGACCATATATTTTTTTAACCGATTTCCAAACTCTAAATGGGTGAATTTTGGCGAATTAAACGCCTTTCTGTTTATCACTCATGTGGTGATGACGTCACATCGTGACGTCTCCGAGGTAATACAGCCGTAATTTTCATTTTCAACACATTACAAACACCGGGTCTCAGCTCTGTTATTTTCCATTTTTTCGACAATTTTTTGGAACTTTGGAGACATCATGCCTCGTCTGTGTGTTGTCGGAGGGTGTAACAACACTAACAGGGAGGGATTCAAGTTGCACCACCGGCCCGAAGAATGTGCTGGAGTGTCTCCACATTTTACATGGCACAGAGATGTATGGATAACCTGCAGATGCATTTGCAACGATAAAGTCAACTAAATCACAAAGTTGAGTTTTGTTGATGTTGACTTATGTTCTAAGTAGCGGCGTGACTGCCAGCTAATCGATGCTAACATGCTACGCTAATCGATGCTAACATGCTATTTACCGGCGGTGCTAAAGCAGACATGGCACAGAGATGTATGGATAACCTGCAGATGCATTTGCAACTATAAAGTCAACGAAATCACAAAGGTGAGTTTTGTTGATGTTTACTGCCAGCGAATCGATGCTAACATGCTACGCTAATCGATGCTAACATGCTATTTACCGGCGGTGCTAAAGCAGACATGGCACAGACATGTATGGATAACCTGCAGATGCATTTGCAACGATAAAGTCAACTAAATCACAAAGGTGAGTTTTGTTGATGTTGTTGACTTATGTGCTAATCAGACATATTTGGTAGCGGCGTGACTGCCAGCTAATCGATGCTAACATGCTACGCTAATCGATGCTAACATGCTATTTACCGGCGGTGCTAAAGCAGGCATGGCACAGAGATGTATGGATAACCTGCAGATGCATTTGCAATGATAAAGTCAACTAAATCACAAAGGTGAGTTTTGTTGATGTTGACTTATGTGCTAATCAGACATATTTGGTCGCGGCGTGACTGCCAGCTAATCGATGCTAACATGCTACGCTAATCAATGCTAACATGCTATTTACCGGTGGTGCTGAAGCAGACATGGCACAGAGATGTATGGATAACCTGCAGATGCATTTTCAACTATATCACGTTTCTTTCCACCCACATTTAATGCGAAAAAAACACTTACCAATCGACGGATTTAAGTTGCTCCCATGTCACGTGATGCGAAAGTTCTGATCGTTTGGTCCGCACATTTCACCGGCGATGCTAACGCAGCTATTCGGCCATGCTATGGCTATGAATAGCGTCAATAGCTATTCGCTCAATAGCTTCAGTTTCTTCTTCAATTCTTTCATACTCCAACCATCCGTTTCAATACATGCGTAATCTGTTGAATTGCTTAAACCGCTGAAATCCGAGTCTGAATCCGAGCTAATGTCGCTATATATTGCTGTGGTATCTGCCATTGTTTGTTTACATTGGCAGCACTGTATGACGTCACAGGAAAATGGATGGTCGCATCGCAAATAGCGAAAATCAAGCACTTTAAAGCTTTTTTTTAGGGCTATTCGGGGACCGGTAAAATTTGGAAAAAAAGTTCAAAAAATACAACAGGCCACTGGGAACTGATTTTTATTGTTTTTAACCCTTTTGAAATTGTGATAATGTTCCCCTTTAAGCGTCCTCTACAACCTGTCGTCACGTCCCGCTTTTCTTACATAGAAACTGTCAGGCTTGGACATGGATTGTTTGTGCTCCTCCGACGCAGAGGGACTACAGGACGAGCCAGGCGTGAATTAAGGTACATGTTGTTTATTTGGAATTCTAAATACAAAAATAAACAAACTAAGGGCGCTCACAAAGCGGTATAAAACTTGGCTACAAAAATACAAATCAGGAAAACAAGACACCTGCTCGATGGCATGAAAGACGATAAACTATAAACTTAAACTTGCACTGTGGCAGAACTATGAACAACTAAAACAAAAACACTTACTGTGACCGAAACAAGGGGCGTGGATAGCAGGGTGCGTAGCAGGTAATCGTGAAGGCATGAAGCAGAATGCAAAAATCCCAGACTGATGGACGGAAAGTAAAATCCTTAAATAGTAGCGATGGTAATAAGAAACAGGTGTGAGAGCTGAGAAACGGGGCGTGACTAGGATGGCAAGGTGAAAAATCAATGGGTTGGCATGGAACCAAACAAAACCAGGAAATGCAAAACGTGAAGCAAGAGTCCAAAAACAAAACAAAACATGATCGAACATAAAACCAGATTCGTGACAGAAACAGCGTGCCGTAGAGATGCGCGGTTTGCGGTTTCATCTGCGGAGTCCGCGGATAAAACCGCGGGTCGGGCGGGTGACATGACGAAAAAATAGATTTTAATTAGATTCGGGCGGGTGGCGGTTGAACCATTCGGAAATATTTGATATACATGGTTCTGGGATCGGTATCCTTTGCCATTCGAAGAGCCATTTAAGACCCGTGTCACGAAGCAAAGAAGACAATAGGAGACGCTATTATTCTCTTGAAAGACTGCCGGCAGTCACCCAGTTGATAAGTATTAGGGCGTGCTAAGAAGCCACTGGTTTTGTCGCTTTCTACAACATGTACGATCTGCTTGTCAGTCCAGCAACATGTTGTGCGTGTGGCCGCAGACACACACACACGACTGCAAGGCATACTGGGTGATACAGAGTACACTAATGGTTGTGATATAAACAATTTTAACACTCTTAATAATATGTGCCACGCTGTGAAGCCACACCAATTAAGAATGACAAACACATTTCGGGAAAACATCCTCACAGTAACACAACATAAACGCAACACAAAAAATACCCAGAATCCTTTGTATTCATGACACATCCTGACTATTTTATACACCCCGCTAGCAGCAACCCCCCCCCCCCTCCTCTTGCGTCGGTAAGGTGGGCAGGGTTGGGGGCGTGGGGGTGTAAAAAAATTCAGGATACAAAGGATTGTGGGTATTTTTGTTGCATTTATGTTGTGTTACTGTGAGGATGTTCTCCCGAAATGTGTTTGTCAATCTTGTATTGTGTGGCTTCACAGCGTGGTGCATATTAGTAAGTGTTAAAGTTGTTTATATAACAACCATCAGTGTACTCTGTATCACCCAGTATGCCTTTCAATCTCGTTCGTGTAATTGCGGAAGCTGCACACAACATGATGCCGGACCAACAATCGGTTTGTACATGTTGTTAAAGATGTCCAAGGCAATGGCTTCACAGCACGCCCATATTATTGTCAGCAGGATAGTCTCGAGAACGTATGTGGTTCCAATTGACTTCATTACTCTGTGAAACAGGTTTAAATAACTATTTGAGTGGTAAAAGCGGCCGACCTCTGACATATTTCAGCGGGCGGGTTCGGTCCCGATAAAATTTTGGTTCGGGTGGTCGGCGGGTGGATGACGACTTTGGTGAATCGGTTGCAGATGATATACTTGCCTATTCGCGCATCTCTAGCGTGCCGGCCCAGTCACATAATATATGCGGCTTTTACACACACAGACAAGTGAATGCAAGGCATACTTGGTCAACAGCCAAACAGGTCACACTGAAGGTGGCCGTATAAACAACTTTAAAGGCCTACTGAAACCCACTACTACCGACCATGCAGTCTGATAGTTTATATATCAATGATGAAATCTTAACATTGCAACACATGCCAATACGTCCGGTTTAGTTTACTAAATTACAATTTTAAATTTCCCGCGGAGTTTCTCGTTGAAGACGTCGCGGAATGATGACGCGTGTTTGTGATGTCTCGGGTTGTAGCGGAAATATTAACCCAACACCACACACAACTAAAAGTAGTCTCTTTTCATCGCATAATTACACAGTAATTTGGACATCTGTGTTGCTGAATCTTTTTCAATTTGTTCAATTAATAATGGAGACTATAAAGAAGAATGCTGTTGGTGGAAAGCGGTGTACTGCAGCTGCCTTTAGCAACCGAAACACAGCCGGCGTTTCTTTATTTGTCGTGAAGCTTTAACACAGAGCGGTCAAGCGAACATGTTTCTCTACGTCAACCAGCAAGTTTTTGGATGGGAAAATTGTGATATTAAGTCTGCTCTTACCGGATACATCAGTGGAATATGGGACCTCCTCCTGCAGCTCAAAAAGGCAGCTGTGATCTTGGCTCTTCGGCTTCTCTTGGAGACACTGGTGTTCACCGCAGCCATCGGACTTTCAGGTTTGACTTTACAATCTCACTAAAACACTATTAAAACAATAAGCAGATAAGGGATTGTTCCAGAATTATCCTAGTAAATGTGTCTAATTACATCTGAATCGGTGCCACTGCCGCCGCCTGTAGCCGTCGCCTTTTCTTTTTGTGCTTCACTCTAACTTTCCTCATCCACGAATCTTTCATCCTCGCTCAAATTAATGGGGAAATATTCGCTTTCTTGGTCCGAATAGCTCTTGCTGCTGGAGGCTATGTTTATAAACAATGTGAGGATGTGAGGAGCTCCACAACCCGTGACATCACGCGCACATCGTCTGCTACTTCCGGTACAGGCAAGGCTTTTTTTTATCAGCGACCGAAAGTTGCGAACTTTATCGTCGATGTTCTCTACTAAATCCTTTCAGCGATAATATGCGAAATGATCAAGTATGACACATAGAATGGACCTGCTATCCCCGTTTGAAGAAGAAAATCTCATTTCAGTAGGCCTTTAAAAACATCTCATTAACAGAGGTTTTATTTTAACATCTGTACAAGGAAAAGCAAGGAAAGTGTCAAAAAAACTTCCTTTATAACTAGTGCACGTCGCCTGTCGAAATGGTAAGACACATGCTTTTGTGTGGGCTCACACACACACACACACACACACACACACAAATGTGCAACAACAGTGGGAGGTGCTGTAAGAGTTTGCCAACAGGGGATATTCACACTCGGGTGCATCTGTAAGGGTGCCATCTCATGCCTTATCCCATCCCAAGATTCTGGGTGACTGTTCGTCATTACCCAGTCACACACTGCTCCCCCCCATCACCTCCCCCCCGCTATTCTTCCCACCCCGTGGAAAAAAGCGGCGCATCGTGACACGGCGCCCGATCGCCTGACATGTCACGTGGCCGCCAGCCTCCGTTGTCACGGGCAGCAGGTGCTGATTACTAAGGATGCTCACCCCCTGTCGCCCCCGCGGCGTCACGCTCAGGTGGCGCGCTCGTGATGAGCGCGAAGAAGTCGCAGCGTGGGGCCGCTCTGGCGCCGCCGGCGGGGCGGGGAGGAAGGCGGCTAATTCGCCGAGCTAATTGTTGAAAGGAGCCGGCGGAAATTGTTTTTTGTCATCGGGAAAAGTTTTGGGGGAGTTAGCCGGGCATCGCAAATGTGTCAACTCGGCAAAATGCAGTGTGCAAAAATGTTTTTAAAGAAACATACCGTATTTCCTCGAATTGCCGCCGGGCATATAGTATGCACCTGCCTAGAATTACTGCCGGGTCAAACTCCATCCATCCATCCATTTTCTACCGCTTATTCCCTTTCGGGGGGGCGCTGGCGCCTATCTCAGCTACAATCGGGCGGAAGGCGGGGTACACCCTGGACAAGTCGCCACCTCATCGCAGGGCCAACACAGATAGACAGACAACATTCACACTCACATTCACACACTAGGGCCAATTTAGTGTTGCCAATCAACCTATCCCCAGGTGCATGTCTTTGGAAGTGGGAGGAAGCCGGAGTACCCGGAGGGAACCCATGCAATCACGGGGAGAACATGCAAACTCCACACAGAAAGATCCTCAGCCTGGAATTGAACCTTCGTATTGTGAGGCAGACGCACTAACCCCTCTGCCACCGTGAAGCCCCGGGTCAAACTCGTTAAGCAAAATAATTAACGCAAGATTTGTGACAATCTGTCACTTCATTTCTGTTAGGTTTTCGTGTTTTTGTATTTACTTCCTGTTCAGTGCTTTTATTTTGTTGTATTTCCTGTTTTATTCACGGAGCACTTTTTTTCTCTTTTCGTTGATTGGCAGCAGTTCACACCTGCTGTCAATCACACTAGTGTCTATTTATGTTTCATTTGAGCACTCCTCAGTGCTCGATGATAATATTATGTTGAGAACGTTTATCTGCATGACTGCTTTATGTTTGCTTTTGTTATTTTCTTATGAGTAGTAAATATTCTTACCTTCACTCAACTCCCCTGGATTCTTGCATAGTCGGGGACACACAACTGTAGACATGCGAGTTCCCAACATGAACATTTCGCAAAATATTATTTTTATTAGCGCATGTCTAGAATTTCCACCGGGTCAAACTCGTCACGTCACGAGTGACACTTCACCTGTCATCATTTTCAAAATGGAGGAGGTTGATTTCAATAATTTGAAATCGCATAAAGGGAAGAAGATTAAGAGCTATTCAGTAGGATTTAAGGTCCAAGCTATTGAATATGCTAAAAAGAACAGTAAGCAGCTATGTTTTATTAATATACCGTAGCTGTGTGTGTCAAATATGAGTCATTAAATGACTCCCGCCTCCTGGTGGTAAAGGGCGCTAGTGATCCTTCTTGCGCCTACTCGGCTGCAAAAGAAGTGACAACAAGCAGCAAGAGTGAGTAGCGACCGTTTATTTTTTCCTCTCGCTTGCACTTTTAACATGGAGGATTACATATCTAAAAATAAACAGTTTTCTAAACTGGACTTTCAATCGAAGCAGGAGGTAATAAAGGAAGATCTCCATCGAGACAGAAAGACTTTTAAAAGTGAGGAAAGATAAGGAAGACTTCTATAAACAAGTTATCGATGCTTTTGATCAGAAGGAGCTGCGCATGGACTTCATTTATAAGTAAAGGTAAGACTATAATAACGTATTTTTTTATTCAATGTGCTTTTCGTGACGGTATCCTTACATCACACTCAAATTTATAAGCGCAGGCCTAAATTTACCGCATGCCTTTGGTAAGCGCTGGAGTGACAAGAGGTTTTAAATCAATTAGCGCGCTGGCGTCAATTCAAGGAAATACGGTACCTGAGAAAGTATATGTTTTCTACACTGTATTGCCAAAAGTATTTGGCCACCTGCCTTGACTCACATATGAACTAGAAGTGCCATCCCATTCCTATTCCAGTTCAATATGATCTCAGTCCACCTTTTGCAGCTATTACAGCTTCAACTCTTCTGGGAATGTTCCACAATTCTTCCAAAAGCGCATTGGTGAGGTCACACACTGATGTTGGTCTCAGTCTTCGTTTTAATTCATCCCAAAGGTGTTTGGGGAGAGGCGCAGCCGGCGAACGAGCAGCGGGGCAGGGTATGCTGGAGCCTGGGCCCAGATGGCGGCAAGGAGGCGGAGAATGCGGCCGAGCGGAGAGGCGGGGCGTGCCGATTTCAGGTGCGTGGATCGCGCACCTGTACACAATTAATAAATCTCCTTTGGCTGTATAAAAAGGCAGCAGCGAAAGAGGGTGGGAGAGAAGGAGGAGGAGCGACCGAGGAGCGAAAGCAAAGAGCAGACGAGGGCGACGACGACGGCGGCTGAAAAGCAACCGAGGAGCGAGCAGCAGAGAAGGAGCTGAAAAGTGACCAGACCTGAAGACAAATTGTTATTGAAAAATAAAGCGAGTAGAACCTGCTCGAAAGCAATGTCCTTCCATGATGGTCCGTGGAACCCACATGACGACAGCAAGCGACTGTTACAGTGTTCTATCAGGTTCAGGTCAGGACTTTGTGCAGGCCAGTCAAGTCAATCCACACCAGACTCTGTCATCCATGTCTTTATGGACATTGCTTTGTGCACTGGTGCACAGTCATGTTGGAAGAGGAAGGGGCCGGCTCCAAACTGTTCCCACAAGGTTGGGAGCATGGAATTGTCCAAAATGTTATGGTATCCTGGAGCATTCTGGGAAGGCTGTCCACAAGGTTGTGGAGTGTGTTTACAGGAATTTTCCACAATTCTTCCAAAAGCACATTGGTGATGTCACACACTGATTTTGGTCTCAGTCTCCGTTCTAATTCATCCCAAAGGTGTTCTATCAAGTTTAGGTCAGGACTCTGTGCAGGCCAGTCAAGTCAATCCACACCAGACTCTGTCATCCATGTCTTTATGGACATTGCTTTGTGCACTGGTGCACAGTCATGTTGGAAGAGGAAGGGGCCGGCTCCAAACTGTTCCCACAAGGTTGGGAGCATGGAATTGTCCAAAATGTTATGGTATCCTGGAGCATTCTGGGAAGGCTGTCCACAAGGTTGTGGAGTGTGTTTACAGGAATTTTCCACAATGCTTCCAAAAGCACATTGGTGAGGTCACACACTGATGTTGGTCTCAGTCTCCGTTCTAATTCATCCCAAAGATGTTCTATCAAGTTCAGGTCAGGACTCTGTGCAGGCCAGTCAAGTCATCCCAAAGGTGGAATTGTCCAAAATGTTTTGGTATCCTGTAGTATTCAAAGTCAATTTCACTGGAACTAAGGGGCCAAGCTCAACTCCTGAAAAACCAACCCCACACCATAATTCCTACTCCACCAAATTTCACACTCGGCACAATGCAGTCTAAAATGTACTGTTCTCCTGGTAACCTCCGGCCCCAGACTGGTTCATCAGATTGCCGGATGGAAAAGCGTGATTCATCACTCCAGAGAAGGCGTTTCCTCTGCTCTGCAGTCCAGTGGCGACGGGCTCTACACCACTGCATCCGACGCTTTGCTTCGGACTTGGTGATGTATGGCTTGGATGCAGTTCCTCGGCCACGGAAACCCATTCCATGAAGCTCTCTGCGTGCTGTACGTGGGCTAATTCTAAGGTCACGTGAAGTTTGAAGCCCTGTAGCAACTGACTGTGCAGAAAGTCGGCGACCTCTTTGAACTAAGCGCTTCTGCATCCGCTGACCCCTCTCTGTCAGTCTACGTGGCCTACCACTTAGTGGCTGAGTTGCTGTTGTTCCCAAACTCTTCCATTTTCTCGGATAAGCGGAAGAAAACGGATGGATGAATGGATGGATTGGATTAAATCCACCACGAATTGTAAAGATCAAAGACTGACCCTCTATCTTCCTTACCAGTGGACACTGTGTGTACAGACAGAAGTAGAGCATATTTCTTTCTACGACTTTACTGCATGCCCGTATAAAAAGCACCTATGGCACGAAGCGCAGGTACAAGGCTGTTTTTTTTTTGTTTTTTTTTGCAAGTTGCTTCCAGCTGGGCTTTGCCGAGCTCTACTGCACATTCAGCAGCCTGGAGCTCCAGGGGTAGCATGGCGGTGTACTCAGCCGTGGCGGTGAGAGTAGCACTCTGCAAGAGATGAAGCTATCGATGGCAAGGCTGTCACTGAAGAGGAGTCGTGGGCGGACGCCGGCCTTTAGGGAGGGCAGAGGCTTTGAAGAGGCTGACTCGAGACGGTCAACGAGTCTCATTACAGAGCCCTACACAAGTTGAGAATTGGAAATATGGATTCAACTTTATCGCTCAACTCCATGTCAATATAAGCTTTCTGCACAGCCATGACATTTTTGTCACTAATGTAACATCCAAGTGCTAACTTCCGATCTAAAACCTACAAGCGGTCAACTGTACTTCTATCCCTGATCGGGTTTTTCAGTACAATACAGTATCCAGGTGTCTTAAATTATGTAGTCAAGAACGAGCATAGTTTGGCTTCCATTCTCCTAAGATCTGACATTCTTTTTTTGTGTCACAGGCTGTGCAAAACCATGTTCAGGTCTTCTTGAAACCAGTTTCATAAAGTCAATTGATTTACTTCACCCAGCGAGTCCTGTTGTCTTGAGACCGCATTCAGTTCTATTAGCCATCTGTACTGTAACCCTAACCCCAGTTTGTTTTTGAACTATTTTCATAGTCCTATTCATTTCCTGAAACCATTACTGGTGTTCAGTTCTTCAAATCAAATTTGGTTCCTCTTCATTTCTACTTGAAACGTCATGTACCCTTTTACCCCTATTTGGCGTTTAACTACTTGCATAGTCCAATTTAGTTCTTGCAACCATTTCCGTGGCATCATTCAGTTCTTCTAACCAGTTCCGTAACTCATTTAATTAACTTTTCCAATGAGCCTTGCACTTTTGTTCAGTTCTCGAGTCCCAAGGAGTCATAGCCCTTCTTCTGACCTATCCTGTAACCTCATTCAGTTCAACTAGAAATCTGTTTGGTACTCCTGAACCCCAGTTTTGTTTTTAACTACCTTTTGTAGACAAAAACAAGCATAGTTTGGTTTCCATTCTCCTAAGATCGGACATTCTTTTTTTGTGTAACAGGCTGTGCCAAAACCATGTTCAGGTCTTCTTGAAACCAGTTTCATAAAGTCAATTGATTTACTTCACCCAGCGAGTCCTGTTGTCCTGAGACCGCATTCAGTTCTATTAGCCATCTGTACTGTAACCATAACCCCAGTTTGGTTTTGAACTATTTTCATAGTCCTATTCATTTCCTGAAACCATTACTGGTGTTCAGTTCTTTAAATCAAATTCGGTTCTTCTTCATTTCTACTTGAAACGTCATGTACTCTTTAACCCCGATTTGGCGTTTAACTACTTGCAGAGTCCAATTCAGTTCTTGCAACCATTTCCGTGGCATATTTCAGTTCTTCTAACCAGTTCCGTAACTCATTTAACTAACTTTTCCAATGAGCTTTGCACTTTTCTTCAGTTCTCGAGTCCCAACGAGTCATAGCCCTTCTTCTGACCTATCCTGTAACCTCATTCAGTTCTGTTAGAAATCTGTTTGAGACTCCTGAACCCCAGTTTGTTTTTTAACTACAGTTTGTAGACAAGAACAAGCATAGTTTGGTTTCCATTCTCCTAAGATCTGACATTCTTTTTTTGTGTCACAGGCTGTGCCAAAACCATGTTCAGGTCTTCTTGAAACCAGTTTCATAAAGTCAATTGATTTACTTCACCCAGCGAGTCCTGTTGTCTTGAGAACGCATTCAGTTCTATTAGCCATCTGTACTGTAACCCTAACCCCAGTTTGTTTTTGAACTATTTTCATAGTCCTATCAATTTCCTGAAACCATTACTGGTGTTCAGTTCTTCAAATCAAATTTGGTTCCTCTTCATTTCTACTTGAAACGTCATGTACCCTTTTACCCCTATTTGGCGTTTAACTACTTGCATAGTCCAATTTAGTTCTTGCAACCATTTCCGTGGCATCATTCAGTTCTTCTAACCAGTTCCGTAACTCATTTAACTAACTTTTCCAATGAGCCTTGCACTTTTCTTCAGTTCTCGAGTCCCAACGAGTCATAGCCCTTCTTCTGACCTATCCTGTAACCTCATTCAGTTCAACTAGAAAATCTGTTTGGTACTCCTGAACCCCAATTTGGTTTTTAACTACAGTTTGTAGACAAAAAAAAGCATAGTTTGGCTTCCATTCTCATAAGATCTGACATTCTTTTTTTGTGTAACAGGCTGTGCCAAAACCATGTTCAGGTCTTCTTGAAACCAGTTTCATAAAGTCAATTAATTTACTTCACCCAGATAGTCCTGTTGTCCTGAGACCGCATTCAGTTCTATTAGCCATCTGTACTGTAACCCTAACCCCAGTTTGGTTTTGAACTATTTTCATAGTCCTATTCATTTCCTGAAACCATTACTGGTGTTCAGTTCTTTAAATCAAATGTGGTTCTTCTTCATTTCTACTTGAAACGTCATGTACCCTTTAACCCCAATTTGGCATTTAACTACTTGCAGAGTCCAATTCAGTTCTTGCAACCATTTCCGTGGCATCATTCAGTTCTTCTAACCAGTTCCGTTACTCATTTAACTAACTTTTCCAATGAGCCTTGCACTTTTGTTCAGTTCTCGAGTCCAACCAGTCATATGCCCTTCTTCTGACCTATCCTGTAACCTCATTCAGTTCTGCTAGCAATCTGTTTTGTACTCATGAACCCCAGTTTGGTTTTTAACTACAGTTTGTTGTCGAGAACGAGTATAGTTTGGTTTCCATTCTCATAAGATCTGGCAATCTTTTTTGTGTAACAGGCTGTGCCAAAACAATGTTCAGGTCTTCTTCCAACCAGTTCTGTAAAGTAATTGATCTACTTCACTTAATGAGTCCCGTTGTCCCGAGACCGCATTCAGTTCTGTTAGCAATCTTTACTGTAATCCTAACCCCAGTTTGGGTTTGTACTATTTTCATAGTCCTCTTCATTTCCTGAAACAATTACCATGAAGTTATTCAGTTCTTTTAACCAGTTCCGAAATCCATTTCATCTACTTCTCCAAACAGCCGGGTGTTGATGTTCAGTTCTTTAAATCAAATGTGGTTCTTCTTCAGTTCTGCTTGAAATATCATGTACCCTTGAATTCAGTTCTTGCAACTATTTCCTGTCATGATCCGTGGACCGGATAATGTTTTGTTTAGTTATGTTCCGTTAGTTTTGGACTCCTTTAGTTCCTGTTTTGTGCACTTTGGGTGTTTGTTTTGGTTACTATGGGTGCTAATTGGTTTCACCTGCCTCTGATTAGTGCTCGGCATGTTCCCCTGCTGTCGAGCACTAATCAGAGAGCTATTTATTCCCGTTGCTCCCCACAGTCGGTATGGCTTAATTGTTTGCGGTATGCAACTGTCACGTTGGTTTATTCCTGTTCATGATTCCTGTTCTTTATTCCTGTACTAAGTTGTCGCCTTAGCTTCCCGTGCCATCCATCCATCCATCTTCTTCCGCTTATCCGAGGTCGGGTCGCGGGGGCAGCAGCCTAAGCAGGGAAGCCCAGACTTCCCTCTCCCCAGCCACTTCGTCTAGCTCTTCCCGGCCAGGCCAGCCGGGAGACATAGTCTTCCCAACGTGTCCTGGGTCTTCCCCGTGGCCTCCTACCGGTTGGACGTGCCCTAAACACCTCCCTCGGGAGGCGTTCGGGTGGCATCCTGACCAGATGCCCGAACCACCTCATCTGGCTCCTCTCGATGTGGAGGAGCAGCGGATTTACTTTGAGTTCCTCCCGGATGACAGAGCTTCTCACCCTATCTCTAAGGGAGAGACCCGCCACACGGCGGAGGAAACTCATTTCGGCCGCTTGTACCCGTGATCTTATCCTTTCGGTCATGACCCAAAGCTCATGACCATAGGTGAGGATGGGAACGTAGATCGACCGGTAAATTGAAAGCTTTGCCTTCCGGCTCAGCTCCTTCTTCACCACAACGGATCGGTACAACGTCCGCATTACTGAAGACGCCGCACCGATCCGCCTGTCGATCTCACGATCCACTCTTCCCCCACTCGTGAACAAGACTCCTAGGTACTTGAACTCCTCCACTTGGGGCAGGGTCTCCTCCCCAACCCGGAGATGGCACTCCACCCTTTTCCAGGAGAGAACCATGGTTAGGGTTAGGGTTATTTTTCTATTGTTTATTTCTGTCTTTTCGGTAATAGTGTGATTTATGATTAATAAACCACCTCCTACCTGACGCTGCCGTCCGGAGCCGTCCGTCTGCATTCCGGGAGAACAAACACCGACCCTACCCGCCACATGTGACAATTCCCATGGCATCACTCAGTTCTTCTAACCAGTTCCGTAACTCATTTAACTAACTTTTCCAATGAGCTTTGCAACCTTTTTTTCAGTTCTCGAGTCCCAACGAGTCATAGCCCTTCTTCTGACCTATCCTGTAACCTCATTCAGTTCAACTAGCAATCTGTTTGGTACTCATGAACCCCAGTTTGGTTTTTAACTACAGTTTGTAGACAAGAACAAGCATAGTTTGGTTTCCATTCTCCTAAGATCTGACATTCTTTTTTTGTGTAACAGGTTGTGCCAAAACCATGTTCAGGTCTTCTTCCAACCAATTCCCAAAAAAACTCAATTGATTTACTTCACCCAATGAGTCCTGTTGTCCCAAGACCGCATGCAGTTCTGTTAGCATTCTGTACTGTAACCCTAACCCCAGTTTGGTTTTGAACTATTTTCAGTCCTCTTAATTTTCTGAAACCATTACCATGAAGTTATTCAGTTCTTTTAACCAGTTCCGAAACCCAATTCATCTACGTCTCCAACAAGTGTCATACTGGTATTCAGTTCTTTAAATCAATTTCGGTTCTTCTTCAGTTCTGATTGAAACTTGCAGAGTCCAATTCAGTTCTTTAACCATTTCCATGGCATCATTCATTTCTTCTAACCAGTTCCGTAACTCATTTAACTAACTTTTAAATGACCATTGCACTTTTGTTCAGTTCTCGAGTCCAACGAGTCATATGCCCTTCTTCTGACCTATTTAGTAACCTCATTCAGTTCTGCTAGCAATCTGTCTTGTACTCATGAACCCCAGTTTGGTTTTTAACTACTTCAATAGTCCTGTTCAGTTCCTGCAACCATTCTCAGCATGCACAAGACATTGATACAATGCTGATTACAGATATATGTCCTTTGAAACTAACTTTGGAACAATGTTGCAAAACAGTTGTATTTGTAAAATGAGACAACGCTGATGTCTAATAGGGGATCCACCTTGTTAGTTGGGAAATTACCATATTTCATTGATCAAATCAACGTCATTGATTGATCGATTGAAACTTTTATTAGTAGATTGCACAATACAGTACTGTGGAGAGGCGGAGCCAACCGGCCGACGGATGGCGGCAAGGAGGCGGAGGATGCGGCAAAGCGAAGAGGCGGGGCTTGCTGGGAGCGATGCCGCCACAATCTAAATCAGGTGTGTGGCACACACATTGGCACACAATTAACTCATCTGCTCCTGTTGTATAAAAGCGGAGAAGGAGGAGAGGTCCCGGAAGGAGTTTGGAGAGCCGGAAAGAGCGATCAAAGACTGTAATGTATCGGGCAATCACTTACTGGAATAGACTTCCACAATATCTGCTATCAATCACCAGCATAGTGGGCTTTAAGAATAGACTAAAAGGAGAAGTATTGCGTAAAAAGATTATTCTAGATTGTACCTAATGTCATGACTGTTTTTATTGACTATTGAGTATTTTATTGATTATGGGATAAGCAGCAGAAAATGGAAGGATGATATTTTTTCGTCACTTATTGTTTGTCTTTGGTACACTAATGTGTATATTTTAGGACATTGGTTCTTTGTTTTGTTTTTTGCAAAAATGTATACAGTATATCTATTTTTATATTGCTATTTTTATCTTTGGTATGAAAATTATTATGTAACAACATTTATTAGTATTTTTTGGTTCTTTGTTGTTGCTATTTTTGTATTATGACAATTTATTATTGGATCATGTTGTACTGCATTTTAATCGTTTGTTCTGTGGTTGTGTGATGTTTTTTGCCTGGACCCCAGGTAGAATAGTCTCCACTGCCGTGTAGACTAATGGGGATCCTTAATAAACTATATAAAATAAAATAAAGAGCAACCGAGAGCGAGTCATAGAACGGGACGACGACGACGGCGGCTAAAAGAGCCGACCGGAGAGCGAGAGATGGAGAGCGAGACATGGAGGAGCGAGCAGTGCGAGTGACGACGGTGCAAAAGTCTGCATTATTTGAAAAAATAAAAGAGTCAAACCTGCTCGAAAGCATGTCCTTCCTGGGTTGTCCATTCAACCCACACGACGACGGCTTAAGACTGTCACAAGACTGTTTTTTTTTTTTGTTTTGTTTTTTTTTGTTTTTTTTCCAAGATGGCGCTGCTGTAGTGGCTGCTGTTGGCAGGAGCTCTGTGCTCTTGTGTCATCCTTTTGTGTTTCCCTCTTGTTTTCATGTGTTATTATATTTTTTTGCCTTTTGGTCCGGGACCCTTTGGGACTGTTTGACAAGGGGTGGCACTTTTGTGACCTCTGTGGTGCTTTTTTTGTGGACTTCTGGATCTGCCTCCCGGGAGCCTTTTGGCCATGGAGACCAGCTGCTGGGTGTCTGCCACACCGGAGTCGCTTTGGAGGGACTGGAGGAGATGCGGATGAGGGGACAGGGCTGCGGAGCTAGCGCTGAACGCTGGGACGGAAAGGCTTTGCAGTGTCTTGGCCGGGTGAGCAGGTGTCGGACACCTCAGTCACCTTGGACGTATCCTCGCTCATCCATGCGGACTGGACACTGGCCGGGAGTGAAGTCGGCTGTGTTTGGTTGCTTTGTTGGGTCTGCTCCTGTCTCTGGCCATGCTCCCTCCACCCCAGCGGACGATGGCGTGGAAGACTGCAGAGGCCACCACAGTGTATATGTTTCTTTTACTTTTTATTCATAGCTGTATGTAGAAGTGTCTGGTTGTATCTGCTGCTTTAATGTCTTTAATGTCCTTTGTGTTCTTTGATGTTTGATGTTTCCCTCTTACACACATGTAAGAGTGATGTGTACTATGGCTATGAGTTGTTGTTGTTTTTTTCCCTTGGCCTCAGTCTGCACCCCCTCTCCAAACCCCCCGTTTACCTGTTTCTCATCTTTTTTGTAAGGGGCGCTGGAAGCTGGCAGACCCGTCAGCGATCCTGTTCTGTCTCCCTGTAATATTTTTTTGATCTTGAATGGGATTGTGCTGAAAATTTTAATTTTCCTGAAGGAACTCTCCTGACGGAATAAATAAAGTACTATCTAATCTAATCTCTATCTAACAAGTACATATTCCGTACAATTGACCACTAAATGATAACACCCGAATAAGTTTTTCAACTTGTTTAAGTCGGGGTCCACGTTAATCAATTCAACCTGACATTGAATACACTTTGTTAAAAAGTATGTTGTTTCAAGGTTGTATTTGTGTTGTACAATATTGGTTGGGAAATGACCAAATTGTTGGGTTCAGAACCCAACATTGATTAAAGGTCATCAAAAACCATGTTGTTTGTAGTTGTGTTTAATTTGCTCAGTGTCAGGACCTAATTCAACAAGCTCTCAACGTTGTTTTAACATATTGTGCAGTTTTCATTTCACCAGTTCTTTAATCTTGTTCAGTTCTTATTCATGACCATTGATGCAACCTCATTCAGTCAGTCTTCCAGTTTTAGAATTGTATTCAGTTCTTATTCCAGCCTGTTCTGTAGCACGGTCCAGTTCATCAAACCAGTGCCGAAAGACCACACCAAGCACTCAAAACCCGTTTTAAAAAAAAACATACTTTGCATATATGTAAAGTACAATACAGGCATCTCGAGGAATATGCCTTGCTATGTGTAAAATGGTACAAAGCCAGAAGGACCATTTCTTGTTCTACGTAACGAGGTGAGATCTTCTCCTACTGTTGTCTATCGCCAGTTTTGGAAACCAATTAACACCAGGCACAAGGAAGGAACCAAGCGTTATAAATCACTCCTGCATGTTCAATTCTATTCTTTATGTCTCATTAGACTATCAACAAACTCTGCAAACTTTTCTATTATACATTATTATCCTTGTTTAACACCTAAGTCAATAAAGTATCAGTAGAGGCGAGGAAAAGGGGTGGGGGTTAAACACGTTCAGTTTTTTTTTCTTTCTCCTTATCGGATGTTGGAGTGTAATCATGTGATGTCCTTGAATGTAACTTTTTTGATACTATCCATCCATCCATTTTCTACCGCTTGTCCCTTTTTGGAGCCGCGGCTATTCGGAATAAAATGAGCGATTAACATGTATCAGTCTGTTTTGTGTTATCTGTTAGTTTTGGACTCCTTTTGTTCCTGTTTGTGCACCTCTGAGTTTGTTTTGGTTGCCATGGTTGCTCATTGTGTTCACCTGTCACTGCTACCGCTCCCCTGCTACCTGAGCACTAATTAGAGGCATTATTTAAGCCTGCATTTGCCAGTCAGTCGGGCTGGCGTCATTCTGTAACGACAGGGTTTTTGCAGCTTCTCCCAGGCAAAAACATGATTCATTCCTCAAAATACCAAAGTAGTACAACCAAAACATAACACAGAACACAATGCAAAGCGATTGCGTGGCTAAAGGCTAAACGCTTCCCACCTCCATCTTTGTACTTTGACTTCTCCATTATTAATTGAACAAATTGCAAAAGATTCAGCAACACAGAGGTCCAGAATACTGTGTAATTATGGGATTAAAAGCAGACTACTTATAGCTTGGCTCGGGCTGGAAAATAATGTCCGCTACAACCCGAGACTTCAAACGCACGCGTCATCATACCGTGACGTTTTCAACACGACACTTTGCGGGAAATTTAAAATTGCAATTTAGTAAACTAAAAAGGCCGTATTGGCATGTGTTGCAATGTTAATATTTGATCATTGATATTTAAACTATCAGACTGCGTGGTCGGTAGTAGTGGGTTTCAGTAGGCCTTTAATGTGTATTATATTTATCCATGACAGTATTTTTGTTGTAAATTGTGAGGTGTGTGTTAAAATGATGGTTGTTTTTACAAATGATGACAGATGTGAACAAGAGCACGTATTGTATTTGTGTGCTGATGTAAATGAGTTGTGGTTGTATTGTATATTAAGTATGTGTCCATGAAAGGGCATTTTATGACTTTTCTAAATTCGATTACATGATTTGGTGTGATTTTACCGTCAATATTTTATTGGATGCTTTTTGTATCCCTTTAATTTAGGTAGCCAGGGACTGCAGACGGAAATTCGCTATTTAGCTATAATCTGGTACAGAACACATCTGTCTTTGAGGTTAATGTTGCTGTGCATTGTCCCTTCAAATAAAGACTAAACAAGAAGGCTGCACTTCCTGAGAGTCCTCAAGACGTACAACCTGGACTCCAACCTGCTGCCGACCTTCTACCGCTCATCCATTGAGAGACTGCCGACATACCGCATCAGAGCATGGTACGGCAGCCGCACCGCTGCAGACAGGGAGAGGCTCAAGAGAGTGGTAAAGGCAGCCTCCCCTCCCTGTTTGACATTTACACCTCCGGCTGCCATAGCAGAGCTACCAACATTATCAAGGACAGCTTCCACCCTGGCTCGGACCTGTTTGACCCTCAGGAAGGCGCTACAGGGTCATCAGGTCTAAAACAAACAGACTAAAGAACAGTTTTTTTCCCTAAAGCCATAACCACAGTGAACTCCCATAGGTTCTGATTTTATAGTTTAGCACAAGGGTAGGGAACCTATGGCTCGGGAGCCAGATGTGGCTCTTTTGATGACTGCATCTGGCTCTCGGATAAATCTGAGCTGGCATTGCTTAACACGATAAGTAATGAATAATTCCACTTGTAATGACAGTGTTAAAAATAATGTTCAAAATATAAAACTTTCTCATGCATTTTTAATCCATCCATCCGTTTTCTACCGCACCTGTTCAAAAAGTTGCGTTAATGGTAAGAAGTTCTTTATTCATTATTGTTTAGTGTGGGGCTTGCCCTCCTGGGGGTTCTTCAGACCACCAAGCACCGACATGAGAGCCTGTTTCAGGGTTACAATATTGTTTTATTTTTCAATAAGTCTCTCAGTTGCTTTCCAGCAATTGTCTTTTTCTCTTTCGTTTTTGCTCGCGCTCTGGCTCTAGCCCCAACCCCGTCTCTCCTCCTGGCTGCTGCTTATAACAGAGCAACAGGTGATTAGATAACAAGGCCCAAGTGTGCCATTTAGGCACCTGTTGCTTATTCAGAGGCCGGTCCTGTCACACCCCAGTTCACTGCAGGCCGGCAGGCCACGCCCCCTCCACAGTTAGCTTCAAAATAACAATGTTATTACAAAGAACAAGAGACCTATTGTACTCTAGAAATGTTGGTCTTACTTAAAAATGCACGCATTTGTCTGTGTTCAGGGTTTAAAAAATATATATGGCTCTTACGGAAATACATTTTAAAATATTTGGCCTTGTGGCTCTCTCAGCCAAAAAGGTTCCCGACCCCTGGTTTAGCACCTCTCTGTGTGCAATTTTTACTTTCCACCCACAGTCTGAATGCGTCTGTATATAAGTATTTAGTATAATATTTAAACAACACATTCAGAACATTGGTTCTCAGGACTGGACTGTGCACCTTACCACCTTTTGCACATTTTTTATTTTTCTTTCCTTTCTATATTTTGCATATTTGTAGACTGTCACACTGATACTGGAGTTGCTTTTAATGTCATTGTAGCTGTGTATAGTGACAATAAAGGGCATTCTATTCTATTCTATTCTATTCTATTCTAGTGAAGTGAAGTGAATTGTTTTTATATAGCGCTTTTCTCTAGTCACTCAAAGCATTTTACATTGTGAAACCCAATATCTAAGTTACATATTTAAACCAGTGTGGGTGGCACTGGGAGCAGGTGGGTAAAGTGTCTTGCCCAAATACACAACGGCAGTGACTAGGATGGCAGAAGCGGGGATCGAACCTGAAACCCTCAAGTTGCTGGCACGGCCACTCCACCAACCGAGCTATACCGGCCCGGTATATTCTATTCTATCCTATTCTATTCTCTTATTATCCTCGCAAAGAAAAGGGTTGTGGAACCAACTGTCTTTTTTTGTCATCCTCGCCATTTTCGGGTTCAAAATGGCTGTTGAAGTACATTACGGCACATGGCCGTTATATTAGCTAATAAGTGATTGACTCCGGAACCCTATCTCAAACATATGAGCCTCTCATACTTGCCAACGCTACCGGATTTTCCGGGAGTCTCACGAAATTCAGGGCCTCTCCCGAAAACCTCCCTGGACAAATTTTCTCCCGAAAATCTCCCGAAATTCAGGCGGACCTGGAGGCCACGCCTCCTCCAGCTCCATGCAGACCTGAGTGAGGATAGCCTGTTTTCACGTCCGCTTTCCCATGATATAACACGCTGCCCAATGACGTTATAACTGTAGAATGATCAAGGGCAAAGTTTTGGTTTCTTATGTGGGTTACTGTTAGGGAGTTTCATTAACGTCCTCCCAGCGTGGTAACAACACACAACAACAGCAGTCACATTTTCGTCTGCCGTAAACAGCAATGTTGTGACACTCTTAAACAGGACAATACTGCTATTTACTGTACATGCACCACAACACCTACAGGCAACACCTTTACTGACAACCTCATCCATTCACATCCCATCCCCCCGGATTGTAAATAACCTAATGTAAATAATCAAATGTATATCTAATGTATATATTTTTTCTTATGCTATCTGAACTCACGTTGGTCTCTGCTCACTGTACATATCCTACTAAGGATAATGTCCATTTCTCTGTTGATGCAATCGTTGATGACTGAAGTAATGATATCAACCAAAGCGGATTGTAAATAATGTAAATAATTCAATGTATATACTATGATGATTAACTTGTGTGATGACTGTATTATGCTGATAGTATATATTTGTACCATGAATTGATTAACGTGGACCCCGACTTAAACAAGTTGAACAACTTATTCAGGTGTTACCATTTAGTGGTCAAATGTACGGAATATGGACTGTACTGTGCAATCTACTAATAACAGTTTCAATCAATCAATCAATCATGCATATGTGACAATAACATCTACGGGTTTTAGAGAGTGCAGTGCCCAATGACGTTATAACTGTAGAATAATCGAGAGCAAGTTCTTGGTTTCTTATGCGGGTTTATTGTTAGGCAGTTTCATTAACGTCCTCCCAGCGCGGTAACAACACACAACAACAGCAGTCAAGTTTTTGTCTGCCGTAAACAACAATGTTGTAACACTCTTAAACAGGAAAATACTGCTATTTACTGTACATGCACCACAACACCTCCAGGCAACACCTTTACTGACACCCTCATCCATTCACATCCCATCCCCCCGGATTGTAAATAACCTAATGTAAACAATCGAATGTATATCTAATGTATATACTTTTTCTTATGCTATCTGGACTCACTATGGTCTCTGCTCACTGTACATATCCTACTAAGGATAATGTACATTTCTCTGTTGATGCAATCGTTGATGACTGAAGTAATGATATCAACCAAAGCGGATTGTAAATAATGTAAATAATTCAATGTATATACTATGATGATTAACTTGTGTGATGACTGTATTATGCTGATAGTATATATTTGTACCATGAATTGATTAACGTGGACCCCGACTTAAACAAGTTGAACAACTTATTCAGGTGTTACCATTTAGTGGTCAATTGTACGGAATATGGACTGTACTGTGCAATCTACTAATAACAGTTTCAATCAATCAATCAATCATGCATATGTGACAATAACATCTACGGGTTTTAGAGAGTGCAGTGCCCAATGACGTTATAACTGTAGAATGATCGAGAGCGAGTTTAGGGTTTCTTATGTGGGTTATTGTTAGGCAGTTTCATTAACGTCCTCCCAGCGCGGTAACAACACACAACAACAGCAGTCACGTTTTCGTCTGCCGTAAACAGCAATGTTGTGACACTCTTAAACAGGACAATACCGCTATTTACTGTACATGCACCACAACACCTCCAGGCAACACCTTTACTGACAGCCTCATCCATTCACATCCCATCCCACCGGATTGTAAATAACCTAATGTAAATAACCGAATATATATCTAATGTATATACTTTTTCTTATGCTATCTGAACTCACTATGGTCTCTGCTCACTGTACATATCCTACTAAGGATAATGTCCATTTCTCTGTTGATGCAATCGTTGATGACTGAAGTAATAATATCAACCAAAGCGGATTGTAAATAATGTAAATAATTCAATATATATACTATGATGATTAACTTGTGTGATGACTGTATTATGCTGATAGTATATATTTGTACCATGAATTGATTAACGTGGACCCCGACTTAAACAAGTTGAAAAACTTATTCAGGTGTTACCATTTAGTGGTCAATTGTACGGAATATGTACTGTACTGTGCAATCTACTAATAGCAGTTTCAATCAATCAATCAATCATGCATATGTGACAATAACATCTACGGCTTTTAGAGAGTGCAGTGCCCAATGACGTTATAACTGTAGAATAATCGAGAGCGAGTACTTGGTTTCTTATGCGGGTTTATTGTTAGGCAGTTTCATTAACGTCCTCCCAGCGCGGTAACAACACACAACAACAGCAGTCAAGTTTTTGTCTGCCGTAAACAACAATGTTGTAACACTCTTAAACAGGAAAATACTGCTATTTACTGTACATGCACCACAACACCTCCAGGCAACACCTTTACTGACACCCTCATCCATTCACATCCCATCCCCCCGGATTGTAAATAACCTAATGTAAACAATCGAATGTATATCTAATGTATATACTTTTTCTTATGCTATCTGAACTCACTATGGTCTCTGCTCACTGTACATATCCTACTAAGGATAATGTCCATTTCTCTGTTGATGCAATCGTTGATGACTGAAGTACTGATATCAACCAAAGCGGATTGTAAATAATGTAAATAATTCAATATATATACTATGATGATTAACTTGTATGATGACTGTATTATGCTGATAGTATATATTTGTACCATGAATTGATTAACGTGGACCCCGACTTAAACAAGTTGAACAACTTATTCAGGTGTTACCATTTAGTGGTCAATTGTACGGAATATGGACTGTACTGTGCAATCTACTAATAACAGTTTCAATCAATCAATCAATCATGCATATATAACAATAACATCTACGGGTTTTAGAGAGTGCAGTGCCCAATGACGTTATAACTGTAGAATAATCGAGAGCAAGTTCTTGGTTTCTTATGCGGGTTTATTGTTAGGCAGTTTCATTAACGTCCTCCCAGCGCGGTAACAACACACACCAACAGCAGTCACGTTTTCGTCTGCCGTAAACAGCAATGTTGTGACACTCTTAAACAGGACAATACTGCTATTAACTGTACATACACCACAACACCTCCAGGCAACACCTTTACTGACACCCTCATCCATTCACATCCCATCCCCCCGGATTGTAAATAACCTAATGTAAATAATCGAATGTATATCTAATGTATATACTTTTTCTTATGCTATCTGAACTCACATTGGTCTCTGCTCACTGTACATATCCTACTAAGGATAATGTCCATTTCTCTGTTGATGCAATTGTTGATGACTGAAGTACTGATATCAACCAAAGCGGATTGTAAATAATGTAAATAATTCAATGTATATACTATGAGGATTAACTTGTGTGATGACTGTATTATGCTGATAGTATATATTTGTACCATGAATTGATTAACGTGGACCCGGACTTAAACTAGTTGAACTATTTATTCAGGTGTTACCATTTAGTGGTCAATTGTACGGAATATGTACTGTACTTTACAATCTACTAATAAAAGTTTCAAACAATCAATCAATCATGCATATGTGACAATAACATCTACGGCTTTTAGAGAGTGCAGTGCCCAATGACGTTATAACTGTAGAATGATCAAGGGCAAAGTCTTGGTTTCTTATATGGGTTATTGTTAGGCAGTTTCATTAACGTCCTCCCAGCGCGGTAACAACACACAACAACAGCAGTCACGTTTTCGTCTGCCGTAAACAGCAATGTTGTGACACTTTTAAACAGGACAATACTGCTATTTACTGTACATGCACCACATCACCTCCAGGCAATACCTTTACTGACACCCTCATCCATTCACATCCCATCCCTCCGGATTGTAAATAACCTAATGTAAATAATCGAATGTATATCTAATGTATATACTTTTTCTTATGCTATCTGAACTCACTATGGTCTCTGCTCACTGTACATATCCTACTAAGGTTGATGCAATTGTTGATGACTGAAGTACTGATATCAACCAAAGCGGATTGTAAATAATGTAAATAATTCAATATATATACTATGATGATTAACTTGTGTGATGACTGTATTATGCTGATAGTATATATTTGTACCATGAATTGATTAACGTGGACCCCGACTTAAATAAGTTGAACAACTTATTCAGGTGTTACGATTTAGTGGTCAATTGTACGGAATATGTACTGTACTGTGCAATCTACTAATAACAGTTTCAATCAATCAATCAATCATGCATATGTGACAATAACATCTACGGGTTTTAGAGAGTGCAGTGCACAACTAGGCACACAAACCCCAACCACGCCTCCCTCCCCACCCCCCATCTCCCCGAAATCGGAGGTGTCAAGGTTGGCAAGTATGGAGCCTCTGCATATGTTTTATGTTGGTTTTCACGTCAAATTGGAGATTCACGGCCGTATTTCATGTGCGGAAGGATTTATGTGGCAGGGGCTCCCCCCAATACAGCGGGGGTGGTCCCATTTCCTTTTTTTAATCAGTGCGCTTGTTGGTTCAGTTGGCTCGCCGTGCTCCACAAACAAAACCAAATGGCACTGCTTTTTTCCTCACCCGGGTCCAAGGCGGGCCGAGGGCGAGGACGAGACGAGGATCATACAGAGACGCAGTTTGGGGAAATCAGGCTTTCAATAACCTGTCCAAACAATAAAAGTGATGAATTTTTTGTATTTTATTTTTCCAGGAAGCCTCGCAACTTCCGAGGAAGGGCTTTATTGCGCTGAATGAAGACATCACGTAAGACCAGTCTTTCAACGTCGGTTTCAATTAGCTGCCACGGTCGATTATGCCGCCGTGAACGACATGTTTCAAGTCATACTAAAGAAAGACCTTCGCAAAAAAAAAAAAAATCAATCCTGTGAGAGAGCTCTGTCAAAGTGCTGCTTTCTTCCCCCTGGGCTTGTTGGACCACCTGTGTGAACGCTCTGGTTTTTCCACATAACGTCGAACAGTTAGAGAAAGAGCCGTACCCTGGTTTTAATTGGGAAAACGTCAAGGGGCCTGACATTTTGTCCTGATTACTGTCTCACTTGAAGGCTTTTCCATTAGCTAAAGCATGTCTCTCCATCGCCTCTCTGGCTCGACTTCCAACATCTCTGTCACTTAGAGATGTCTCTGGGTGTCAGGGATGCCCTTTTGGACGCCGGAGGACTAAACCGCACGGCTTGCTGAGGTAACAAAGAAACAATGAATGTCATGAATGTACAAGTACCCATGTACGTACCTGTGGCTTGCAAGGACACACAGACCTCTTACGGGTCTTAGGACTGCAATACACCCTCGTTTAGTGCCTTAGAACCTCTTTCGTTTCAACAATACCAGTTTTTTGTTCGGTTCTCAAGACATAAGGCTCATCATAGCGCATGTTGCACACTTTGCTACAGCCCTTTTTGGTTTTTCTTCCTTCTGGTTCTCAACTCTTTATCAGTTCTTCCTCCAACCAGACTTGAACCCTTGGTGAGTTCTTCATCCAACCAGTCCTGTGGTCTCTTAAGTTATTCTGTTCCCCTAATTGTGGAGTTCTTCTTTCAGACATATCTGTACCCCTGTCCTTCACCGTCGTTCAGTTTTTCTTCCAAACTGTTCTCGAGACCTCATTCAGTTCGTCTTATAATATAAACGATTGTGTAATCCTGTTAAGGTTTTACAACAAGTCCTGTACCCTTGTTGAGATGTTCTCTCACACAGTTGTGTACTTTTTCATCAGTCCATCCACAAACCAAATCCATATTTCTTTTTAGTACTTATTTCTTTTGTTTCTTCTTATAACCATACCTGTTATGATCCGCTGCCCGGATCATATGTTTTGGTTTGAGTCCTTCGGTATTATGTTCGGTTAGTGTTAGTTCCTGGTTGTACTTCCTTGTTTATCTTGTCACCATAGTTACGCATTAGTTTCACCTGCCGCTTGTTCCAGACGCACACCTGTTTACTGATTGTTGTTTTTATTTAAGCCTGCCATTTCCGTCCGTTCAGCCTGGCTTCGTAATTTGCTTTCACGCAACAAGTATCGACTTCTGAATTCCTGTTCGCTACCAGCTAGCTTCCCCGCTAGGTCCTTTGTTTATGCTAGCTCCCATGCTAAGCGCCTTTTGTTTTGCTTTTTGTGCCTAGAGCAAGTTTTTCTTTGTTGGGGTCTGATTTAATTGTAAATAAATCATTTATTCTTACCTTCACGCTGTGTCCAAGGCTCGTCAGCATTCCTGGAAGAACGACTCCGCATTACTATGCGACCAGGTCGTTACAATACCTATACCGTCTTCAGTTCTTCCAACTTGTTCATTGAATCCTGCTTATATGCTGCTCCGACCAGCCATGTACTGTCGTCCTATTCAGTTGTGCTCAGTTCTCATAACCATTCCCGTAATATTGTTCAGTTCTTCTCCCAACCAGTCCTGTAACCCTGTTCCCTTCCCCTTCCAGCAAGGCGTCTATGTTTGTTCAGTTCTCCTTCCAATCAGTTCTGTACCATTGTCCAGTTTTTCATCAGCCAATCCAAGACGACATTCAGTTCTTTTATAAACTAATCGCATAACATTTTTATGTTCTTCTTCCAACCAAAGTTGTAAACCCAGCCCAGGTCCTTTAACCACCCAGTCCTGTGACCTTATTGAGTTCTGTGTCAGGTTTGTCCCTGACAGTTTGGTCATGTTTTAGTTTTTCCTCCGTGTTTGTCCTATTTCCTGTCAGCGCTCTTATTTTGTCTTTATTTCCTGCTGTTATTCCTGAGTGCTTTTACCCCTCAGCTGTGGCTGATTGGCACCGGGCCACACCTGGTGTCAATCAGCCAGGTGCTACTTGGACCTGCTTGTTCCTCCACTCGGTGCTGGATTATTGTCGTGACGTGTCGTGTCGTTGCTAGCTCATTCCCTGGATCCTGATTCCTGTTCCCTGCTTCCAGTTTGTTTGTTCCTGGTTTGTGTTTCTTCTTTATTTTTACATTTTTGGACATTAAATTATCTTTTCTTATTCAATGCCTGCCACCGTCTCTGCATCTTGGGGTTCGTCAACAACTCAACCTGACATTCTACTTTCAACAAGTCTTGTAACCTCAGTCTGAATTTTCTTAAACCAGTCCTGTAGCCTTGTTCAGTTCCTCTTACAAGAAGGTTTTTTAACCTTCTTTAGTTCTTCCAATCTGGTCTGTAACACTGTTTGTTCATTCCTGGTCTCTCAGAGCACATTCAGTTAGTTTTCAAACCAATCCTATAACCTTGTTCAGTTAGGTATATATGCATATACCTCAATCCACATTTCCTTACACCAGTCCTGTAGCCTTGTTCACTTCCTCTTACGAGCCGGCGTGTATCCTTTTTTAGTTCTTCCAATCTAGTCTGTAACACTGTTTGTTCGTTCCTGGTCTCTTAGACCACATTCAGTTGGTTTTCAAACCAATTATAACCTTGTTCAGTTCTTGTTCCAACCAGTCCTATAAATCGACCTCAGGTCCTTCTCCAACCAATCCAGTGACCTCATTCAGTTCTGCTTCCAACAAGTCCTATAACCTCGCAAACACATAGGTCTTCTGGAAGCAGTCCTTGTAACCTACTCTTGCTTTTGTGCCCTTGTTCTAGGTCTGCTTGTAAACTTAGTTCAGTTTGTCTAAACAGTCCTACACTCGCATTGAGGACTTCATTCATTCAACCAGTCCTGAGACCACATTCTGTACTTTGCCCAACCGGTTCTGTAACCAAGCTCCCTTACAAAATTCTGCAATCCTGAGAAGAAATCACCCTCCATGCCAGCATGTGGCAGTACTGTGTATATTTCTTCAAAACCCAGGAAAGACCTAAGGAGTTTTGCTTCTTCAATTTGGACTTTAGTTCATTCCCTAAGGCTAACCAACCAGCGAGAGCCCTTTCTTTGTCAGTATCACGCTCGATTGGCCGGAAAAGTTGCTGACAAAAGGACGCCTTTTACGACACGCAGCGGGGTTTATCAGGCCATTCCAAATTAACGCGGCGAGACCACAACAGACTGTAAAAGTTGTTGCATTTAAAAAAGGATAAAAATGTCTCTGTTTTATTTATCTAAGAGTGGAGAATAGTTATTTAGGATAGCGGGGGGACAGTCAGAGGCCGACGACACGAGGTCTGTACAAACAGATAAAAATAATACATAGATAATTGGACATAACGACACAATGGAAGGACCTCGGGCCTTTTATCCGTGCCGGTTGAACTAAATAAAAGTCTTTGTGCACGTGGTCTAACGACACAAATCCACATAAAACCTTTCAATAAAGCCTGCAGCGACACTCGCTCTGTCAACGCTCCCCGGTGTGAAACAACCGAAGCAACTTGACACCTTGAAGGGGGCCAGGATGAGAGACAACGGGAGCGCCTGGAGGGCGAGGACCAGTCCATGACAGTAGACCGGCACTTCTTTACCCCCCCTGAGACCTCCATTGTTAAAAAAAAGATAAGTAAAAAAAGTTTTTGTTTTTACAAGATTGCCGATGGTAAAAATATATGTTTCGTATTTCTGTTATTAAATATTTTAAGGACTACACTGTAGCAGTATGTGACAAACTCGCGCCGTCGTCTTGCGGGTTCCATGGACCACCAAGGAAGGCCATGACTTTGAGCAGGTTAGACTAGCTTTATTTTCCAATACAAGCTTGTCTGCGGTCGGGTCGCTCTTCCGCTGCGTCTCCTGTAATAATAGTAATAATAATGGATTAGATTTATATCGCCCTTTTCTATTGTTATCAATCAATCAATCAATGTTTATTTATATAGCCCCAAATCACAAATGTCTCAAAGGACTGCACAAATCATTACGACTACGACATCCTCGGAGGAACCCACAAAAGGGCAAGGAAAACTCACACCCAGTGGGCGGGGAGAATTCACATCCATTGGGACGCCAGTGACAAGGCTGACTATGAGAAACCTTGGAGAGGACCTCAGATGTAGGGCAACCCCCCCCCCTCTAGGGGACCGAAAGCAATGGATGTCGAGCGGGTCTAACATGATACTGTGAAAGTTCAATCCATAGTGGCTCCAACACAGCCGCGAGAGTTCAGTTCAAAGCGGATCCAAGATAGCAGCGAGAGTCCCGTCCACAGGAAACCATCCCAAGCGGAGGCGGATCAGCAGCGTAGAGATGTCCCCAACCGGTACACAGGCGAGCGGTCCATCCTGGGTCCCGACGAGCGGTCCATCCTGGGTCTCGACTCTGGACAGACAGTACTTCATCCATGGTCATCGGACCGGACCCCCTCCACAAGGGAGAGGGGGGACATAGGACAAAAAAGAAAAGAAGCGGCAGATCAACTGGTCTAAAAATGAGGTCTATTTAAAGGCTAGAGTATACAAGTGAGTTTTAAGGTGAGACTTAAATGCTTCTACTGAGGTAGCATCTGGAGTACTGGAGCCCGAACGGAAAACGCTCTATAGCCCGCAGACTTTTTTTGGGCTTTAGGAATCACTAATAAGCCGGAGTCCTTTGAACGCAGATTTCTTGCCGGGACATATGGTACAATACAATCGGCAAGATAGGATGGAGCTAGACCGTGTAGTATTTTATACGTAAGTAGTAAAACCTTAAAGTCACATCTTAAGTGCACAGGAAGCCAGTGCAGGTGAGCCAGTACAGGCGTAATGTGATCAAACTTTCTTGTTCTTGTCAAAAGTCTAGCAGCCGCATTTTGTACCAACTGTAATCTTTTAATGCTAGACAAGGGGAGACCCGAAAATAATACGTTACAGTAATCGAGGCGAGACTTAACAAACGCATGGATAATGATCTCAGCGTCTTTAGTGGACAGAATGGAGCAAATTTTTGCGATATTACGAAGATGAAAGAAGGCCGTTTTAGTAACGCTTGATAAAAAAAGTTTTTGTTTTTACAAAATTGCCGATGGTAAAAATATATGTTTCATATTTCTGTTATTAAATATTTTAAGGACTACACTGTAGCAGTATGTGACAGACTCGCGCCGTCGTCTTGCGGGTTCCATGGACCACCAAGGAAGGCCATGACTTTGAGCAGGTTTGACTAGCTTTATTTTCCAATACAAACTTGTCTGCGGTCGGGTCGCTCTTCCGCTGCGTCTCCCGTAATAAAAATAATAATAATAATGGATTAGCTTTATATCGCGCTTTTATATTGTTAGATACTCAAAGCGCTCACAGTGAAGTGGGAACCCATCATTCATTCACAGTTGGTGGTGGTAAGCTACATCTGTAGCCACAGCTGCCCTGGGGTAGACTGACGGAAGCGTGGCTGCCACCAATCATTCATTCATCATTCATTCACCAGTGTGAGCGGCACCGGGGACAAGGGTGAAGTGTCCTGCCCAAGGACACAACGGCAGCGATTTGGATGTCAATAGGTGGGAAGCGAACCTGCAACCCTCGGGTTTCTGGCACGGCCGCTCTACCCACTACGCCATGCCGTCTCCCTCTGCTGCTCGCTCCGCCGTCTGCTTTTTAGCAGAACGTACTTCAGTCCGCCTCTTGCGCTCCGTCTCCGTCGTTGAATGTTTTTCTCTCGCTCCACACCATCCCCAGCCCCGTTCTCTCCTCCTTCTCCCCTTTTATACAGCGAGAGGAGATACGTTCATCGTGTACAGGTGCACGATCCACACACCTGATCTTGTTTGTGGCGTCGCTCCCGGCACGCCCCGCCTCGCCGCTCGCTGGCCATCCCCGCCTCCTCGCTGCCATCTTGGGCCGGGCTCCAGCATGCCCTGCCTCTCTGTCGGACCGTCGGCTTTGCCTCTCCACACAGTACTTCCTAAAAAGTTAGTTCGGAGAGGCGGAGCCGACGGACCGACAGCGGGGTAGGACAAACGGTGGTCCTACTCAAGATGGCGGACAGGAGGCAGAGTATTCGGCGGAACGGAGAGGAGGGGCGCGCCTGGAGCAACGCTGCAGCAATCGGAAACAGGGGCGTAATACACACACCTGCTCTCAATCGGTGCATCTCCTCTGATGTATAAAAAGGGAGAAGGAGGAACAATCGTGGCAGAAGGAGAAGGAGCGATGCGAACGATCAGACGAGCGAGAACCACGGAGAGCCACGGAGAGACAAAGACCAGCACAGGAAGACGAGCGACTGAAAATTAGACCGGCGCGAGCAGAGAAGGAGGCGCTGAAAGAGCGACCGACTGACACTGTGAGCGACTTTCATTGCAAAATAAAGAGTCAAACCTGTGCAAAGCAATGTCCTCCGTTAATGAGTCATGCAACCCACACAATGGCGGCAGGAAGCCGTTCACAGTTGGGTTTAATCCCTCTCTATCAATCAATCAAAGTTTACTTATATAGCCCTAAATCACGAGTGTCTCAAAGGGCTGCACAAGCCACAATGACATCCCACATCAGGGCAAGAAAAAACTCAACCCAATGGGATGACAATTATAAACCTTGGAGGGGACCTCTGGGTGACCGGTATCTTGGTCAACAGCCATACAGGTCACACTGAAGGTGGCCCTATAAACAACTTCAACACTGTTACAAATATGCGCCACACTGTGAATTAACACAGAAACAAAAATGACGAACACATTTCGGGAGTACATCCGCACGGTAACGCAACAGAATAAATACCCAGAATCTTTTGCAGCACTAACTCTTCCGGGACACTACAATATACCTGGGGATAGGTTGATTGGCAACACTAAATTGGCCCTAGTGTGTGAATGTGAGTGTGAATGTTGTCTGTTTATCTGTGTTGGCCCTGCGATGAGGTGGCGACTTGTCCAGGGTGAACCCCGCCTTCCGCCCGATTGTAGCCGAGATAGGCGCCAGCGCCCCCCGCGACCCCAAAAGGGAATAAGCGGTAGAAAATGGATGGATGGATGGAATAATATATATTTGGTTTTACACTGTATTGAAGAAAAAATTAAAATGAATTTTACCTTTGCAACCTCATTATACTATTGGCTAGGTTTTATATTCATACTTGTAAGTTTCTCCATACCCGACCTGTTTTTTGTGCCTTTGAAAAAGATTTACAAAATTAAAACACTCTACCTCTAACAACCAAAAAGCTGTGAAAACGATGATGCTGTGTTCCAAATTTAAGTTATTTACTGAGATTGGCTTTGCGCTTTGTTTACTTTATATATTTATTTATTTTTTTGCATTCTATTTTAGTTACTTTGAATTTACAACCCCTTGGCGCTGTTTTGTACGTTTTTTATGCTGTTTTGTACTGTTTTTGTACTTACTTTGATTATTATTTTCGACTGTTTGTAAATGTTGAAATTTATAAATAAAGGTTAATAAAAAAATAACAAAAAAAAGTGTGCAGTTAATCATGTGACCGCCTGGCTCTGTTTGATTGGTGAAACGGAGTCAAACGTCACCAGTGACTGCATTTGATTGGCGAAACGGAGTCAAACGTCACCAGTGACTGCATTTGATTGGTGAAACGGAGTCAAACGTCACCAGTGACTGCATTTGATTGGTGAAACGGAGTCAAACGTCACCAGTGACTGCATTTGATTGGCGAAACGGAGTCAAACGTCACCAGTGACTGCATTTGATTGGTGAAACTGAGTCAAACGTCACCAGTGACTACATTTGATTGGTGAAACGGAGTCAAACGTCACCAGTGACTGCATTTGATTGGTGAAACAGAGTCAAACGTCACCAGTGACTGCATTTAATTGGTGAAACGGAGTCAAACGTCACCAGTGACTGCATTTGATTGGTGAAACGGAGTCAAACGTCACCAGTGACCGCATTTGATTGGTGAAACGGAGTCAAACGTCACCAGTGACTGCATTTTATTGGTGAAACGGAGTCAAACGTCACTAGTGACCGCATTTAATTGGTGAAACGGAGTCAAATGTCACCAGTGACTGCATTTGATTGGCGAAACGGAGTCAAACGTCACCAGTGACTGCATTTGATTGGTGAAACGGAGTCAAATGTCACCAGTGACTACATTTGATTGGTGAAACGGAGTCAAACGTCACCAGTGACCGCATTTGATTGGCGAAACGGAGTCAAATGTCACCAGTGACTGCATTTGATTGGCGAAACGGAGTCAAACGTCACCAGTGACTGCATTTGATTGGTGAAACGGAGTCAAATGTCACCAGTGACTGCATTTGATTGGTGAAATGGAGTCAAACGTCACCAGTGACTGCATTTAATTGGTGAAACGGAGTCAAACGTCACCAGTGACTGCATTTGATTGGTGAAACGGAGTCAAACGTCACCAGTGACCGCATTTGATTGGTGAAACGGAGTCAAACGTCACCAGTGACTGCATTTTATTGGTGAAACGGAGTCTAACGTCACCAGTGACTGCATTTGATTGGTGAAACGGAGTCAAACGTCACCAGTGACCGCATTTGATTGGCGAAACGGAGTCAAACGTCACCAGTGACCGCATTTGATTGGTGAAACGGAGTCAAACGTCACCAGTGACCGCATTTGATTGGTGAAACGGAGTCAAACGTCACCAGTGACCGCATTTGATTGGTGAAACGGAGTCAAACGTCACCAGTGACCGCATTTGATTGGCGAAACGGAGTCAAACGTCACCAGTGACTGCATTTGATTGGTGAAACGGAGTCAAACGTCACCAATGACTGCATTTAATTGGTGAAACGGAGTCAAACGTCACCGGTGACTGCATTTAATGGTGAAACGGAGTCAAACGTCACCAGTGACTGCATTTGATTGGTGAAAAAGAGTCAAACGTCACCAGTGACTGCATTTGATTGGCGAAACGGAGTCAAACGTCACCAGTGACCGCATTTGATTGGCAAAACGGAGTCAAACGTCACCAGTGACCGCATTTGATTGGCGAAACGGAGTCAAACGTCACCAGTGACTGCATTTGATTGGTGAAACGGACTCAAACGTCACCAGTGACTGCATTTGATTGGTGAAACGGAGTCAAACGTCACCCACCAGTGACTGCATTTGATTGGCGAAACGGAGTCAGACGTCACAAGTGACCGCATTTGATTGGTGAAACGCAGGCATGTGATGGATCCTACTTTGAAGCTCTGTCTGTCAAAATAAACAGAGCGGCATTAACACATCGATAAAAATCAGTTGCGAGTCGCGAGCTGAATGTAGATAAATGGAGCGGAGTAAAAGTAGGGTTTCTTCTCTATAAATATACTCAAGTAAAAGTAAAAGTATGTTGCATTAAAACTACTCTTAGAAGTACAATTCATCCCAAAATGTACTCAAGTAGATGTAACGGAGTAAATGTAGCGCGTTACCACCCACCTCTGTACATATATACATATTGTATATGAATCCTTTGTTATGTTTTTCATAAATTACCCTGGAAATCATCGACTAATTACACTACTAATAATATTGACATTAATGTGAAAGACTTATTTGCAGACGGATAAGATCCCTGAAAGAGTTCAAACGAAAGAAGATTTCCAAATTAATATGGGAGAGAAAATGTTCTTGGCGTGATGCTCGGACCCGTGCAGAGATAAACCCCCATCAACCCCCCCCAAAAAAACCAAACATTAGCCAGGAGGGGAGTGAACATCAAATTGCTTTTAGGGAGCTAAAACCTGGCGGTCAGATAAAGGTCTGAGTACCTGAGCGTGGAGCAAATGGAAAGCAGAGCAGAAGTACTTTCAGCCACGTTTGGAGTTCAATGATCATTATTTTTTATTTTTTTTGAAGCATCAGAGTGTGTCGTGCTAATGAGTTTAGAATCAAGTGCGAAGCGTGCATCCCTCCATCCGGCAGGAAGAAAAGGACGGGAGCAGGACCTGGCATCTGTTGACTCCGCCTGCGGGTCCAAGCTGCAACTTGTGTCATTAGCACCCCAATTAAGATGCTTCTCTGCGAGCAGACAGCGAGCTCGCCCTCTCCCCCCTTTAAGAGTGGCACACTGCCACTCTTAAACCACGAACGGCAACTTGGAAGTGCATACGGGGGGGAAAAGGCGGCGGCTAAGAGGGGATTTATGGGAGCACGCGCTTGCCTTCAGCCTGCACTAACCTCCTTTTCGCTCAGCCGGGAAGCCAGGACTCAAGACAGCAAGCTGAAGACACTGCAGCATTTTCATGAACTTAAATGACGAACTCAACCAATATTGGAATCTATTCTTCCCATTGGAAAAATACAAATAAAAACGCCGCTCCCAGTCTGTGGAATGCTCTCCCTGACCAACTGAGGGCACCACAGACTGTGGATGCTTTTAAAAAAAGGCTTTAAAACCCTTCTTTTTATGAAAGCCTTTTTTTTTTAGATATATGTATGCTAGTTTTAGCGATTTAGCTGTTCTAGTTTATATTTATTTTACCTGTTGGGGGTAGATATTTGTGGTGCTAGCGCTGTTGTGTTTTTTAAATGCACTGTAGCACTTTGAGGTTGTTTGACATATATATATATATATATATATATATATATATATATACATATATATATATATATATATATATATATATATATATATATACATACATATATATATATACATATATATGTGTGTATATTTATATAAAAATTTATATATATTTACATATACACATATACATATATATGTACATATATATATATATATATATATTTACATATACTGTATTTATATATATATATATGTGTATATATATGTATATATATATATATATATATATATATATATATATATACATACATATATATATACATACATACATACATACACACTTATATATACAAACACACATATATATATATACATATATATGTATATATATATATATATATATATACATATATATATATATATATACATATATACACACATACATATTCAAACACACATATATATGTATGTATATATATATATATATATATATATATATATATATAATATATATATATATATATATATATACAGTATATGTACATGACGTCTATGCGTACACGTGACGTCAACGAGCAAAAGTTACGGTTGCCCCGGAGGATATATACAAAAAGTGTTTTTGACTCAGAGAATGATGCAAGAAGAGGATTTGTGGCTACACTAATTGCTGGCAAGGAAGTCCGATATGTGCTGAAGATCACACAGGTTAGGGGGCACAAATATGCGACTGGCAACCCACGCCAGCCGCTGGATTTGCAAGAAGGAGCGTTTAAAAAAGTGACTACGAGTGTGACGGAGCGGTTAAATGTTAAGTACATTTTTCACTCCATCTCCACGGCAACAAAGGCCGCTGGTGTTTTCTGTGTCTGCTGCCAACAACAACACCCAAAAAGGGCGGGATCGGATTTTTCGTCGGCCTTATAGACGTCGCTATTAAAGCAGCGTGGGTGAAAATAAAGATAAGCTACACAATGATGCTTTAAGTATAATTCCGAAACGTGCAAATGCAGATTGGACCCTCGAGTGACTCCAAACAGAACAGCAAACTTTTATTGGCAGAAGTCGACTTTTTAATTAATCCAGTGTTTTTCAACCACTGTGCTGCGGCACAGGCGGTAGCTTCCCTTCGCCTTCGGGTGGGTGGACGGGTCCTGACTGTTGTTTGTGCTTACGCACCAAACAGCAGTTCAGAATACCCACCCTTTTTGGGTACACTCGAGGGAGTACTGGAAAGTGCTCCTCCGGGTGATTCAACGCTCATGTTGGCAACGACAGTGAAACCTGGAGAGGCGTGATTGGGAAGAATGGTCGCCCGGATCTAAACCCGAGTGGTGTTTTGTTATTGGACTTTTGTGCTCGTCACAGTTTGTCGATAACAAACACCATGTTCAAACATAAGGGTGTCCATATGTGCACTTGGCACCAGGACACCCTAGGCCGCAGTTCCATGATCGACTTTGTAGTTGTGTCATCGGATTTGCGGCCTCATGTTTTGGACACTCGGGTGAAGAGAGGGGCGGAGCTTTCTACCGATCACCACCTGGTGGTGAGTTGGCTGCGATGGTGGGGGAGGATGCCGGACAGACCTGGCAGGCCCAAGCGCATTGTGAGGGTCTGCTGGGAACGTCTGGCAGAGTCTCCTGTCAGAGAGAGTTTCAATTCACACCTCCGGGAGAACTTTGAACATGTCACGAGGGAGGTGCGGGACATTGAGTCCGAGTGGACCATGTTCCGAACCTCTATTGTCGAGGCGGCTGATTGGAGCTGTGGCCGCAAGGTTGTTGGTGCCTGTCGTGGCGGTAATCCCAGAACCCGTTGGTGGACACCAGCAGTGAGGGATGCCGTCAAGCTGAAGAAGGAGTCCTATCGGGTTCTTTTGGCTCATAGGACTCCGGAGGCAGTGGACGGGTACCGACGGGCCAAGCGGTGTGCAGCTTTAGCGGTCGCGGAGGCAAAAACTCGGACATGGGAAGAGTTCGGGGAAGCCATGGAAAACGACTTCCGGACGGCTTCGAAGCGATTCTGGACCACCATACGGCGCCTCAGGAAGGGGAAGCAGTGCACTATCAACACCGTGTATGGTGCGGATGGTGTTCTGCTGACTTCGACTGCGGATGTTGTGGATCGGTGGAGGGAATACTTCGAAGACCTCCTCAATCCCACCAACACGTCTTTCTTTGAGGAAGCGGTGCCTGGGGAATCTGTAGTGGACTCTCCTATTTCTGGGGCTGAGGTCGCTGAGGTAGTTAAAAAGCTCCTCGGCGGCAAGGCCCCGGGGGTGGATGAGATCCGCCCGGAGTTCCTTAAGGCTCTGGATGCTGTGGGGCTGTCTTGGTTGACAAGACTCTGCAGCATCGCGTGGACATCGGGGGCGGTACCTCTGGATTGGCAGACCGGGGTGGTGGTTCCTCTCTTTAAGAAGGGGGACCGGAGGGTGTGTTCCAACTATCGTGGGATCACACTCCTCAGCCTTCCCGGTAAGGTTTATTCAGGTGTACTGGAGAGGAGGCTTCGCCGGATAGTCGAACCTCGGATTCAGGAGGAACAGTGTGGTTTTCGTCCTGGTCGTGGAACTGTGGACCAGCTCTATACTCTCGGCAGGGTTCTTGAGGGTGCATGGGAGTTTGCCCAACCAGTCTACATGTGCTTTGTGGACTTGGAGAAGGCATTCGACCGTGTCCCTCGGGAAGTCCTGTGGGGAGTGCTCAGAGAGTATGGGGTATCGGACTGTCTTATTGTGGCAGTCCGCTCCCTGTATGATCAGTGTCAGAGCTTGGTCCGCATTGCTGGCAGTAAGTCGGACACGTTTCCAGTGAGGGTTGGACTCCGCCAAGGCTGTCCTTTGTCACCGATTCTGTTCATAACTTTTATGGACAGAATTTCTAGGCGCAGTCAAGGCGTTGAGGGGTTCCGGTTTGGTGGCCACGGGATTAGGTCTCTGCTTTTTGCAGATGATGTAGTCCTGATGGCTTCATCTGGCCGGGATCTTCAGCTCTCACTGGATCGGTTCGCAGCCGAGTGTGAAGCGACCGGAATGAGAATCAGCACCTCCAAGTCCGAGTCCATGGTTCTCGCCCGGAAAAGGGTGGAGTGCCATCTCCGGGTTGGGGAGGAGACCCTGCCCCAAGTGGAGGAGTTCAAGTACCTAGGAGTCTTGTTCACGAGTGGGGGAAGAGTGGATCGTGAGATCGACAGGCGGATCGGTGCGGCGTCTTCAGTAATGCGGACGTTGTATCGATCCGTTGTGGTGAAGAAGGAGCTGAGCCGGAAGGCAAAGCTCTCAATTTACCGGTCGATCTACGTTCCCATCCTCACCTATGGTCATGAGCTTTGGGTCATGACCGAAAGGATAAGATCACGGGTACAAGCGGCCGAAATGAGTTTCCTCCGCCGGGTGGCGGGGCTCTCCCTTAGAGATAGGGTGAGAAGCTCTGCCATCCGGGAGGACCTCAAAGTAAAGCCGCTGCTCCTCCACATCGAGAGGAGCCAGATGAGGTGGTTCGGGCATCTGGTCAGGATGCCACCCGAACGCCTCCCTAGGGAGGTGTTTAGGGCACGTCCAGCTGGTAGGAGGCCACGGGGAAGACCCAGGACATGTTGGAAAGACTATGTCTCCCGGCTGGCCTGGGAACGCCTCGGGATCCCCCGGGAAGAGCTAGACGAAGTGGCTGGAGATAGGGAAGTCTGGGCTTCCCTGCTTAGGCTGCTGCCCCCGCGACCCGACCTCGGATAAGCGGAAGATGATGGATGGATGGATGGATGGATGGATGTGCTGCGGCACACTAATGTGCCGTGAGATACAGTCTGATTATCTAATTCCACCTATATGGTTTAAAAATATTTTTCCCGTAATTATAGTCTGCAAATGATGTTATGTTGTTGAGTGTCCGTAGTGTCTAGAGCTCGGCAGAGTAACCGTGTAATACTCTTCCATGTCAGTAGGTGGCAGCCGGTAGCTAACTGCTTCGTAGATGGCAGGAACAGCGGGAGGCAGGGTGCAGGTAAAAAGGTACCTAATGATTAAACTAGCAATAAACAAAAGGTGAGTGCCCCTAAGAAAAGGCATTGAAGCTTATGCAGTACGAAACTAAAACTGAATTGGCTAAAAAGTAAACAAAAACAGAATGCTGGACAACAGCAAAGACTTACTGTGGAGCAAAGACTGCTTCACTAAGTACGTCCGAACATGACATGACAGTCAACAATGTCCCCACGAAAATGGATTAAAACAACTGAAATGATCTTGATTACTAAAATAAAGTAGATACGGGAAATATCGCTCATAGGAAGATATGAAACTGCTACAGGAAAATACCAAAAAAAGAGAAAAAGGCACTGTAGAGGTTGCCCTCGAGTGGGTTCTTCAGACCACCACACACTGCCAGGAGTTAAAGTTATAACTCTGTTTTATTTCCTTCTCACCAGGTGCAAGCCTTTTGCTTCCCAGCAACAAGTCTTCTCTGCGTCTGCGTAGCAGCACCTCCAACTTCAACTACTCGTCTCATCACGGCTGCTGCTAATAAAGGCGACAGGTGATTCAATGACAAGGCCCACGTGGGCCATCCACACACCTGTCGCTGTCTTCGAGGCCGGCCCTGACAACAGCCCGTTCCGCTGCAGGCCCGCCGGCCACCCCTCCCTCCACAGCCACCAAAATAGGAGCGCAAGACACGACACACAGGAAAACAGCAAAAAAAACTCCAAATAAGTCAGGGCGTGATGTGACAGATGGTGACAGTACACCTAATTTGAGACAAGAGCTATAGTGTTGGTTATGGTTTATAGTCATACACAAATATTGCAACGACGACTTTTTACTGTCAACTGAGTTTCTTTTTTTAATGATTTCTGCTGGTGGTGCGCCTCCGGATTTTTTTCAACGCAAAAAATGTGAACACTGAATTAGACCAGCCAGCGGTGACATTTGCAGAGCAGGATGTCGCGGCGTGGAGTGTCAGAGCGGAGGCTGCCGCACTAGCACCACTCCGACGACACAGCGTTTCTTTTTCGGAAAAAAGAAAACTTTGTTTTGTTTGTAATTTATTGAGTTTACTTCAAGTTATTACAGTATGTCTGTATATACATATTTATTAAATTTTTTTCAATTAATTTTGGCCAAAAAGGAGCGCATTTCAATTTCTTACACCAACTGTTATTTCATATGTTGACGAGAGGGAGAGCACATTTAAAACCGACACACAGTCAATTTGAAAAATCCCTCCTCTTTGGAACCACCATAATTTTGATAGATTTCACCACACTGTTTTATTTTGTACTCACGAGGTGAGAGCCTTTTGCTTCCCAGCAACAAGTCTTTTCTGCATCTACCCAGTAACACCTCCAACTCCAACTACTCGTCTCATCACGGCTGCTGCTAATAAAGGCGGCAGATGATTAGATAACCAGGCCCACCTGGGCCATCCACTCACCTGTCACTGTCTTCGAGGCTGGTCCTGGTCTCTATATACATATTTGTTTAATTTTTTCCTTTTTTTTTTCATTTTATTTTTATTGACATCCAGCATCAGACATTTCATCCGCTAAATCATATTCACATACATCACATAGCCGTTGTCTGCCCTAAATGTCAAAAGTATTTTTTGTTTATATACCCATTATACCACACACACACCCCCCAAAAAAAAGAAAAAGAAACAGAGAAAAACAAAAACAAGGTAGTATCTACAAATACATCAATTAAATAAGCAACAAATAAATAATACATTGATAATAATAATAAACAGAAATAAAATCAAATAAATATATACAGATACGTGTATATATATACACACATACAACACACATATACACATATAGGGAGTAATCTTTTTTTTTTTTTAAACATAGCACTAATTCGAGAGATTTAAGTCAGGCTTATGAGGTGTGACATAATTGACCCAGTTTTCCCAGTATGAAGTACATTTCTCCAATTTATAAAAATAAAAACAATTATATATTGTTTTTCGATTAATTTTGCCCGATGGGAACACATTTCAATTTCTTCCACACACTTGTTATTTCATATGTTGAGCAAAGGGGGAGTACTTTTAAAACCGACACACAGTCAATTTGAAAAATCCCTCCTGTTTGGGACCACCAAAAAGGAGGTTGCCAGGACCGGCCTCGAAGACAGCGGCAGGTGCGTAGATGGCCCAGGTGGGCATTTTTTATCAAAGGAAGATGCAATGGTTTTCCGTATTGGGACCATAATTTTGGTCCTAACTTGTTCATAAGGAAGGTACTTTTCCTTGTTGACATCTCAAGAAGGGCAGAAATACAAGAACACACACACATACTGGTTATCATTTGGAATGGGGACCAAGTTTTTGATCAGGACTTGTTGGGGACCACCCTTTCTACAGGTTGTGGAGGCATAAAAAAAATGAGGTACAATATCCATTGCCCAGTTAGCTAATACACGTCTTTAAATCTCTGGATTGATGACGTAATGTGCTGATCATTCTTACTGGAGGCCCTCGGGGAAAAGAGTTAATTTGGTTCATGGGGACCAAATTTAAATAATTTTGCATAAGAAAAAGACCTTAGCGGATTTATTGGTTTAGCTACTGAGCTGAGATTTGCTGCCACTATCATTGTTTCCTTTTAATCATCCTTCTCTTACTGTCATCTGCCATTCCTTTTCTGTATAATGAATCATGTCTTTAAGCTTTTCCCACCATGTGATTGTCATCTGTGCCTGCATGTGTGTGTGTGTGTGTGTGTGTGTGTGTGTGTGTGTGTGTGTGTGTGTGTGTGTGTGTGTGTTCTTGTATTTCTACCCTTCTTGATACATCAAAAGGAAAAGGAAAAGTACCTTCCCTATGAGGAGCGGCGAACAAGTTAGGACATAAATCATGTTCCCAAAACTGGAAAACCATTGCATCTAATAGAGAATTTCTCATTAGCACCCATGGTGGTGAAATCTATCAAAATGAGGGTGGTCCAAAAAAGGAGGGAATTTTCAGATTGACTCTGTGTCGGTTTTAAAATTGGTAACCCCCTGGTCAACATATGAAATAACAAGTGAGTGTCAGTAATTGAAATGCGCTCCCTGCGGCCAAAATTAATTGAAAAAAATAAAATATGTATATAGAGACATATTGTAATCATAAAATTGTGAACAATTTCTCATATTATTTCTGTTTCTGTAATGTTGCAATATTTTATCGTAAAATTATAACTTTTTGATGTAAATCGATTACTTTTCAATGCAATATGGTGACATTTGTAATATAAAATTCTGACTTTAATTACAATATTGCCATTGTTGTTGTGATCCGCTTCCTGGATCACATTCTTATTTTGGTTTTTAAATCCTTTTGTGTTTTTTGATTGTTTTGGTCTCTTCCGGTTCCGAGTTGTGCACTTCCTTGTTTGTTCCGTTACCGTGGTTTTGTATTTGTTCCACCTGCTACTTGCTGTTGACGCACACCCGTGTTTCTGATTACTGCCCTTATTCAAGCCTGCCTTTTTCCTCCGTTCGATCTTGATCCTTTGTTTGCGGTAAGCAACACTCACGAGACGTTCTTTCCTGTGCTAAGTTTCTCCTTAGCTCATACTTGCCAACCCTCACGGATTTTCCGGAGACTCCCGAAATTCAGCGCCTCTCCCGAAAACCTCCCGGGACAAATTTTCTCCCGAAAATCTCCCGGGACAAATTTTCTCCCGAAAATCTCCCGAAATTCAGTTGAAGCTGGAGGCCACGCCCCCTCAAGCTCCATGAGAACAGACTCAGCAATGTTGTGACCCTCTTAAACAGGACAATACTGCCATCTACTAGAATAGAATGGAATGTACTTTATTGATCCCTGGGGGATATTCATCACCACAGTTTGCTCACAATAAACAATGATAATAATAAATAATATTATATATATAATATATTATATATACAATATATAATGTATGAATAATATGAATATATTCTACATATATTCTACATTTAAGCGCAGTCAAGGAACATATGCATTAGGGAGTGTGTTCTGAAGCCCACAGTAAAGAGACGTAACTTCACCAAGTTGCCTGGTTATTGACTCCAACCCAATATATTACACCGTCGACGAGCATAATGAAGAAATACGCTTGCAAGTTCCAAAATGAATGGAAACAAGAATTTCAGTTTATCCAGGAGAGTTCGAAGGGGAAGGGGTATGTTGCCTGTAAATTTTGTAGAACAGACTTCTCCATTGAACACGGCGGCCGAACGGATATTCATATTCAGCCATGAACGGTCAGCGAAGCACAAAGCGTCCGCAGCTCAGCATCGTTCACAACCCAGTATTATGGCCCACCTCGCAAAATAAAGACCTGATGGTGTATCTTATGCTGAGACAAAGATGGCTATGCTGATGTCTACAACAAATCCGTGAAGGTTATGTTCCCGGATTCGGAAATTGCTCTCCAATACGCAAAGGGCAGAACAAAGGTTACTCAAAGAGTGAAAGGTAAGTGTTGTTGTTGTTGTTGTTTTTTTTTGTAACCAGCAAGCACAGTGCAGTTAGGAGAACAACTGTGTTTTTGTTACTGTGTATTTGATAGGTGCCGTCGGAAATTCAACTATTTATTTTATATATATATACAATAAAATAAATATATATATATAGCTAGAGTTCACTGAAAGTAAAGTATTTCATATATATATATATATATATATATATATATATATATATATATATATATATATATGTATATATACGAAACATATATGAAATACTCACGTTGGTGAATTATACTACTCCCTTCTTAACCACGCCCCCCGCCCCAACCACGCCCACAACCCGCTTCCCATATGTGACTATAGGATGAACAAATACACTACGGTATTAAGACTTTAGTGGCCATTAACAGTTAGCATCTACAGCTGGGCTCCCGAAAGTGCGGCACAGGTGGTCCTTGTCTCGTTTCTCATCGGCCTTAAGCATGTTACAAAAAACAAAAAATAGAGATCTCATTTGCACCCCTGGTGGTGAAATATATCAAAATCAGGTTGGATTTTTGTAAATAAACTGTGTGTCGGTTTTAAAGGTGCGCCCACTCTGGTCAACATATGAAATAACAAGTGTGTGTAAGAATTTGAAATGGCCAAAATTATTTCAAAAAATAAATAAATGTGTTTATAGAGACATACTGTAATTACTTGAAGTAAATCATGAAGATTTTGACTATAGGATGAACAAATACACTACGGTATTAAGACTGTAGTGGCCATTAACAGTTAGCATCTACAGCTGGGCTACCGAAAGTGCGGCACAGGTGGTCCTTGTCTCGTTTCTCATCGGCCTTAAGCATGTTACAAAAAACAAAAAATAGAGATCTCATTTGCACCCCTGGTGGTGAAATATATCAAAATCAGGTTGGATTTTTGTAAATAAACTGTGTGTCGGTTTTAAAGGTGCTCCCACTCTGGTCAACATATGAAATAACAAGTGTGTGTAAGTATTTGAAATGGCCAAAATTATTTCAAAAAATAAATAAATGTGTTTATACAGACATACTGTAATTACTTGAAGTAAATCATGAAAATTTTGACTATAGGATGAACAAATACACTACGGTATTAAGACTTTAGTGGCCATTAACAGTTAGCATCTACAGCTGGGCTCCCGAAAGTGCGGCACAGGTGGTCCTTGTCTCGTTTCTCATCGGCCTTAAGCATGTTACAAAAAACAAAAAATAGAGATCTCATTTGCACCCCTGGTGGTGAAATATATCAAAATCAGGTTGGATTTTTGTAAATAAACTGTGTGTCGGTTTTAAAGGTGCTCCCACTCTGGTCAACATATGAAATAACAAGTGTGTGTAAGAATTTGAAATGGCCAAAATTAATTCAAAAAATAAATAAATGTGTATATAGAGACATACTGTAATTACTTGAAGTAAATCATGAAGATTAAAAACCAATAAAAAAAAATAAAATAAAAAAATAACCATAAGCTTACCTTTTTGTATATTTGCATAGTATGTATATATTATTAATGATGTAAATACAAATATGTATATATCTAGTAAGGGTGGTCCTAAAGAGTTGGGCATTTTTCGGAGGTCTCAAGAAGGTAAGAAATACAAGTGTGTGTGTGTGTGTGTGTGTGTGTGTGTGTGTGTGTGTGTGTGAGATGAAATAAAGTGAGCATGGCAGCTGCAAGCGACATTTCTCCGTACGCCCGGATGTAATAAAGCCGCGCTGGCAACTGAGGCCGGGTTTAGTGTAGCAGCGTGTGTACAGTATAATACTCCTGTAGCAGAACCCAATGTTTGCGCGCTGTGATTCTCTCATCACCTTGACGACCTTCCAGATGTCGACAAGGACATGTGGGAGGAACACAGCACAGAGACCATCAGATATGTTCTACCGAGTGATCCGCTTTGGTTCAATTTAGTTTGATGCCTTAATAAGCAAATAAATGAAAACAAGTAAATTGCACGCATTGTCAGATGTTTTTCTTCATATGTGTGACTAAACTGGTGCAGAGGGTAGAGTGTGTAGATAATGTGCATGCAAATCTATTTCAATATTTTATTTGCACCTTGCAATATGTTAAAGTATCAATGATTGTCACACACACACACACTAGGTGTGGTGAAATGTGTCTTCTGCATTTGACTCATTCCCTTGTTCACCCCCTGGGAGGTGAGGGGAGCAGTGAGCAGCAGCGGTCGGCCGCGCCCGGGAGTCATTTTTGGTGATTTAATAGAGAGGAAATTGTGTAATAAGGGACTTATGAAAACAGGGACATTTTTTAATATATTATTATTTGATATATATTGATTTTAAATATTATTTTCTAGCATCATTGCTTTTTTGTTTTTTTTCATACCTGATTTTGTTTCAGAAAGACATAAAAGTACAGCCATTAAACTAACCTGTATCTAATTTAATCTATTTTATTTACATTTTATGCATTTTTAAAATCATAAAAAATAACCACAATTAGTACATGGATATTTTACAATTTTTTTCAAATTTAAAAACATAAAAGTACTCACCTGATTTTTCATACATGATTTTTTTTTAAATAAAATTAAAAAAAGATGGACTTATTTTCATTTATTTGACTTTTAACATATTTTTTCTTTTAAAACAGCTAAAATGTAAATTCAATTAAATAAAAATTCAAACTGATGTTATTTTTCCAATAAAAAAAATACCACATTTAGACCAACCTGTATATAATTTAGTTTACTTTTTTTTTTCATTGTTAAAACGTAAAAAAAAGAACTGAATTTAATTTATCAAGAAAATGTTTTCATTTTTTACTTTTTTTTTTTAAGTTAAAAAAAATTACTTATTCGACTAACCTGTATCTAATATATTGGATTTTTTAAAATTATATTATTATTTTTAAATAATAAAAAAATAACATATTGGGCTCAAGTATTTAATTTAAATTTACATATAATACTTTATTTATTTTAGAGACATACAAAAAAAACACATTAGACTAACCTGTTTTTAATTTAATGCTATTTTATTAATTTCTTTGAAAAAAAAACAAAAAAAACATCATACGCTGTAGAAAATGGATGGATGGATTGGACGAATAAACATATTAGAATAACCTGTATGTAATTTAATTTACATTTTACACGTGTCTTTTTTAAACACATAAAACAAAAAGAGACCAATTTTTATTTATTTTACTTTTTATTGTTCACATTAATTTCATTAAAACATGTTTACAAAATAAATTAAATTACATAAAAAGTCAGTCTGATGTGGTTTTTTTTTTCATATTGTTTTTCTTTCAGGAATGAATGAATGAATGAATGAATGGTTTTATTTTGAGCCATGCAAACAAAACAAAAGAATGACATAAAATACAAAATAAATATATATATATATATATACATTATTTTTACACCTGCATTTAAAACATTACATGTGACTAATATTTTGTAGATGTCAAGATTGGCTCAAAATTAAACACATGCGACTAACCTTGATTGGATTTAATTTAATTTTATTTTATTTTATTTTATTTTATTTTATTTTATTTTATTTTATTTTATTTTATTTTATTTTATTTTATTTTATTTTATTTTATTTCATTTTATTTTATTTTATTAAAAAATGTTTCCTTATCAAAACTGTACAATCATTTGTCATTTTCTAATAAAGTAATTACCACCAGTTTGTCCTACAACATGTAATGGATTTATTACAAAAAAATGTATTTATCATGCATTAAAAAAAACAATTCAATTGTCTTAAATCCTGGGAATACTGTAGTCCGTAGGAAAAAAAAATCAAGTCCTAGGTTGTGATTTTCCTTTCTCTTACTCCTTTTCTGGCTTTTCCTGCCTCATCTCTCTTAACAGCATCTTGACATTGTGGCTAGAAACATCCCTATTGTCCCTGCCTCCATGTTTCCTCACATGTTTTCTTCACATACTCCAGAAAGCGGGCGGGGGAGCGAAAAAAAGAACGATATTCTTCGTTAAAACTGAGCAGATTTGATCTTTTAGTGCAGGGGTCACCAACGCGGTGCCCGTGGGCACCAGGTAGCCCGTCAGGACCAGATGAGTCGCCCGCTGGCCTGTTCTAAAAATAGCTCAAATAGCAGCACTTACCAGTGAGCTGCCTCTATTTTTTAAATTTTATTTATTTACTAGCAAGCTGGTCTCGCTTTTCTCGACATTTTTACTTCTCAGAGAGACAAAACTCAAATAGAATTTGAAAATCCAAGAAAATATTTTAAAGACTTGGTTTAAATAAATTCATTTTTTTTTTTTACTTTGCTTCTTATAACTATCAGAAAGACAATTTCAGAGAAAAAAATCCAACCTTAAAAAGGATTTTAGGATTTTTAAACACATATACCTTTTTACCTTTTAAATTCCTTCCTCTTCTTTCCTGACAATTTAAATCAATGTTCAATTATTTTTAATTTTTTTGTAAAGAATAATACATACATTTCAATTTATTCTTCATTTTAGCTTCTGTTTTTTCGTTGAAGAATATTTGTGAAATATTTCTTCAAACTTATTATGATTAAAATTAAAAAAATATATATTCCGGCAAATCTAGAAAATCCGTAGAATCAAATTGAAATATTATTTCAAAGTCTTTTGAATTTCTTTTAAAATTTTTGTTCTGGAAAATCTAGAAGAAATAATGATTTGTCTTTGTTAGAAATATAGCTTGGTCCAATTTGTTATATATATTCTAACAAAGTGCAGATTGGATTTTAACCTATTTAAAACATGTCATCAAAATTTAAAATTAATCTTAGTCAGTAAAAATGACTAATAATGTTGCATAAATTATTTTTTTAATTTTTTCAAAAAGATTGGAATTTGCAAATTTTTCTCTTCATTTTTTTTTCGGTTGAATTTTGAATTTTAAAGAGTCGAAATGGAAGATAAACTATGTTTCAAAATTTAATTTTCATTGTTTTCGTGTTTTCTCCTCTTTTTTCATCATTTATTTCCTTTCCAAAACCTTCCGTAAAAGGAACAAAAATGTACGACGGAATGACAGACAGAAATACCCATATTTTATGTATATAGATTTATTTATTAAAGGTAAATTGAGCAAATTGGCTATTTCTCTCAATTTATTTAAGTGTGTATCAAACTGGTAGCCCTTCGCATTAATCAGTACCCAAGAAATAACTTTTAGTTTCAAAAAGGTTGGTGACCCCTGTTTTAGTGCATTTTACTGTTAGTTTTACTGAAACCATCTAGTCCAAACTGTCGTCATCATGAAGTATTTTACATCTATTAAAAGTAAAATACAATTTCATAACTAAATAAATACAGCTAAAATCAAAGAAAAATACTGAGCTATACTTATAAAATGCCACAAGATGGCAGTATTGTGCATAAAACCTAAGGGTAATAAGTGTTATTTTATTATACAGTACTTACTTTTTCTCCTGTATGAGAGTAAATCGAAACGTTACTTAAAACATGTTTTGCTTTGTTGACGAAAACGTTTTGTAGTTTAATTAACTAAAAGGAACTAAAATCGGGTAAAAGTACTCAAAGACAGAGATGGGGAAGCTACTTGGAAAATGTAGTAAGTTAAGCTACAAGTTACTCTCGATTAGATGTGGCTAAGCTACAAGAGAATTGTAGCAAGCTACACGGCAAAAGTAGCTTGCTACATTTTACAAAATTTCTATCTATGGGCTCGCATGTACGAAACCCAAAACGAGTAAAGTTGCCAAGTTGTGTAAGTCGTAAATAAAAACAAAATACAATAATTTGCAGATCTTTTTCAACCTATATTCAATTGAATTGACTACAAAGACAAGATATTTAACGTTCAAACTGGTAAACTATATTATTTTTTGCAATTGGTAGCTCATTTGGAATTTGATGCCTGCGACATGTTTCAAAAAAAGACTGAGGAAATTGAGGAATGCTCATCAAACACTTATTTGGAACATCCCGCAGGTAAACAGGCTAATTGGGAACAGGTGAGTGCCATGATTGGGTATAAAAGCAACATCCGTGACATGCTCAGACGGGGCGAGGGTCACCAAATTGTGAACAAATGCGTGAGCAAATTGTTTAAGAACAATATTTCTCGACCAGCTATTGCAAGCAATTTAGGGATTTCACCATCTACAGTCCGTAATGTCATCAAAAGGTTCAGAGAATCTAGACAAATCACTGCACGTAACAATGACCTTAGATCCCTCAGGTGGTACAGTATCAAAAAGCGGCATCAGTGTGTAAAGGATATCACCACATGGGATCAGGACCACTTCAGAAAACCACTGTCAGTAACTATAGTTTGTCGCTACATCTGTAAGTGCAAGTTAAAACTCTACTATGCAAAGCAAAACAAATTTATCAACAACACCCAGAAGCCAAAAAAAAAGTACAGTATTTCCACATGGTGCTCACTGAGCTGAAGTTTCACTGGGATATCCTTAGATGATTCAAATGTTTTGTTGGACTTTATCGCACTGACTTGGTTGACGTTAAGCGGAACCAAAAAAAAAAAACATTTTTCACCGCACCGTGACTTAATGTAACCCTAAATGTACGACCACATGAGTCAGCATCAACGCCGCTGACAGTGTTTTGTCTCGTCGTCAAACTGACACAGATGGACAGAGAAGGTTCCGGACGTTCCTCAAGGCGGAGCGAGATGATTCCGAAATTGATCCGTCGTGACAGCTCATTGTCACTCTGCACCATTTAAAAACAAAATCAAAAAACAAGGCAGAAGGCGAGATACACAATATTGCCAAAAGTATTTGGCCACCTGCCTTTACTCACATAGGAACTTTGAAGTGCCATCCTGTGGAATTGTCCAGAATGTTTTGGAATCCCGGAGCATTCAAAGTTCTTATCACTGGAACTAAACCAAACCCACACCATAATTCCTCCTCCACCAAATTTCACACTCGGTACAATGAGGTCCGAAATGTACCGTTCTCAGATTGCCAGATAGAAAAGCATGATTCATTAGTCCAGAGAAGACGTCGCCACTACTCTAAAGTCCAGTGGCGACGTGGTTTACACCACTGCATCCCACACTTTACATTGGACTTGGTGATTTATGACTTAGCCGTGTGTAATGTTCTATATTCTCAATGGAACATTTTTATTTCTGTTGTTGTTTACTGCTATCATATTGCAGTCTACACATATCTCTTATGTATGACTGCCATCTACCGGTCACACTTATCATTACACTATGAACCATATAAAATTGATTCGAAATCAGTAAGCACAACCAGAAATATGCCGTACGTTAGGCGCACCGAGTTATAGGGTGCACTGTTGATTTTTGAGAAAACAAAAGGATTTTAAGTACGTCTTATAGTCGGAAAAATAGGGTAATTAGTAAGGATGCCACAAAAAAAATCTAATTAATTGGGATTCTTATTTGTAATGATTCTTAATCGATTCAAAATAAACCGAAAAATTGTTTTGTTTAATCTGTCCTGTCCAACCACTCAGGCGAATCATATAGTTGATGTAGATGATCATATTTGCTGTTCAGATTTACTTTATAAAATATAAATGTAGCAAAACTCTCTTGTTGCCTTATTTGTATTTTACTTTATTAAATGTTTTGGTATAATTTGGATAGAACTTTAAGCGCTGTGTGTAATGTTTTATATTCTCAATGGAACATTTTTATTTTTGTTGTTGTTTACTGCCATTATTTTGCAGTCTACGTGTATCTCTTATGTATGACTGCCATCTACCAGGTCACACTTATCATTATACCATGAACCAAATAAAATTGCTTCGAAGTCAGTAAGCACAACCAGAAATATGCCGTATATTAGGCGCACCAAGTTATGAGGCGCACTGTCGGTTTTTGAGAAAATGAAAGGATTTTAAGTATGTCTTGTTGTCGGAAAAATACGGTAATTAGTAAGGATGCCACAAAAAAAAAATTCTAATTAATTGGGATTCCTAATCGATTAAAAATAAACCTTTTTTTTTTTCTTTTTTAATCTGTCCTGTCCAACCACTCAGGCATATCATATTGTCGATGTAGATGATCATATTTGCTGTACTTATTTACTTTAGACAATATAAATGTTGCACCTTTCTCTTGTTGCCTTATTTCTGATTGACTTTTTTAAATGCTTGGGTAGAATTTGGATAGAATTTTGAGCGCCGTGTGTAATGTTTTATATTCTCAATGGAACAGTTTAATTTTTGTTGTTGTTTACTGCCATCATATTTCAGGCTACACATATCTCTTATGTATGACTGCCATCTACTGGTCACACTTATCACTACACCATGTAACAAATAAAATTGGCTCAAAGCCAGTAAGAAACAACCAGAATTATTCAGTACAAAAGCGTACCAAGTTATAAGGAGTATTGTCTATTTTTGAGAAAATGAAAGGATTTTAAGTACGTCTTACAGTCGGAAAAATACGGTAATTAGTAAGGATGCCAAAAAAAAAAATAAAGATTTTCAAATTAGTTGCGATTCTTTTTTGTAATGATTCTTAATCCATTAAAAATAAAACAATAAAAAATGTTTTTTTTAATCTGTCCTGTCCAACCACTCAGGCAAATAACAAAGTTGATGTAGATGATCATATCTGCTGTTCAGATTTACTTTAGAAAATATAAATGTAGCAAAACGCTCTTGTTGCCTTATTTGTATTTTACCTTATTAAATGTTTTGGTAGAATTTGGATACAATTTTAAGCGCCATGTGTAATGTTTTATATTCTCAATGGAACAGTTTAATTTTTGTTGTTGTTTACTGCCATCATTTTGCAGACTACACGTATCTCTTATGTATGACTGCCATCTACCGGTCACACTTATCATTACACCATGTACCAAATAAAATGGACTCAAGCCAGTAAGAAACAACCAGAATTATTCCGTACAAAAGCGCACCAAGTTATAAGGAGCACTGTCAATTTTTGAGAAAATGAAATGATTTTAAGTATGTCTTATGGTCGGAAAAATACGGTAATTAGTAAGGATGGCAAAAAAAAAAAATAAAGATTTTCAAATTAGTTGCAATTCTTTTTTGTAATGATTCTTATTACATTAAAAATAAAACAATAACAATTTTTTTTTTAATCTGTCCTGTCCAACCACTCTGGCAAATCATATAGTTGATGTACAGTAGATGATCATTCAGATTTACTTTAAAAAATATAAATGTAGCAAAACTCTCTTGTTGCCTTATTTGTATTCTACTTTATTAAATGTTTTGGTAGAATTTGGATGGAATTTTAAGCGCAGTGTGTAATGTTTTGTATTCTCAATGGAACAGTTTAATTTTTGTTGTTGTTTACTGCCATCATTTTGCAGTCCACACGTATCTCTTATGTATGACTGCCATCTACTGGTCACACTTATCATTACACCATGAACCAAATAAAATTGCTTCGAAGTCAGTAACCACAACCAGAAATATGCCGTATATTAGGCGCACCGGGTTATAAGGCGCACCGTCGATTTTTGAGAAAATGAAAGGATGTTCAGTACGTCTTATAGTCGGAAAAATACGGTAATTAGTAAGGATGCCACAAAAAAAATCTAATTAATTGGGATTCTTATTTGTAATGATTCTTAATCGATTAAAAATAAACCGAAATTTGTTTTTCTTTGATCTGTCCTGTCCAACCACTCAGGCGAATCATATTGTTGATGTAGTTTATCATATTTGCTGTACAGATTCACTTTAGAAAATATAAATGTTGCACACCGCTCTTGTTGCTTTATTTCTATTTGACTTTATTAAATGTTTGGGTAGAATTTGGATAGAATTTTGAGCGCCGTGTGTAATGTTCTATATTCTCAATGGAACATTTTAAGTTTTGGTGTTGTTTACTGCCATCATATTTCAGTCTACACATATCTCTTATGTATGACTGCCATCTACCAGGTCACACTTATCATTATACCATGAACCAAATAAAATTGCTTCGAAGTCAGTAAGCACAACCAGAAATATGCCGTATATTAGGCGCACCAAGTTATGAGGCGCACTGTCGGTTTTTGAGAAAATGAAAGGATTTTAAGTATGTCTTATAGTCGGAAAAATACGGTAATTAGTAAGGATGCCACAAAAAAAAAATTCTAATTAATTGGGATTCCTAATCGATTAAAAATAAACCATTTTTTTTTCTTTTTTAATCTGTCCTGTCCAACCACTCAGGCATATCATATTGTCGATGATCATGTTTGTTGTACAGATTTACTTCAGAAAATATAAATGTTGCACACCTCTCTTGTTGCCTTATTTCTGATTGACTTTTTTAAATGCTTGGGTAGAATTTGGATAGAATTTTGAGCGCCGTGTGTAATGTTTTATATTCTCAATGGAACATTTTAATTTTTGTTGTTGTTTACTGCCATCGTATTGCAGTCTACACGTATCTCTTATGTATGACTGCCATCTACTGGTCACACTTATCATTACACCATGTAACAAATAAAACTTGCCTCAAAGCCAGTAAGAAACAACCAGGATTATTGCGTACAAAAGCGCACCAAGTTATAAGGAGCACTGTCAATTTTTGAGAAAATGAGAGGATTTTAAGTACGTCTTATAGTCGGAAAAATACGGTAAATAGTAAGGTTGCCAAAAAAAGAAATAAAGTTTTTCAAATTAGTTGTGATTCTTTTTTGTAATGATTCTTAATCCATTAAAAATAAAACAATAAAAAATGTTTTTTTAATCTGTCCTGTCCAACCACTCAGGCAAATCATATAGTTGATGATCATTCAGATTTACTTTAAAAAATATAAATGTAGCAAAACTCTCTTGTTGCCTTATTTGTATTTTACTTTATTAAATGTTTGGTAGAATTTGGATGGAATTTTAAGCGCAGTGTGTAATGTTTTGTATTCTCAATGGAACAGTCAAATTTTTGTTGTTGTTTACTGCCATCATTTTGCAGTCCACACGTATCTCTTATGTATGACTGCCATCTACTGGTCACACTTATCATTACACCATTAACCAAATAAAATTGCTTCGAAGTCAGTAACCACAACCAGAAATATGCCGTATATTAGGCGCACCGGTTTATAAAGCGCACTGTCGCTTTTTGAGAAAATGAAAGGATTTCAAGTACGTCATATAGTCGGAAAAATACGGTAATTAGTGAGGATGCCAAAAAAAAAAAAATGAAGATTTTTCAAATTAGTTGCGATTTTTTTTTGTAATGATTCTTAATCCACTAAAAATGGGGCGGCGTAGCTCGGTTGGTAGAGTGGCCGTGCCAGCAACTTGAGAGTTGCAGGTTCGATTCCCGCTTGTGCCATCCTAGTTACTGCCGCTGTGTCCTTGGGCAAGACACTTTACCCACCTGCTCCCAGTGCCACCCACACTGGAATAAATGTAAATTAGACATTGGGTTTCACTATGTAAAGCGCTTTGAGTCACTAAAGAAAAAGCGCTATATAAATATAATTCACTTCACTAAAAATAAAACAATAAAAAATGTTTTTTTTAATCTGTCCTGTCCAACCACTCAGGCAAATCATATAGTTGATATAGATGATCATATCTGCTGTTCAGATTAAGTTTAAAAAATATAAATGTAGCAAAACTCTATTGTTACCTTATTTGTATTTTACTTTAGTAAATGTTTTGGTAGAATTTGGATAGAATTTTGAGCGCCGTGTGTAATGTTTTATATTCTCAATGGAACATTTTATTTTTTGTTGTTGTTTACTGCCATCGTATTGCAGTCTACACATATCTCTTATGTATGACTGCCATCTACTGGTCACACTTATCATTACGCAATGTACAAAATAAAATTGCCTCAAATCCAGTAAGAAACAACCAGAATTATTCCGTACAAAAGTGCACCAAGTCATAAGGAGCACTGTCAATTTTTGAGAAAATTAAAGGATTTTAAATACGTCTTATAGTCGGAAAAATAGGGTAATTAGTAAGGATGCCAAAGAAAAAATAAAGATTTTCAAATTAGTTGCGATTCTTTTTTGTAATGATTCTTAATCCATTAGAAATAAAATAATAAAAAATGTTTTTCTAATCTGTCCTGTCCAACCACTCAGGCAAATAACAAAGTTGATGTAGATGATCATATCTGCTGTTCAGATTTACTTTAGAAAATATAAATGTAGCAAAACTCTCTTGTTACCTTTTTTGTATTTTACTTTATTAAATGTTTTGATAGAATTTGGATGGAATTTTAAGCGCCGTGTGTAATGTTTTATATTCTCAATGGAACATTTTAATTGGTGTTGTTGTTTACTGCCATCGTATTGCAGTCTACACGTATCTCTTATGTATAACTGCCATCTACTGGTCACACTTATCATTATACCAGTAACAAAAAAAAAATGCTTTTGAGGCCGGTAAGCACAACCAGAATTATGCCGTACATTAGGCGCACTGTCGACTTTTAAGAAAATGAAAGGATTTTAAGTGTTTCTTATAGTATGGACATTTTAAATGAGCCCGAGTTAAATTTAGGAGGTAGAGACAAAAGTAAAGAGGAGGCGGCATGGGCTGCTTTGTCGTAATGGGTTTCCCTCTCTGCCGGGGCCCGTGACATGGACGACTGCTGAAGGGCTGTCCCCAGCGATCACATCTCCCCCCCCCCAAGAAGGCACAGGCCGGGGAAGTGCACAAACAACAAAAGGCAAGCGCCTAAAACTAATGATCAAGCCCGTGGGGAACCCCCCCCCCCAACCCCATCCTCTACACCCGTACAGTGGCCACAAGTGATCATCATCAAGACGTCAGGGGGAAGCGGAATAATACGCCCATGAAACGCCAACATCATGTTGTTGTTTTTTTCCGGAAGTATTCTTTTTAATTCCCAACAACCAGAGGCTAGGATAATACGTCGTGGTCAAAAGTTTACATACACTTGTAAAGAACATCGAGGGTGGACACTCCCCTTTCCTCTCCTGCTTACTTCTTTGTCTTGTCTTAACTTTCTTGTCGCCTCTGGAAGTTGGAAGTTGCTGGCAGTCTTCAAAGTACCCCAAAGCTGCCACTAATGATTGGATGATGCGGGAAGAACTGTGGATCACATCGGAGTGTCTACCCCGCAGTTTTTGAGGACCAGTCATAAACAATTTAGAGTGAAAAGCAAATTTTACAACATTTTCTAGCTTGGATTGTTTCCCTGGCTTTGAGACTCTCCTGAAGGACAGTGCGGCGAAGACACAACAAACTCCCTTTTTATCTTTCATGGACACACACCTGTTGTTGTTGACTTTGGACTAGCGACTGCACAATACATCAAGGCCGCGGAAAAGAGACACACTACGGGCTTACACGCACACATCCACAAACTTCAAAAAGTCTTTGGCTGTTAGCGGGCTAAAACAAAGATCACATCTGCGGCTGAGGCCACCCCTGTCAGGACTTGGACTTTGGAGCAGCATACTGCGAAGATTTTGCAGCTTGCTGCGATGAATGTTCTCCCGGGGTGCAAATCGACTTGACTGAACACGGCATGAAGGTAATGACATGATTTAATTAATCACTCAAAACGTACCAAACAAAAGGCGCGCACAGGGCGGAGGAAAAAACAACTTTGGACATGAAAAATGAACTAAAAAAAACTCACTAAACTGTGGACATAAAAATGAAAACACTTACTGTGATGTGAAAAAAACGAGCATGGATAATGTCAGGGTTATCAAGAGTATATCAAGGGTGAATCAAGGGTGATGTCGCCAGGCTGACTACCTGGCATCTATGGCTTAAATAATACCGACATGATTAGTGACAGGTGCGCGAGTCCGAACACATGACAGGTGAAACTAATGGTTGTCATGGTGACAAAACAAGAGTGCACAAAGAGTCCAAAAACCAACAGAACATAACCAAACAAAACATGATCAGCCTACTCAGCTTCCTAGTGGTTAGAGTGTCCGCCCTGATATCGGTAGGTTGTGAGTTCAAACCCCGGCCGAGTCATACCAAGGACAATAAAAAAAATGGGACCCATTTCCTCCCCGCTTGGCACTTAGCATCAAAGGTTGGAATTGGGGGTTAAATCACCATACAAGATTCCCGGGCTGCTGCCCACTGCTCCCCTCACTTCCCAGGTGGTGATCAAGGGGATGGGTCAAATGCAGAGGACAAATTTCAGCACACCTAGTGTGTGTGTGACAATCATTGGTACTTTAATTTTAACTTAACAAAGACATGACAACCCTTCAGACGAGACGTTTTGTCCTTGCACAGATAGAAACAATGCACCTTGAACACAATAGCTAATAACCATTAGAAAAGGACTTTATGCATACTAAAGTTGTGTGATAGTATATCTACATGACTGTTCTAACAATTGGAAACTCAACTCAGCCATGACATCATGTTCTTTACAAGTGTACGTCAACTTTTAACCACGACTGTATATTTATCCCCCTTCAATAACCCCCCGTCTTGCGTTTGCCGACGGACACATTTCGTCGATGCACACAACATCTTTTCCTGCACGCCCATCGATCCTCTTATTGAAACAAGCCTCATTTGCAGTCTCCTCCGTGACATTTTTTCTTTCCCCCCCCACCCCACACCCACCCCGCCCGCCTCTCCCTGTCTCTTTCTCGTCCAAACTCTGACAGGCTGTGCAGATTTTGGCACTTTGCTGTTCTCCCCCTAATCTTTCGCCAGACTTGTGCCTCCTTCACACAAATATACAAGGATTTTCGAGGAAAATGCAGCGAGGCGTCGCACGGGGCTGCAGAGAGGGAACGCCATGGCTTGCAATGTATAGTTTGTTTTATTTGTTTTTTTAAAGTCATACCGTGCGCATGGAAAGACTTTGTTTTAACGCGGCGCCGGAATTAACGAGACGAGAAATGACGGCGTTAATCGTGCATCAGTGCGGGGTAATCACTCCATTTATTTTGAGCCGACGTGCTCCTTTACCTCATACTTGCCAACCTTGAGACCTCCGATTTTGGGAGGTGGGGGGCGTGGTCGGGGTTGGGCGAGGGGAGTGGTTGGGGGCGGGGCATTGTTGGGGGCGTAATTAAGAGGGAAGGAGTATATTTACAGCTATCCATCCATTTTTCTACCGCTTATTCCCTTGGGGATCGTGGGGGGCGCTGGTGCCTATCTCAGGTACACCCTGGACAAATCGCAACACCTCATCGCAATATGTGTAGAAATCTTGACTTATAATTGAATCACTCGTTTATATTTCAACAAGTTTATATCTTTTTTTCCAAATAGTTCAAAAAATACCACTTCAAATGAGCAATATTTTGCACTGTTATACAATTTATTAAATCAGAAACTGATGACATAGTGCTGTATTTTACTTCTTTATCTTTTTTTTTTTTTCAACCAAAAATGCTTTGCTCTGATTAGGGGGTACTTGAATTAAAAAAATGTTCCAAGGGGGTACATCTCTTTAAAAAGGTTGAGAACCACTGCTCTAAAAGCTGCAGATGTTATTGTCACATATGCATGCAGAGTAGATGGCAGTATTGTCCTGTTTAAGAGTGTCACAACATTGCTGTTTACCGCAGACAAACTGCTTTACCATAGACGAAAACTTGACTGCTGTTGTTGTGTGTTGTTACCGCGCTAGGAGGACATTAATGAAACTGCCTAACAATAAACCCTCATAAGAAACCAATAACTCGCGCTCGATCATTCTACAGTTATAACGTCATTGGGCAGGCAATCTGTTTATATTGTGGGAAAGCGTACGTGAAAACAGGCTGTTGACAAGTCCCTTTGGTACGCATGGAGCTGGAGGGGGCGTGACTTCCAGCTCCGCCTGAATTTCGGGAGATTTTCAGGAGAAAATTTGTCCCGGGAGGTTTTCGGGAGAGGCATTGAATTTTGGGAGTCTCCCAGAAAATCCGGGAGTGTTGGCAAGTATGCTTTACCTTAACCACGGATGTTACCTGTGTTGTCATATGGTCAGTGGTCCGTACAAAGACCAGTGTATTTAGATCAGACCTGGGCAAATTAAGGCCCCGGGGGGCCACATGTGGTTTCAATCTGAGGCCTTCGCACATTCCCAAATATTTTTTTTAGATCTTTAAAATGGAAACTGTAGCTTTCATTATATGATGTGCAAAAAAAAAAGTCTGCGGGCTATAGTGCATTTTCTATTCGGGCTCCAGGTTTGAGATGCTACCTCAGTAGAAACATTTAAGTCCCATCTTAAAACTCATTTGTATACTCTAGCCTTTAAATAGACTCCCCTTTTTAGACCAGTTGATCTGCCGTTTCTTTTTTTTTCTCCTCTGCCCCCCTCCCCCTTGTGGAAGGGGGGGGGGGCACAGGTCCGTTGGCCATGGATGAAGTATTGGCTGTCCAGAGTCGGGACCCGGGGTGGACCGCTCGCCTGTGCCTGTCCAAATAAGTGTTTGATGAGCATTCCCTTAACTTTCTCGGTCTTTTTTGTCACTTGTGCCAGCTTTTTTGAAACATGTCGCAGGCGTCAAATTCTAAATGAGCTAATTTTCCAGTTCGAACGTTAAATATCTCTATTCAATTGAATATAGGTTGAAAAGGATATGCAAATCATTGTACCGTATTTCCTTGAATTGTCGCCAGGGCGCTAATCAATTTAAGACATCTTCTCACTCTGGCACTTACCAAAGGAATGCGGTAAATTTAGGCCTGCGATTAAAAATTTGAGTGTGATGTAAGGATACCATCATGAAAAGCACATTTAGGGGCGGTTTAGCTCGGTTGGTAGAGTGGTCGTGCCAGCAACTTGAGGGTTGCAGGTTCGATTCCCGCTTCCGCCATCCTAGTCATTGCCGTTGTGTCCTTGGGCAAGACACTTTACCCACCTGCTCCCAGTGCCACCCACACTGGTTTGAATGTAACTTGGATATTGGGTTTCACTATGTATAGCGCGTTGTGTCACTAGAGAAAAAGCGCTATATAAATATAATTCACTTCACTTCAAATTTAATAAAAAAAAGGCTTTATGGTCTTACCTTTACTTATAAATGAAGTCCATGCGCAGCTCCTTCTGATCAAAAGCATCGATAACTTGTTTATAGAAGTCTTCCTTATCTTTCTTCAGTTTTAAAAGTCTCTCTGTCTCAATGGAGATCTTCCTTTATTACCTCCTGCTTCGATTGAAAGTCCAGTTTAGAACTGTTTTATCCATGTTAAAAGTGCAAGCGAGAGGGGAAAAAAAACACACTCTGCTCACTCTTGCTGCTTGTTGTCACTTCTTCTGCAGCCGAGTAGTTGCAAGAAGGATCACTAGCGCCCTCTACCACCAGGAGGTGGGAGTCATTTAATGACTCATATTTGACACACGCAGCTACGGTATGTTGATAAAACATAGCTGCTTACTGTTCATTTTAGCATATTTAATAGCTAGGGCCTTAAATCCAACTGAATAGCTCTTAATCTTCTTCCCTTTATGTGATTTCAAATTATTGAAACCAGCCTCCTATATTTTGAAAATGATGACAGGGGAAGTGTCACTCGTGACGTGACGAGTTTGACCCGGTGGAAATCCTAGGCATATGCTAATTGTTTTGCGAAACGAGTTTGACCCGGCGTTAATCCTGAGCCGGCGTTAATGCTAAGCATGCGCTAATTATTTTGCGAAATTAGTTTGACCCGGCAATAATTCTAGGCAGGTGCACTGAAAAAAGTGACTCTTTGGTGCTGTAAACTCTATTAGAGTAACTGTCATAATTTATATATAATATTTTTAACATTCTGCAAGAACTACAGTTTCTTAAGTAAACTTAAACATTTTATTAACGTAATACATGAATTATGGGGGAAGAGTAAGTTTTAGTTATGTTTCCTCATACTATTTAAATGTTTAATAGTTGTACGTACATAAACCTAAAAATATTACATAAACTTTACTCTGAAAATCTAGTGTTTTGAAACGCATGCATGACGACGCATGCACGACGACGCACAACAATCCAATCCAATCCACTTTATTTATATAGTACATTTAAACAACAATAACGTATCCAAAGTGCTGCACAGCCATGTCAAAAACAATATTAAAAAAACAGTATTATGTTCCACCAATGACTGAATCAAAACAAAAAATAAATAAATATAAAACCAATATAAAAAAAAAACAATATAAAAACAAATATGATTAATATACTACACGGTCTAACTCCATCCTATCTTGCCGATTGTATTGTACCATATGTCCCGGCAAGAAATCTGCGTTCAAAAGACTTCGGCTTATTAGTGATTCCTAAAGCCCAAAAAAAGTCTGCGGGCTATAGAGCGTTTTCCGTTCGGGCTCCAGTACTCTGGAATGCCCTCCCGGTAACAGTTCGAGATGCATCCTCAGTAGAAGCATTTAAGTCTCACCTCAAAACTCATTTGTATACTTTAGCCTTTAAATAGATCTCCTTTTTAGACCAGTTGATCTGCCGCTTCTTTTCTTTTTTCTCCTATGTCCCCCCCCTCCCTTGTGGAGGGGGTCCGGTCCGATGACCATAGATGAAGTGCTGGCTGTCCAGAGTCGAGACCCAGGATGGACCGCTTGTCGGGACCCAGGATGGACCGCTCGCCTGTGTATCGGTTGGGGACATCTCTATGCAGCTGATCCGCCTCCGCTTGGGATGGTTTCCTGCGGACGGGACTCTCGCTGCTGTCTTGGATCCGCTTTGAACGGAACTCTCGCGGCTGTGTTGGAGCCACTATGGATTGAACTTTCACAGTATCATGTTAGACCCGCTCGACATCCATTGCTTTCGGTCGCCTAGAAGTGGGGGGGTTTGCCCACATCTGAGGTCCTCTCCAAGGTTTCTCATAGTCAGCATTGTCAATGGCGTCCCACTGGGTGTGAGTTTTCCTTGCCCTTTTGTGGGTTCTTCCGAGGATGTCGTAGTCGTAATGGTTTGTACAGTCCTTTGAGACATTTGTGATTTAGGGCTATATAAATAAACATTGATTGATTGATTGAAAAACAATTTTAAAGGGTAAAATCAATTAAAACAGTAAAATAGGCTCTGGCCGACTGGCTCTGCTGCGGTCGTTAGCATCACTTCACAGAGCACTGCAAGGTGGCATTATGGGTAATTCTTATCTTGCGTTTATAATGTGTCACAGAGCCGATGTTCTCCGGAAATGTGTTTGGTGTGGGTTCACAGAGTGTGGCACATATTAGTAAGAATGTTAAAGTTGTTTATATCACAATAGTCAGTGTAAACGGTATGGCTGTTGAGCAAGTATGCATTGCAATCTCGTGTGAGAAGCAGCGAAATTAATTTGTCCTTCCGGCACGCTGACAGTATCGTGTACAAGTGGGAGTGATCCACCGGGCCACGGCCGCAGAATAATTTTTTATTAAATTTAATTATCACTCTCAGTTTTTAACTGCATGCCATTGATAAGCGCAGGAGTGAGAAGAGGTTCTAAAATAATTAGCGCCCCGGCGGCTATTCGAGGAGATACGGTATATGAAATTTACTTAATATTTTGAGTAAAATGATGTTTCCGCCGATGAAAAACAAGTAGACTTTACTCAATTTGTTTATATAAATATAACTTAAAACTTGGATGTGATTAAGTTACTGTTACTTAATATCTTCACAACTGTTATGTTGTATGGTAAGTAGAATTGACTTCAAATTACTTGATACTGGCAAATTTTACTTAAATCATTTGCGTGCAAATACTTACAATAATTTTTTCAAGTAAATCTTATGAGTTATTTATTTCAGTGTGCATTACTATATACCTGGTGGCAATTCAAGGAAATACGGTATTCTGTGTTTATTTACCATTTACACAACGTGCCAACCAGGGGCGTCACTAGACCTAATACTGTACTGGGGCACACCTGGGGCACAAATAATTCATGTGAGTGAGCAAAGCGCGCAATCAAAAACATTTTTTAGCACTTATTTATCATAAAAAATACATGAATAGTGCTTTAAACCATGGGTGTCAAACTCTAATCCCGCGGGCCAAAACTGGCCCGCCGTGTAATTTAATTTGGCCCTCGAGGCAATATCAATTTAGCATTAGAGCTGGCCCGCCGGTGTTATACAGCGTCGGTGCCGCTGTAACACCGCATTCACCGCTAATACTCATACTTGCCAACCCTCCTAATTTTCCCGATAGACTCCCGAAGTTCAGTGCCCCTCCTGAAAATCTCCCGGGGCAACCATTCTCCAGAATTTCTACCGATTTCCACCTGGACAACTATATTGGGGGCGTGCATTTAAGGCACTGCCTTTAGCGTTCTCTACAACCTGTCGTCATGACCGCTTTTCCTCCATACGAACAGCGTGTCACATAATACTTGTGGATTTTACACACACACACACGCACAAGTGAATGCATGGCATACTTGCTCAACAGCCATACAGGTCACACTGAGGGTGGCCGTATAAACAACTTTAGCACTGTTACAAATATGCGCCACACTGTGAACCCACAACAAACAAGACTGACAAACACATTTCGGGTGAACATCCGCACCGTAACACAACAGAACAAATACCCAGAAACCCTTGCAGCACTAACTTTTCTGGGAAACTTCCAGCAAACTGACCAATAATTAACGTTTTATTCATGCATTTTCGCTTGCTACTTCAAGGCTTGTATGTTTGGTTCATTCATTATTGTTATTTTATTTTCAAATGTATTATTAGCCTGTGGAACAAATGTGACATTTACCTCAGAAGATTGCAAATAGAAAAAAAGACATACAATTTTTATTTAAATTGTATTTGATATGCCATAGATATTTTTTTAATTATTATTATTATTATTTGAAACTCGATTTTGCATGTCACTAAAGTTATATAAGCCTTGCTTGTTCAATATTCAATGCAAAACTTGTTTGGGTCCCTATTAAAAGGTTAATTTGTTCAACCTTGGCCCGCGGCTTTGTTCCGTTTAAAATTTTGGCCCACTCTGTATTTGATTTTGACACCCCTGCTTTAAACTATGAAATCATATCAGATTATGTTGTATGGATCTTTGATTAACCACCTGAAATCAACTAATGCATTTGACCTACTTGTGCACTTTTCTACTCCAGACTTCTAAACTGCTACTGGTAAAAGCAAAAAGGAAGAGCAATAAATCTTTTTGAAATATTTATTGCAGTAATCATCTGCAAATTTAACATCTACAAAAGTAAAACAGAAAATAAAGCACTCCTTCATCTCTGGGTTCTTTTATATTATTTAATTTCCATTAATGGCAATGTGGCTAATCCTATTTCAGATACACAAAACTATAAAATATACACAAAACAATAAAGCCACAGTAGTAGAATAAATGAACAACTGTTGTGTGTCTGTTTAGGGAATCATTTTCTGAGAAGTAAACTGTAACGTCTCGTTTTCATTTTTGCAAACTGGTCAATCACTCTGGACAGACATGGAAATATTACAGTAACTGTTATACAGTTGTCCGGTGGTTCCCAACTGCTGGGTCGTGACAAAAAAGTGGATTGTGTGTCATTTTCAGTGAGTCGCAGTCACATGTGTGCATGAAAAAAAAAAAAAAAAAGTTTAGGGAGAAAAAAATCAAATTGTGGCAACAAAACCAGATATTTTTAGCCATTTTTCTAGTGACTATTAGTGATTATTTTAGCAAAAGGCAAACCGACTAACAAGTTGGAGGAGGACTCAGGACAGACATGGAAATATTAATTTTTTCAAATCTAAATGGGGCAACAAAACCCAATATTTTCAGCCATCTTTCTGAAAACAAATACAGAAATGTTACTATTTTTTCTGGAAACAAAACCAGATGCTTTAGCTGTAGCCATTTTTCTGGTGACAAAACAAGATTATTTTAGTCAAAGTCGCACCGATTAACAAGACAAGTCCACTGTGCTATTTTTCTGTGAAATAAACTTCAATGATTTAAAAATTTGGCTCACGAATTGATGATATGGAAAAAAATTTTTTTCTTCCTGAAGATAAACCATTTGAGAAGCACTCAACTCACACATGCTGACTCCAAATCATCATTGATGCAGAACCAGCAGACAATAACCAACATTATGTTTCATGTTCATTGGAAATCCCCCCACAGCTCGTACAGCAAATTAATATGTTTGTCTTGATGCGAGGAATAACGTTGACTAACTTAGCATCAACTTAATTAATATGTTTGTCTTGACACAAGGAATAATGTTAGCTAACTTAGCATGAACTTAATTAATATGTTTGTCTTGATACGAGGAATAAGGTTAGCTAACTAAGCATGAACTTAATTAATATGTTTGTCTTGGTACAAGGAATAACGTTAGCTAACTTAGCATGAACTTAATTGATATGTTTGTCTTGATACAAGGAATAACGTTAGCTAACTTAGCATAAACTTAATTGATGTTTGTCTTGACACAAGGAATAATGTTAGCTAACTTAGCATCAACTTAATTAATATGTTTGTCTTGATACAAGGAATAACGTTAGCTAACTTACCATGAACTTAAATAATATGTTTGTCTTGATACAAGGAATAACGTTAGCTAACTTAGCATGAACTTAAATAATATGTTTGTCTTGATACAAGGAATAACGTTAGCTAACTTAGCATCAACTTAATTAATATGTTTGTCTTGATACAGAGAATAACGTTAGCTAACTTAGCATGAACTTAATTGATATGTTTGTCTTGATACAAGGAATAATGTTAGCTAACTTAGCATGAACTTAATTAATATGTTTGTCTTGATATAAGGAATAACGTTAGCTAACTTACCACAAACTTAATTAATATGTTTGTCTTGACACAAGGAATAACGTTAGCTAACTTAGCATCAACTTAATTAATATGTTTGTCTTGATACAAGGAATAACGTTAGCTAACTTAGCATGTACTTAATTGATATGTTTGTCTTGACACAAGGAATAATGTTAGCTAACTTAGCATGAACTTAATTAATATGTTTGTCTTGATACGGGGAATAAGGTTAGCTAACTTAGCATCAACTTAATTAATATGTTTGTCTTGATACGAGGAATAACGTTGACTAACTTAGCATGAACTTAATTAATATGTTTGTCTTGACACAAGGAATAATGTTAGCTAACTTAGCATGAACTTAATGAATATGTTTGTCTTGATAAGAGGAATAACGTTAGCTAACTTAGCATGAAATAAAAAAATATGTTTGTCTTGACACAAGGAATAATGTTAGCTAACTTAGCATGAACTTAATTAATATGTTTGTCTTGATACAAGGAATAACGTTAGCTAACTTAGCATCAACTTAATTAATATGTTTGTCTTGATACAACGAATAACGTTAGCTAACTTAGCATCAACTTAATTAATATGTTTGTCTTGATAAAGAGAATAACGTTAGCTAACTTAGCATGAACTTAATTGATATGTTTGTCTTGATACAAGGAATAATGTTAGCTAACTTAGCATGAACTTAATTAATATGTTTGTCTTGATATAAGGAATAACGTTAGCTAACTTACCACAAACTTAATTAATATGTTTGTCTTGACACAAGGAATAACGTTAGCTAACTTAGCATCAACTTAATTAATATATTTGTCTTGATACAAGGAATAACGTTAGCTAACTTAGCATGAACTTAATTGATATGTTTGTCTTGATACAAGGAATAACGTTAGCTAACTTAGCATGTACTTAATTGATATGTTTGTCTTGACACAAGGAATAATGTTAGCTAACTTAGCATGAACTTAATTAATATGTTTGTCTTGATATAAGGAATAACGTTAGCTAACTTAGCATGAACTTTAATATGTTTGTCTTGACACAAGGAATAATGTTAGCTAACTTAGCATGAACTTAATTAATATGTTTGTCTTGATACGGGGAATAAGGTTAGCTAACCTAGCATCAACTTAATTAATATGTTTGTCTTGATACAAGGAATAACGTTAGCTAACTTAGCATCAACTTAATTAATATATTTGTCTTGATACAAGGAATAACGTTAGCTAACTTAGCATGAACTTAATTGATATGTTTGTCTTGATACAAGGAATAACGTTAGCTAACTTAGCATGTACTTAATTGATATGTTTGTCTTGACACAAGGAATAATGTTAGCTAACTTAGCATGAACTTAATTAATATGTTTGTCTTGATATAAGGAATAACGTTAGCTAACTTAGCATGAACTTTAATATGTTTGTCTTGACACAAGGAATAATGTTAGCTAACTTAGCATGAACTTAATTAATATGTTTGTCTTGATACGGGGAATAAGGTTAGCTAACCTAGCATCAACTTAATTAATATGTTTGTCTTGATACGAGGAATAACGTTGACTAACTTAGCATGAACTTAATTAATATGTTTGTCTTGACACAAGGAATAATGTTAGCTAACTTAGCATGAACTTAATTAATATGTTTGTCTTGATACGAGGAATAAGGTTAGCTAACTTAACATGAACTTAATTAATATGTTTGTCTTGATACGAGGAATAACGTTGACTAACTTAGCATGAACTTAATTAATATGTTTGTCTTGACACAAGGAATAATGTTAGCTAACTTAGCATGAACTTAATTAATATGTTTGTCTTGATACAAGGAATAATGTTAGCTAACTTAGCATCAACTTAATTAATATGTTTGTCTTGATACAAGGAATAACGTTAGCTAACTTAGCATGAACTTAATTAATATGTTTGTCTTGACACAAGGAATAACGTTAGCTAACTTAGCATGAACTTAATTAATATGTTTGTTTTGACACAAGGAATAATGTTAGCTAACTTAGCATGAACTTAATTAATATGTTTGTCTTGGTACGAGGAATAAGGTTAGCTAAATTAGCATCAACTTAATTAATATGTTTGTCTTTATACGAGGAATAACGTTGACTAACTTAGCATCAACTTAATTAATATGTTTGTCTTTATACGAGGAATAACGTTGACTAATTTAGCATGAACTTAATTAATATGTTTGTCTTGACACAAGGAATAATGTTAGCAAACTTAGCATGAACTTAATTAATATGTTTGTTTTGATACGAGGAATAAGGTTAGCTAACTAAGCATGAACTTAATTAATATGTTTGTATTGATACAAGGAATAAGGTTAGCTAACTTAGCATCAACTTAATTAATATGTTTGTCTTGATACGAGGAATAACGTTGACTAACTTAGCATGAACTTAATTAATATGTTTGTCTTGACACAAGGAATAACGTTAGCTAACTTAGCATGTACTTAATTGATATGTTTGTCTTGACACAAGGAATAATGTTAGCTAACTTAGCATGAACTTAATTAATATGTTTGTCTTGATACGGGGAATAAGGTTAGCTAACTTAGCATCAACTTAATTAATATGTTTGTCTTGATACGAGGAATAACGTTGACTAACTTAGCATGAACTTAATTAATATGTTTGTCTTGACACAAGGAATAATGTTAGCTAACTTAGCATGAACTTAATTAATATGTTTGTCTTGATACGAGGAATAAGGTTAGCTAACTTAACATGAACTTAATTAATATGTTTGTCTTGATACGAGGAATAACGTTGACTAACTTAGCATGAACTTAATTAATATGTTTGTCTTGACACAAGGAATAATGTTAGCTAACTTAGCATGAACTTTAATATGTTTGTCTTGACACAAGGAATAATGTTAGCTAACTTAGCATGAACTTAATTAATATGTTTGTCTTGACACAAGGAATGTTAGCTAACTTAGCATGAACTTAATTAATATGTTTGTTTTGACACAAGGAATAATGTTAGCTAACTTAGCATGAACTTAATTAATATGTTTGTCTTGATATAAGGAATAACGTTAGCTAACTAAGCATGAACTTAATTAATATGTTTGTCTTGATACAAGGAATAACGTTCGCTAACTTGGCATCAACTTAAGACAATGATGTTGCCCAGTTAGCTAGGACTTCACTTACAACTCTCATTCCTGCTGCTTCTTCTCTTCTGCGGGCGAATAAATGGTAAATGGGTTGTACTTGTACAGCGCTTTTCTACCTTCAAGGTACTCAAAGCGCTTTGACACTACTTCCGCATTCACCCATTCACACACACATTCACACACTGATGGAGGGAGCTGCCATGCAAGGCGCTAACCGGCACCCATCAGGAACAAGGGTGAAGTGTCTTGCTCGGGACACAACGGACGTAACGAGGTTGGTACTAGGTGGGGATTGAACCAGGGACCCTCGGGTAGCGCACGGCCACTCCACCACTGCGCCACGCCGTCCCAATAACTTTCTTAAATCCATCTAGGAGTTACAGATTGAGTCAAATCAAAATCAAAATAATGAAATTAACAAATTGTTGTTGGCTAACGTTACCTACCTCAGCAGTGATTCGCACCCCCCCCCCCTCACTCTCTCTCCCTCAACTGAAGTCTCGATCCACACGTGAATAAATTACCATATTAAATAGCCATGTGCTCATTGTTACGAATACAGTAGCAATCAATTACCATACTAAGTAATATGTTCGCTGTTGTCTATGTTATATAGACTTAAAACTCTGAAGCGTTTTTTTTTATTGGTGAAATTTTTACTGGGGCACTTCAGATCAACAGTGGGGCACGTGCCCCAGTGAAATATGTCTGGCGACGCCTCCTGGTGCCAACTTCCCTGGTTTTGGGTTTTTGTATGAGTCACTACCAAGCAGGGTGGGAATTAGCCGGAGTCTAACCAACTGGAATTGGGAAACTTTCTGCGGTGCATCCAGCCATAGGAGCCGCACATTGCAAGGGCAGCGAGAGAGCCGACATCCTGGGCTTTGTCATCCACCACACACCGATGAGCGATGACGCGCGTCGGAACCCCCGCCGTGAGTTCATTGCGCACTGCGCTCATCTGCAAGCCGGAGTACGCATCGAGCTACACACACCCACATGTCCCGCTGAGACCGCGGTCCTATGGGTAGAACAGCGGCGGTTAAAAATCGCACAATCGACGACCCAGAATCCACGGGACGCTACATGACGTCGACGCACCAGATCTGTGGTGCAGACTTGTGCATGAGTGCTCTCCTTTGCTGCATGAATGCTCCCCTTGGGCCGCCCCTGCTCCGGATCGACATGCAAGCAACATGGGGGACTTTGCAAGTCTTATTTAAGGGAGAATAAAAAGAAAACAGAGGGGGGAGTAAGAGGCAGTAAACGAGAAGAACTCCCTTAGATCAGATATTCTTGAATGTCACAGAGCTGAATTTTCTCCCCACGGGACATGAAAGGAGTCATGGCCGCAGGAACTTTGCGCTCAGTGCCCTACAAGCCGTGGATATTATTCCTACAAAAGTTCAGTTAAAAAGTTAAAATGCCAATGATTGTCACACACACACTAGGTGTGGCGAAATTACTCTCTGCATTGGACCCATCAATCTCAGCATACAAAGTTGGAATTGGGGGTTAAATCAGGAAATTACTCTCTGCATTGCATACAAAGTTGGAATTGGGGGTTAAATCAGGAAATTACTCTCTGCATTGGACCCATCAACCTCAGCATACAAAGTTGGAATTGGGGGTTAAATCAGGAAATTACTCTCTGCATTGGACCCATCAACCTCAGCATACAAAGTTGGAATTGGGGGTTAAATCAGGAAATTACTCTCTGCATTGCATACAAAGTTGGAATTGGGGGTTAAATCAGGAAATTACTCTCTGCATTGGACCCATCAACCTCAGCATACAAAGTTGGAATTGGGGGTTGAATCAGGAAATTACTCTCTGCATTGGACCCATCAACCTCAGCATACAAAGTTGGAATTGGGGGTTGAATCAGGAAATTACTCACTGCATTGGACCCATCAACCTCAGCATACAAAGTTGGAATTGGGGGTTAAATCAGGGAAATTGATTGTGGCCACTGCCGCTGCTCATTGCTCCCCTCACCCCCTAGCGGGTGATCAAGGGTGATGGGTCAAACGCAGGGAATCATTTCACCTATAGCGTGTGTGTGTGTGTGTGTGTGTGTGTGTGTGTGTGTGTGAGACAATCATTGGTACTTTAACTTGAACTTTTCAACTTTAATTGACTTGTCACAACGATCACTTTTAACCATAGGTGGGTAGACTAGCCAGAAATTGTACTCAAGTAAGAGTACTTTTACTTTAGAGATTTATTACTCAAGTAAAAGTAAGGAGTAGTCATCCAAATATTTACTTGAGTAAAAGTAAAAAGTATGTTGTGAAAAAACTACTCAAATACTGATGAGTAACCTGTTCGTTTAATAATTACGGCAACAAATAATGCACAAAAACATAAGAACAGCAGTGAACAAATTCATAGCCAGGAATATCTCTTAAGCAACTTAAACAATAATATATATTAAATAATAATACATTAAAAAAAAAAAATTAAGGCAAATTGAGCCACAATAACTTAACAGCACCATAGGCTCAGTAGACATTTATTGATTGATTGATAGATTGATTGCTTGATTGATTGATTGAAACTTGTATTAGTAGATTGCACAGTACAGTACATATTACGTACAATTGACCACTAAATGCTAACACCCCAATAAGTTGTTCAACGTTAATCGATTACTTAATAAATGACCAAGTCGAGGTGATCTACCTCATATATACATACACACACATATCATATATATATATATATATATATATATATATATATATATATATATATATATATATATATATATATATATATATATAATTTATAGTTTTTTATTTTGCCGTTTTTGTTGAAATGTTAAAGGTGTTTTAATGACTATACACGCCTGTTTAACATATAGATTCCTATCTTTCATGAAGACAAGAATATAAGTTGGTGTATTACCTGATTCTGATGACTTGCATTGATTGGAATCAGACAGTATAGTGCTGATAATGTCCACATTTTCAAATGGAGGAGAAAAAAAGTTCCTCTTGTCTGTCTAATACCACATGAAAGGTTTTTGGCATCTTATCTGTCCAGTTTCCTTATTCGTTTTTATACACTTTACAAGAAATACATTGCCGGCAAACTCCGTAGCTTGCTAGCTTGTTTGCGCTGGCTTTCGGAGACTCTTATTTTGTTAGCGCAGGCGCGATGGAGCGGCGCTTTTATTGTGAAGACAGGAACTGTGCGATCAGCCTCTAGGCTTGTGACGGGAAGTACGGTTGAAATAAAAAGTGTCGTTTTTCCTTTACACCTTTGATTGATTGATTGATTGAAACTTTTATTAGTAGATTGCACAGTACAGTACATATTCTGCACAATTGACCACTAAATGGTAACACCCCAATACGTTTTTCAACTTTTTTAGGTCAGATTCGACGTGTGACGGTCACGTGACCGCCTGGTTTTGTTTGATTGGTCCAACGTCACCAGTGACTGCATTTGATTGGTGAAATGCAAGCATGCGTAGTTCCTACTTTGAATGCGTGTCTGACAAAATCAAAACAAACAAAACGTGCATTAACAGATCGATAAAAAAAAAAGTAGCGAGTAACGAGCTGATCGTACATAAATGGAGCGGAGTAAAAGTAGCGTTTCTTCTTTATAAATATACTCAAGTAAAAGTAAAAGTATTTTACATAAAAACTACTCTTGGAAGTACAATTTATCCCAAAAGTTACTCAAGTAGATGTAACGGAGTAAATGTAGCGCGTTACTACCCACCTCTGCTTTTAACTCTATGTCGCATACACACAGGTTTTTATTTCATTTAGAGCAGGGGTCGGCAGCCTTTACCACTCAAGGAGCCATTTTGACCCGTTTCACAAAATAAACAAAACAATGGGAGCCCCAAAACTCTTTGGAAATTTCAAATGAAATAACACTGTATACAGAGTTTTTTTTACTTTGTCCTATGTATAAACCAGGGGTCTCAGACACGTGGTCCGCACCTTAAAATTAAAATGTAATGATAGTGGGGCCTGCGACTTTTATCTGATTGCCGCTTGACAGCATCACACTTAAAACCCTCCCGAATATTCCGAAATGCTACCAAATGTCAGAGCAAGTATTCTCATGAATGTTTACAGCATGGGTGTCAAACTCAAATACAGAGTGGGCCAAAATTTAAAACTGAGCAAAACCGCGGGCCAAGGTTGAACAAATTAACCTTTCAATATGGACCCAAACAAGTTTTGCAATGAAAATTGAACAAGCAAGGCTTAAATAGGGCAGCACGGTGGTACAGGGGTTAGTGCATCTGCCTCACAATACGAAGGTCCTGAGTAATCCTGGGTTCAATCCCGGGCTCGGGATCTTTCTGTGTGGAGTTGGCTTGTTCTCCCCGTGACTGCGTGGGTTCCCTCCGGGTACTCGGGCAGAGCTTATATAACGTAATAGTGCAAAATCAACTTTCAAAAAACAAACGAAAAAACATCAGTGGTATATTAAATAAAACGTAATTAAAAAAATGAATGCTTCTTTTCTATTTGCAGCCTTCTGAGGTAAATATCAACATTAACTTTTTCCCCAGGCTAATAAATTCGAAAATAGAATAAAAATTAGGCGGGCGGGGTTTGGTGGTAGCTGGGGGTGTATATTGTAGCATTCCGGAAGAGTTAGTGCTGCAAGAGGGTCTGGGTATTTGTTCTGTTGTGTTTATGTTGTGTTATGGTGCAGGTGTTCTCCCGAAATGTGTTTTGTCATTCTTGTTTGGTGTGGGTTCACAGTGTGGCGCATATTTGTAACATTGTTAAAGTTGTTTATACGGCCACCCTCAGTGTGACCTGTATGGCTGTTGACCAAGTATGTGTGTGTGAAAGCCGCATATATTATTTGACTTGGCCAGCACGCTGTTTATATGGAGGAAAAGAGGACGTGACGGCATGTTGTAGAGGACAGTGCCTTTAAGGCACGCTCCCAATATTGTTGTCCGGGTGGAAATCGGGAGAATGCTTGCCCAGGGAGATTTTTGGGACGGGCACTAAACTTCGGGAGTCTCCAGGGAAAATCGGGAGGGTTGGCAAGTATGAGTATCAGCGGTGAATGTGGTGTTACCGGCGGGCCAGCTCTAATGTTAATTTGATATTGCCTCAAGGGCCAAATGAAATTAAACGGTGGGCCAAATTTGGCCCGCGGGCCAGAGTTTGACACCCATGGTTTACAGTATTGCCCTCTAACAACAATAATAAGGGCTTCCTATGAAGGCGCTGCTTTTGACGCCCTCTACAACACGTTCAATCAGCTTGTCAGCCCAGTCACATGTTGAATGAGGCTTCTGCAAACACACGCAAAATGATTGCAAGGCATACTTGTTTAAAAGCCATACAGGTCACACTGGGGGTGCCCGTTTAAACAACTTTAACACTGTTAATAATATGCGCCACACTGTGAACCCACACCAAACAAGAATGACAAACACATTTCGCGAGAACATCGGCACTGTAACACAACATAAACACAAAAGAACAAATACCCAGAATCCCATGCATCCCTACTCTTCCGGGCTACATTATACACACCCGTTAGCACCAAATCCCCCCCACCCCCTCCGTGCGTTGGTTGAGATGGGCGGGGTTGGAAGGGTGGGTGTATAATGTAGGCCGGAAGAGTAGGGATGCATGGGATTCGGGTATTTGTTCTTTTGTGTTTATGTTGTGTTACAGTGCCGACCGATTAGGGGTGTGGGAAAAAATCGATTCGAATACAAATCAAATTGTTTATGTTGTGCGATTCAGAATCGATTCTAATTTTTAAAAAATCGTTTTTTTTTTGGTTTAGAAATAATATATATATTATTATTTTATTTTTTATTTTTTAATCAATCCAACAAACCACTAAACAGCGATACCGTAACAATGCGATCCAATTCCAAAACCAAACCTGACCCAGCAACACTCAGAACTGCAATAAACAGAGCAATTGAGAGGAGACACAAACACCACACAGAACAAACCAAAAGTAGTCAAACAAAAATGAATATTATCAAAAACAGTATCAATATTAGTTATAATTTCAGCATAGCCGTGATTAAAAATCCCTCATTGACATTATCATTAGACATTTATAAAAAAAATGTAAAAGTGTCACAGTGGCTTACACTTGCATCGAATCTCATAAGCTTGACAACACACTGTGTCCAATGTTTTCACAAAGATAAAATAAGTCATATTTTTGGTTCATTTAATGGTTAAAACAAATTTACATTATTGCAATCAGTTGATGAAACATTGTCCTTTACAATTATAAAAGCTTTTTACAAAAATCTACTACTCTGGTAGCATGTCAGCAGACTGGGGTAAATCCTGCTGAGATCCTATGTATTGAATCGGGAAAAAAAATCGTTTTTGAATCGAGAATCGAATCGAATCGAAAAAAATCGATATATTATCGAATCGTGACCCCAAGAATCGATATTGAATCGAATCGTGGGACACCCAAAGATTCACGTCCCTAGTGCCGATGTTCTCCCGAAATGTGTTTGTCATTCTTGTTTGGTGTGGATTCACAGTGTGGCGCATATTAGTAAGAGTGTTAAAGTTGTTTGTATTACAACCCTCAGTGTAACCTGTATGGCTGTTGACTAGGTATGCGTTGCGGTAGCTTTAGTGTGTTAACAGAGGCTGAATATTAAATGTGATCGGTCGGCACGCAGATCGCGTGGTAAAAGCGGGCGTGACGACTTGTTGTGGATGAGGTTAAAGGCATCGCAATCACTGCACACCCTGAATATCGAAGTCCAGGTGAAAGTTGGAGAATGTTATCCCCGGGTGATTTCTGAGACAAAAGGCACTAAAATCCGGAAACCTCCCGGAATAATCGTTGGGGTCGACAAATTGGCAGCTGAGCCACATCAAAGTGATCAAAGAGCCGCATGCGGCTCCGGATCCACGGGTTGCCGACCCCTGATTTAGAGGGTTTGGAGGGAAAACTCTGACTATCTAAACTTGTTTTAGTGTGGTTTATGTGTGAAGCGGCTCCAAGCTTGGTCTGATTGTCTTTGTGTGAACTAACAACAAAATAGTCCATTTAAGGCATGGGGTCCAACACAACTTTTGTTGAACTAGTGATCCATCTATTTTCTACCCCTTGTGATATTATTCATAAATACAGCAAGTCATGCACGATTCAAACAACTTCCTTTAAGAAGGAAGCGGCCGATAAGGTGGAGTGTCTCCTTTATTAAGGCCTCTCACGCTGGGTCTTAGTAGGAGATTGGGGCTTCACGCCTCCCTGCCGCAGCCTCGGAAAATCGGCTTTCCGCGGCCATGACAGTCATTAGCCCGGCCACCCGGGGGAGGTAATCCCCTACTTTCTGACTCTAATGGAGGCAGCGGGGTTGAGCATTGCCTCACGTTACCGCTCCTGCCCACTGAGTGAAGTGTGGGCAGTCCAGACTAAAAATCAGGATGCTTCTGCGAACTATCAGGTGTACCTCAGACCTGGGTCATGCTCGTTCGTATTGGGTTGGTCGGACAGAACACAATCAGAATCAGAATCAGAATCAGAAATACTTTAATAATCCCTCGAGGAGAAATTAAGATTTTCAGCAGAATCCCAATCAAGATCAGACAAACATTGCAGGGAGACAGAACAGGATCGCTGACGGGTCTACCAAATTCCGGTGCCCCCTTACAAACAAGGTCAGAAACAAGTGTGAGTTTTCCTTACCCTTTTGTGGGTTCTTCCGAGGATGTTGTAGTCGTAATGATTTGTGCAGTCCTTTGAGACATTTATGATTTGGGGCTATATAAATAAACATTGATTGATTGATTGAAGTAAACGCTGGGGGATGAGAACAAAAAATATTCAGTCTAAAGCCAGGGCCCCAGGAGAGGGGGGTCCAGACTGAGGCCAAGGAAGAAGAAAAAACCTCATAGCATAAGCACACATAAACGTGTGTGAAGTGAAGTGAATTATATTTATATAGCGCTTTTTCTCTAGTGACTCAAAGCGCTTAACATAGTGAAACCCAATATCTAATTATTACTTTTTTATGTTATTTTTTTTTACATTTAAACCAGTGTGGGTGACACTGGGAGCAGGTAGGTAAAGTGTCTTGCCCAAGGACACAATGGCAGTGACTAGGATGGTGGAAGCGGGATTGGAGCCTGCAACCCTCAAGTTGCTGGCCCGGCCGCTCTACCAAGCAAGCTATACCACCCCAGAGTAAAACATCAAAGAACATAAAGGACAGACCTGAACACCAAACCACACACTTGTGTGGTGTTGGGGTCTGTGGGACCCGTTTTCATTCTTCATTAAAAGGAAAATGATACAACTAATTAATTTTTCAAACGGAGACTCACTGACTTTGGTTCTGTGAAGAACATATATCAGAATACATATTAATGACCACACACGATACACCCGCCCTACACATTTCTATTACATATAAGATGTCCGTCTAATAGAAGTGTGGAAATTGATGTTCTGTGTACTACACTGTGAACCCACACCAAACAAGAATGACAAACACATTTCGAGGGAACATCCGCACCGTAACAAAACATAAACACTCTTCCGAGACGCTACAATATACAATATACACCTCAACCCCGCCCACCTCAACCTCCTCATGCTCTCTCAGGGAGAGCATGTCCAAGACTGAGGCAAAGGAAGAAAAAAAAAACCATAGCCATAGCACACATAAACATGTGTCAGAGTGAAACATCAAAAAACATAAAGGACAGACCCGAACACCAAACCACACACTTGTGTGTTGTTGGGGTCTGTGAGACCCATTTTCATTCTTCATTAAAAGGAAAATGATACAATTAATACATTTTTCGAACAGAGACTCATTGACTTTGGCTCATTTTCTGTGAAGAACATGTATCAGAATACATATTTAATGACCACACACCATACACCCCCCCTACACATTTCTATTACATATAAGATGTCCGGGTCTAATAGAAGTGTGGAAATTGACCCACACCCAACAAGAATGACAAACACATTTCGGGGGAACATCCACAACGTAACGAAACATAAACACTCTTCCGGGACGCTACAATATACAATATACACCTCAACCCCGCCCACCTCAACCTCCTCATGCTCTCTCAGGGATAGCATGTCCCAGACTGAGGCAAAGGAAGAAAAAAAAACTCATAGCCATAGCACACATAATCGTGTGTCAGAGTGAAACATCAAAGAACATAAAGGACAGACCCGAACACCAAACCACACACTTGTGTGGTGTTGGGGTCTGTGGGACCCATTTTCATTCTTCATTAAAAGGAAAATGATACAACTAATTAATTTTTCAAACTGAGAATCACTGACTTTGGCTCATTTTCTGTGAAGAACATGTATCAGAATACATATTTAATGACCACACACCATACACCCCTCCTACACATTTCTATTACAAATAGAAATTGATGTTCTGTGTACCACACTGTGAACCCACACCAAACAAGAATGACAAGCACATTGCTGGGGAACATCCGCACCGTAACAAAACATAAACACTCTTCCAGGATGCTACAATATACAATATACACCTCAACCCCGCCCACCTCAACCTCCTCATGCTCTCTCAGGGAGAGCATGTCCCAGACTGAGGCAAAGGAAGAAAAAAAACTCATAGCCATAGCACATATAATCGTGTGTCAGAGTGAAACATCAAAGAACATAAAGGACGGACCCGAACACCAAACCACACGCTTGTGTGGTGTTGGGGTCTCTGGGACCCGTTTTCATTCTTCACTAAAAGGAAAATGATACAACTAATTAATTTTTCAAACTGAGACTCACTGACTTTGGCTCATTTTCTGTAAAGAACATGTATCAGAATACATATTTAATGACCACCTACCATACACCCGCCCTACACATTTCTATTACATATAAGATGTCCGGGTCTAATAGAAGTGTGGAAATTGATGTTCTGTGTACCACACTGTGAACCCACACCAAACAAGAATGACAAACACATTTCGGGGGAACATCCGCACCGTAACAAAACATAAACACTCTTCCGGGACGCTACAATATACAATATACACCTCAACCCCGCCCACCTCAACCTCCTCATGCTCTCTCAGGGAGAGCATGTCCCAGACTGAGGCAAAGGAAGAAAAAAAACCTCATAGCCATAGCACACATAAATGTGTGTCAGAGTGAAACATCAAAAAACATAAAGGACGGACCCGAACACAGAACCACACACTTGTGTGGTGTTGGGGTCTGTGGGACCAATTTTCATTCTTCATTAAAAGGAAAATGATACAACTAATTAATTTTTCAAACTGAGACTCACTGACTTTGGCTCATTTTCTGTGAAGAACATGTATCAGAATACATATTTAATGACCACCTACCATACACCCGCCCTACACATTTCTATTACATATAAGATGTCCGGGTCTAATAGAAGTGTGGAAATTGATGTTCTGTGTACCACACTGTGAACCCACACCAAACAAGAATGACAAGCACATTTCGGGGGAACATCCGCACCGTAACAAAACATAAACACTCTTCCGGGACGCTACAATATACAATATACACCTCAACCCCGCCCACCTCAACCTCCTCATGCTCTACCAGGGAGAGCATGTCCCAAATTCCAAGCTGCTGTTTTGAGGCATGTTGAAACAAATTATGCACTTTGAGACTTAAATAAATATGGCAGTGCCATGTTGGCATTTTTCCCCATAACTTGAGTTGATTGTTTTTGGAAAACCTTGTTATATTGTTTAATGCATCAAACAAAATTAGGGCATAATAATGTGTTAATTCCATGACTGTATATATCGGCATCGATTGATGTCAGAATCGGTAATTAAGAGTTGGACAATATCGGAATATCGGCAAAAAAGCCATTATCGGACATGCAAACTGCAGAAAGTGAGTGATCAAAGCTTTATTTGGATCCCAAGTATAAGACCAGTCTATCAGTACAATTGTTGGAAGTTCAGTCAGAGGCAGACGGAAGCAGACATACAGTATATCCTCCAACTCCACGCCGCCATTCTATTTCTGCAGCAGTGCGTCTGTGCTGCCAGCAGGAATCCATATTTCGAGGGGATACGTTAAGAGACGGCGTATGAATGTGTGACGCATAGCATTCACACTCATTAATGCATTTTATGTCATGTATCCAACAAAATGGTACTAATAACAACAAACATTCGTTTTATTCGTAGTCTTGTGTTTGGGGTCAATACTTTGTTTTTTTTTGGGCAAAAAACAACCATATTTTCCTGACCATTGGGCGCACGGGATTATAAGGTGCACTGCTGATAAATAATATATTTTTCATCTTTTTTCATGTAGGAAAATATTGAATGTATAATAGACTGTATTTATATTACTCACATGTGAATAATGCTGTATAATAGACTGTATTTATATTATTCACATGAGAATAATGCTGTACAATATACTGTATATATATTATTCACATGTGAATAATGCTGTATAATAGACTGTATTTATATTATTCACATGTGAATAATGATGTATAATAGACTGTATTTATATTACTCATATGTGAATAATGCTGTATAATAGACTGTATTTATATTACTCACATGTGAATAATGCTGTATAATAGACTGTATATATATGATTCACATGTGATAATGCTATATAATAGACTGTATATATATTATTCACATGTGATAATGCTATATAATAGACTCTATATATATTATTCACATGTGAATTAAAGCTTTATAATAGACTGTATTTATATTATTGACATGTGAATAATGCTGTATAATAGACTGTATTTATATTATTGACATTTGAATACTGCTGTATAATAGACTGTATTCATATTATTCACATGTGAATAATGCTGTATAATAGACTGTATATACATTATTCACATGTGAATAATGCTGTATAATATACTGTATTTATACTCTTCTTATGTGAATAATGCTGTATAATAGACTGTATTTATATTATTGACATTTGAATACTGTTGTACAATAGACTGTATTCATATTATTCACATGTGAATAATGCTGTATAATATACTGTATTTATACTCTTCTTATGTGAATAATGCTGTATAATAGACTGTATTTATATTATTCACATGTGAATAATGCTGTATAATAGACTTTATTTATATGTAAAAAAAAATACTGAGGCGCACTGTTGATTTTTGAGAAAATTAAAGGATTTTAAGTGTGCCTTATAGTCCAAAAAATACGTTAATAATGAGCTGACAATCACAAGCTGGGAAAAAAAAAATCTCAAAGGTGTTTAGCAAGTTAGCAAGACAATTTCACGATAGTGGTATTGAAGCACAATCATCAACCAGTTGCAAAGCAGCTAGAAAACAAAATAACTTTTCTATTTAATTGTGTATGAAACATGGGTGTGTGTATTCAAGTCAGTGCAGTATATGAGCATGATAACATAACAAGTGTATTTTATCTAGATCCTGACATTAAAACAGGCATTAAAATTAGGCCAAGCAACCAACTGCCTCCCCAGTGAGAGGATTTTGTGCGAGCGTTTTTGATTTGTCTGTAGAATAACTTGATGTATGGCTGTGCCACTTTAATAACTGCGCACGCCACATTTGGGAGCGCTTGGCTGATGGATGGCGGTGATATGCGGCCCAGTCGTATATTTCTCGGAGGGAAGGCGTTGACTAGACAACACAAGGACGTGCGTAAGGAGGAGGTGGGGGAAAAGAGCAAGGGGGCGCTGAGGAGCTCTTTCGGTTATCCGCTGAGTTTTCGGAAAGGTCCTTGCAAAGTTCAATGTTAACGTGTAATGTCGTTTTTTGTTTTTTTAAAAGAGTTATTGCGTCTCAGCTCGAAGGTCACTCGAGTTGGTATTGTCAAGACACACTTCCAAACGAGTTAATTTTGTTGCAAACATTATCAATTTCAAGCGATTTAACTATCCATTAGTTTAATGATTGAGTAATCTACCAATTACCGTATTTTCCGGGCTATAAGGCGCACGTAAAACCCTTTAATTTTCTCAAAAATTGACAATGCGGAATAAGTCTGGTTGTGCTTACCCACCTCAAAGCAATTTTATTTGGTAAATGGTGTAATGATAAGTGTGACCAGTAGATGGTAGTAACACAAACGAGATACGTGTATACTGCAATATGACGCCAGGAAACAACACCAAAACTTTTAATGTTCAATTGAAAATAAAGATCATTGTACACGGCACTCAAAATGTGTTTAGGTGCGCCTAATGTACGGAATAATTCTGGCTTTGCTTACCGACCTCGAAGCAATTTTATTTTGGTACATGGTGTAATGATAAGTGTGATGAGTAGATGGCAGTCATATATAAGCGATACGTGTAGACTACCAAATCTACCAATTACCGTATTTTCCGGACTATAAGGCGCACGTAAAATCATTTCATGTTCTCAAAAATTTACAATGCGGATTAAGTCTGGTTGTGCTTACCCACCTCGAATAAATTTTATTTGGTACATGGTGTAATGATAAGTGTGACTAGTAGATGGCAGTAACACAAATGAGATACGTGTAGACTGCAATATGATGCCAGGAAACAACACCAAAACTTTTAATGTTCAATTAAAAATAAAGAACATTGTACACGGCACTCAAAATGTTTTTAGGTGCGCCTAATGTACAGAATAATTCTGGTTGTGCTTACCGACCTCGAAGCAATTTTATTTTGGTACATGGTGTAATGATAAGTGTGATGAGTAGATGGCAGTCATACATAAGCGATACGTGTAGACTACCAATCTACCAATTACCGTATTTTCCGGACTATAAGGCGCACGTAAAACCCTTTAATTTTCTCAAAAAATGACAATGCGGAATAATTCTGGTTGTGCTTATCCACCTCAAAACAATTTTATTTGGTAAATGGTGTAATGATAAGTGTGACCAGTAGATGGTAGTAACACAAACGAGATACGTGTATACTGCAATATGACGCCAGGAAACAACACCAAAACTTTTAATATTCAATTGAAAATAAAGAACATTATACACGACTTAAAATGTGTTTAGGTGCGCCTAATGTACGGAATAATTCTGGCTGTGCTCACCGACCTCGAAGCAATTTTATTTTCGTACATGGTGTAATGATAAGTGTGATGAGTAGATGGTAGTCATAAATAAGCGATACGTGTAGACTACCAATCTACCAATTACCGTATTTTCCGGACTATAAGGCGCACGTAAAATCATTTCATTTTCTCAAAAATTTACAATGCGGATTAAGTCTGGTTGTGCTTACCCACCTCGAAGCAATTTTATTTGGTACATGGTGTAATGATAAGTGTGACCAGTAGATGGCAGTAACACAAACGAGATACGTGTGTACTGCAATATGACGCCAGGAAACAACACCAAAACTTTTAATGTTCAATTGAAAATAAAGAACATTGTACACGGCACTCAAAATGTGTTTAGGTGCGCCTAATGTACGGAATAATTCTGGCTGTGCTTACCGACCTCGAAGCAATTTTATTTTCGTACATGGTGTAATGATAAGTGTGATGAGTGGATGGCAGTCATACATAAGCGATACGTGTAGACTACCAATCTACCAATTACCGTATTTTACGGACTATAAGGCGCACGTAAAATCATTTCATTTTCTCAAAAATTTACAATGCGGATTAAGTCTGGTTGTGCTTACCCACCTCGAAGCAATTTTATTTGGTACATGGTGTAATGATAAGTGTGACCAGTAGATGGCAGTAACACGAACGAGATATGTGTGTACTGCAATATGACGCCAGGAAACAACACCAAAACTTTTAATGCTCAAATAAACATAAAGAACATTATACACGGCACTCAAAATGTGTTTAGGTGCGCCTAATGTACGGAATAATTCTGGCTGTGCTTACCGACCTCGAAGCAATTTTATTTTCGTACATGGTGTAATGATAACTGTGATGAGTAGATGGCAGTCATACATAAGAGATACGTGTAGACTACCAATCTACCAATTACCGTATTTTCCGGACTATAAGGCGCACGTAAAATCATTTCATTTTCTCAAAAATTTACAATGCGGATTAAGTCTGGTTGTGCTTACCCACCTCGAAGCAATTTTATTTGGTACATGGTGTAATGGTAAGTGTGACTAGTAGATGGCAGTAACACAAATGAGATACGTGTAGACTGGAATATGACGCCAGGAAACAACACCAAAACTTTTAATGTTCGATTGAAAATAAAGAACATTATACACGGCACTTAAAATGTTTTTAGGTGCGCCTAATGTACGGAATAATTCTGGTTGTGCTTACCGACCTCGAAGCAATTTTATTTTCGTACATGGTGTAATGATAAGTGTGATGAGTAGATGGCAGTCATATATAAGCAATACGTGTAGACTACCAATCTACCAATTACCGTATTTTCCGGACTATAAGGCGCACGTAAAACCCTTTAATTTTCTCAAAAAATGACAATGCGGAATAATTCTGGTGGTGCTTATCCACCTCAAAGCAATTTTATTTGGTAGATGGTGTAATGATAAGTGTGACCAGTAGATGGCAGTAACACAAATGAGATAAGTGTAGACTGGAATATGACGCCAGGAAAAAACACCAAAACTTTTAATGTTCAATTAAAAATAAAGAACATTGCACACGGCACTCAAACTGTGTTTAGGTGCGCCTAATGTACGGAATAATTCTGGCTGTGCTTACCGACCTCGAAGCAATTTTATTTTGGTACATGGTGTAATGATAAGTGTGATGAGTAGATAGCAGTCATACATAAGCGATACGTGTAGACTACCAATCTACCAATTACCGTATTTTCCGGACTATAAGGCGCACGTAAAATCCTTTAATTTCCTCAAAAATTGACAATGCGGAATAAGTCTGGTTGTGCTTACCCACCTCGAAAAAATTTGATTTGGTAGATGGTGTAATGATAAGTGTGACCAGTAGATGGCAGTAACACAAACGAGATATGTGTGTACTGCAATATTACGCCAGGAATCAACACCAAAACTTTTAATGTTCAATTGAAAATAAAGAACATTATACACGGCACTCAAAATGTGTTTAGGTGCGCCTAATGTACGGAATAATTCTGGCTGTGCTTACCGACCTCGAAGCAATTTTATTTTCGTACATGGTGTAACGATAAGTGTGATGAGTAGATCGCAGTCATACATAAGCGATACGTGTAGACTACCAATCTACCAATTACCGTATTTTCGGGGCTATAAGGCGCACGTAAAATCATTTCATTTTCTCAAAAATTTACAATGCGGATTGAGTTTGGTTGTGCTTACCCACCTCGAAGCAATTTTATTTGGTACATGGTGTGATGATAAGTGTGACTAGTAGATGGCAGTAACACAAATGAGATATGTGTAGACTGCAATATGACGCCAGGAAACAACACCAAAACTTTTAATGTTCAATTGAAAATAAAGAACATCATACACGGCACTTAAAATGTTTTTAGGTGCGCCTAATCTACGGAATAATTCTGGCTGTGCTTACCGACCTCGAAGCAATTTTATTTTGGTACATGGTGTGATGATAAGTGCGATGAGTAGATGGCAGTCATACATAAGAGATACGTGTAGACTGCGATATGACTGTTGCATACAGCAAACAATGATGCCAGGCCGACTGACCGGCAAAGGCAGGCTTAAATAATGCCTCTGATTAGTGCTCGGGTAGCAGGTGAGCGGACAAACACTAATTAGCAACATAATGAGCAACCATGGAAACCAAACAAACTCAGAGATGCACAAACAAGAACGAAAGGAGTCCAAAACTAACAGAAAACACAAAACTTGATCCGGACCACGGATCATGACAGTATCAATACAAGTACCGTATTTTTCGGAGTAAAAGGCCACTTGAAATCCTTTCATTTGCTCAAAAAGCTGTATAACAGATTGTATTTATATTACAATCTGTCATAAATTGGTCTATATATATATATATATATATATATATATATATATATATATATATATAGTCTATATATATGCGTGTGTGTGTGTGTGTGTGTGTGTGTGTATATGTATATATATATATATATATATATATATATATATAGTCAAGGTTTCTGTAGCTTATGCGTTATACAGTGCTCGATATCGAGGTAGAGCAGAATATATATCCAAGGTTTCTCATAATCATTCACATTGACGTCCCACTGGGTTGTGAGTTTTTCCTTGCCCTTTCGTGGGCTCTCAACCGAGGATGTTGTTGAGGCTTGTACAGCCCTTTGAGACACTTGTGATTTAGGGCTGTATAAATAAACATTGATTGATTGAAGGAAGGGGGGTGGTAAACAGCCGTCGCCTTTGGTTACAAAACAGTTCCAAGAACAGGTGCCTGGAGGGGGGGGGGCAGGCCCTGCTTCCTCTCCGCTTTGTAGATCTTGGGTCAAGACAAAATCTTAGTCTTATGATTGGTAAGAAGATCAAAGGCAGCTTTTGTCTGGAACTCATTAAAATACAAAGTTGTGTGATAACTTAGATACAATTATTCTGACATATAGTGTTGATCAAATATTCAATGTATACATTAGATATACAAAAGTAGTATAAAATAATTGTGATTTACCTATTTCATTACCGCTCTATAAATTTACGATCATTTTATCAGTTTTTAGAGCTTTTTTTTTTCAAAATAAAAACAAACATTGTGTGGTCTTTTTAGTGTCCGACGTCAACCACGGACCACTAAAAACAGATGATGCGGTGTTGCCGTGGTAACAACAAGGCCGGGGTTGTTTTCCATAGAGCATGCATTTGAATCAATCATTTGGAGGTCAAACTACTTCATTTAAACAAATTCAATGCAAGTTGAACGTTATTTTATTGATCGCCTCGTCTTTGTTTGCATCCGTCTCTCCGCACAGTGCATTCTTCAAAAACTTCTCAGTGGCACCGCGTGGGCTCCGACAAAGACTTCTCCACCCCGAGCTGCTTGAGGGAGCTCTTTTCTACTTCCGCTGAAAGCCACCGACCTGACGGTATCGAACTCGCCGAGGAGGGGACGTTTAAGACGCCATGCGGGCGAAGACGGAGGAATGCGTGACGGGTAGTAGCTGCAGTGACTCCTCAGTTCCGTGACTCAGCCAAGTGTGCAACCCACATGATGAATGCATATTTATTATATACATACAGCAATGTTAATATTTGGTTGCATGTCCCTTGGCAAGTTTCACTGCAATAAGGCGGTGTGGACGACTCACGCTGTCGTCGCTCGGGTTCCATGGACCACCCAGGAAGGACATTGCTTTACCAGGTTTGACTCTTTTATTTTTTCAAATAAAGCTTTTTCTTCAGGTTGGATCGCTTTTCAGCTGATCTTCTCCACTGCTCGCTCACGGTCCGCTTTTCAGCTGCCGTCGTCTGCTCTTTCTTTCCGCTCCCCGATCTCTCCTCCTTCTCCCCTTTTATACATCGTGAGGATATAAGTTAATTGTGAACTGCTGCGCGATGCACACACCTGCACATGACTGCGGGCATTCTCAGCCTCCTCGCCGCTGTGCTCTGCCCCGCTGCTCGTTCGCCGGCTCCGCCTCTCCACAGGCGTCTTTTGGTAGTGAATTTTTGGCCTCTCCTCATACCAAATACTATAAAAAAGAGGGCCCATTACCTTCCTGCTTGGCAGTCAGCATCAAGGGTTGGAATTGGGGGCTAAATCACCCCAAAATTTTCCTGGGCGTGGCCACCGCTACTGCTCACTGCTCCCCTCACCTCCCAGGTGGGTGGAAAAAGGGGATGGGTCAAATGCAGAGGACACATTTCACCACACCTGGTGCGTGTTTGACAATCATTGGTACTTTTACTTTACCAGTCAGAGATTTTCTTCCTGACACACACACACACACACACACACACACACACACACACACACACACACACACACACACACACACACACACACATCTTTTACAAAAGGGTTGTCTTATATTTGGGTTGATACATAGCTTTTTTCAGCAATTCTGGTAGAATACTCGTTTTTTTTCCCGGATGTTTTATATTCTGGGTCTCAAGATTATAAATGCAAGCCATGAGTTGTTAATAATCAACCTCACCACGACCAGTTCAGAGGTTTTCTTCCTGGCACTTACACACACAGACCAGTTACCCAATATACAGGGTTGTCTGATATCCGGGTCAGTAGAAGTCGCGTACCTGTGGTCCCACGGATACATAGGCCAGATTCCAGGTGTGCAGATTTAACGAAAGTTTTAATGATTTGTTTTTCACAAGCTTCTTGAGACAAAATTTTCTTTCCGGACTTTGCAGTCTCTCCAATACACTGTTAAAGACAACAGATGATTGGATTAAGACATAACACCTGTGAAATCTAATCACCTGCCAGCTGTGTCTCGCCGTCAACACATGCCCCACCCCTATGGTGCTCATCCTCAGCACCATAGACAGCGGCGGTGACCTTTGGTCCTGCAGGCGCGCTGGCCACATCTCCCTCCACAGGGTCAAAATATCCTTTCTTAGTGCAAGCCTGCATACCAACCAACTAATCAGCCACTGACCTAAATATAAGACTATTTTTCCCCTCTGTTGTCTTACAATAAGTGTCTAGAGATTTTAATGTGGTGATGACTAACCTAACAAACTCACTTAAGTCCAGTCAGAGCTTTTCATCCTGGCACTCACACACCACAAACCAACAAACTACTGATCCGAGCAGAACACTCTGTTTTCCCTGTTGTTTTATATTCTGTGTCTCGAGATTATACATGCAAACCGGAGGTTTTTTTCCTGTTACACACACACAAAGTAGTTACCTAATATACAGGGTTGTCTTACATTCTGCAAACCAACCAACCAACCAACAAATGATCCAAATATAATACTTTTTCCCCCCTCAGTTGTCTTACAATCAGTGTCTAGAGATTTTAATGTGGCGATGACTAACAAACTCACTCAAATCCAGTCAGAGCTTTTCATCCTGGCACTCACACACCACAAACCAACACACTACTGATCCTAGCAGAACACTCTGTTTTACCTGTTCTTTTATATTCTGGGTCTCGAGATTATACATGCAAACCGGAGGTTTTTTTCCTGTTACACACACACAAAGTAAATACCTAATATACAGAGTAGTCTTACATTCTGCTAACCAACCAACCAAGCAACAAATGATCCAAATATAAGACTTTTTTCCCCTCAGCTGTCTTACAATCATTGTCTGGAGATTTTAATGTGGCGATGACTAACAAACTCACTCAAATCCAGTCAGAGCTTTTCATCCTGGCACTCACACACCACAAACCAACAAACTAAAGATCCGAGCAGAACACTCTGTTTTACCTGTTCTTTTATATTCTGTGGGTCTCGAGATTATACATGCAAACCGGAGGTTTTTTTCCTGTTACACACACACAAAGTAGTTACCTAATATACAGGGTTGTCTTACATTCTGCAAACCAACCAACCAACCAACAAATGATCCAAATATAAGACTTTTTTGCCCTCAGCTGTCTTACAATCATTGTCTAGAGATTTTAATGTGGCGATGACTAACAAACTCACTCAAATCCAGTCAGAGCTTTTCATCCTGGCACTCACACACCACAACCCAGCAAACTACTGATCCAAGCAGAATACTGTTTTTTACCGTTTGTTTTATATTCTGGGTCTCGAGATTACATATGCAAACCGGAGTTTTTTTTCCTGCCACACACACACACAATGTAGTTGTCTTACATTTGGGTCGAAATGTTATTTCTTAGTGCACGCCTGCAAAACAACCAACCAACTACTGGTCCAAATATAAGACTTTTTTCCCCTCAGTTGTCTTACAATTAGTGTCTAGAGAGTTTAATGTGGCAAAGACGAACAACCTCACCCCAAACCCAGTCAGAGCTTTTCATCCTGGCATGCACGCACACACAGACCAGTTACCTTATAAACAGGTGTTGTCAATATATCGATTTTTTTGTGCAATGCTTTCAACCAACCAACCAACTACTGTATCTACTGAACTAACCAACAAACAGCGATACATTTGAATAAATTATACGAATAATTTAGATGAAAATGTATAGTTTTTAGTGATGACAGAATGACATTTTGGAATTCATGTCTAGTATCGGTTTTAAATAGTGTATTGTGTCAGGTTCAAAGACGGATGACATCTATTAAAACAGATGAGAAGCAAGGAATCATGCAGTGACAGAGTTTGAGTTTGCTCAATTTAGGAAAGACGTTATTTGGGCTGTACTCTAATACTATCTAATCTAATCTAATCTGGTACTATCTAATCTAATATAGTGAAGTGAATTATATTTATATAGCACTTTTCTCTAGTGACTCAAAGTGCTTTATTTACATAGTGAAACCCAATATTGAGGGTGCATGGGAGTTTGCCCAACCAGTCTACATGTGCTTTGTGGACTTGGAGAAGGCATTGGACCGTGTCCCTCGGGAAGTCCTGTGGGGAGTGCTCAGAGAGTATGGGGTATCGGACTGTCTTATTGTGGCGGTCCGTTCCCTGTATGATCAGGGTCAGAGCTTGGTCCGCATTGCCGGCAGTAAGTCGAACACATTTCCAGTGAGGGTTGGACTCCGCCAAGGCTGTCCTTTGTCACCGATTCTGTTCATAACTTTTATGGACAGAATTTCTAGGCGCAGTCAAGGCGTTGAGGGGTTCCGGTTTGGTGACCGCAGGATTAGGTCTCTGCTTTTTGCAGATGATGTGGTCCTGATGGCTTCATCTGACCGGAATCTTCAGCTCTCACTGGATCGGTTTGCAGCCGAGTGTGAAGCGACCGGAATGAGAATCAGCACCTCCAAGTCCGAGTCCATGGTTCTCGCCCGGAAAAGGGTGGAGTGCCATCTCCGGGTTGGGGAGGAGACCCTGCCCCAAGTGGAGGAGTTCAAGTACCTAGGAGTCTTGTTCACGAGTGAGGGAAGAGTGGATCGTGAGATCGACAGGCGGATCGGTACGGCGTCTTCAGTAATGCGGACGTTGTACCGATCCGTTGTGGTGAAGAAGGAGATGAGCCGGAAGGCAAAGCTCTCAATTTACCGGTCGATCTACGTTCCCACCCTCACCTATGGTCATGAGCTTTGGGTCATGACCGAAAGGATAAGATCACGAGTACAAGCGGCCGAAATGAGTTTCCTCCGCCGGGTGGCGGGTCTCTCCCTTAGAGATAGGGTGAGAAGTTCTGCCATCCGGGAGGAACTCAAAGTAAAGCCGCTGCTCCTTCACATCGAGAGGAGCCAGATGAGGTGGTTCGGGCATCTGGTCAGGATGGTACCCGAACGCCTCCCTAGGGAGGTGTTTAGGGCACGTCCAATCGGTAGGAGACCACGAGGAAGACCCAAGACACGTTGGGAAGACTATGTCTCCCGGCTGGCCTGGGAATGCCTCGGGATCCCGCGGGAAGAGCTAGACGAAGTGGCTGGGGAAAGGGAAGTCTGGGTTTCCCTACTTAGGCTGTTGCCCCCGCGACCCGACCTCGGATAAGCGGAAGAAGATGGATGGATGGATGGATGGATGAAACCCAATATCTAAGTTACATTTAAACCAGTGTGGTTGGCACTGGGAGCAGGTGGGTAAAGTGTCTTGCCCAAGCACACAACGGCAGTGACTAGGATGGCGGAAGCGGGAATCGAACCTGCAACCCTCAAGTTGCTGGCACGGCCGCTCTACCAACCGAGCTATTCCGCCCCTAATCTAATCTAATCGACATATCCAAAAAAAAAATGCTCTAAAGTCTAGCCCACGTGCTTCCTCTATTTATTTGTAAAGTCCCTCGGTACATCACTGAAGCTGTCGCTGAGAGAAGGGGGTAATCTGGAAAGCTCCGGTTAGACACAATATATGATTATACAAAAATGCAAATGTTCTGACGGTCGTGATATCGCCTTGTCTCTGCTCTGTCTGCGTCACGGTACTCGATGTTCGTCCTAGGCAGTCAGCAGGCCGACTGGCTTGCAATCTTTTGGATTGCCAGCTTTGCACAGACAAAGAAAAATACAATCTCAGCACAATTGATAATAACTATAGTAACGACCCTTAAATATAAAGTCGTGTGATATTATATACATGAATATTCTAACAATTGAGACTTACGTCGTCGTTTATTTGGGGTCACCAAACAACTTCTCCTGAAGCGATTCAGAGCTTTTCTTCCCATCGCTCACACAAACCGGTGACCTTACAATCAGTCCAGTGGTTTGTTGTTTGTATTCTACCGACAGATCGAAATGTACCAACGAGGGCGGTAGGCGGTCGGTGGCAAAACGAGGTTGGGTAAAAGAACAAGAGCACCGCCGTGGCTCATGACATCTATTAAAACAGATGAGAAGCAAGGAATCATGCAGAGACAGAGTTAAATTTTGCTCAATTTAGGAAAGACGTTAATTGGGCTGTACTCTAATACTATCTAATCTAATCTAATCTAATCTAGTACTCTCTAATCTAATCTAGTGAAGTGAAGTGAATTATATTTATATAGCACTTTTCTCTAGAGACTCAAAGTGCTTTACATAGTGAAACCCAATATCTAAGTTACATTTAAACCAGTGTGGGTGGCACTGGGAGTAGGTGGGTAAAGTGTCTTGCCCAAGGACACAACAGCAGTGACTAGGATGCGGGAATCGAACCTGCAACCCTCAAATTGCTGGCACGGCCGCTCTACCAACCGAGCTATTCCGCCCCTAATCTAATCGACAGATCAAAAAAAAAACGCTCTAAAATCTAGTCCACGTGCTTCCTCTATTTATTTGTAAAGTCCCTAGGTACATCACTGAAGCTGTCGCTGAGAGAAGGGGGTAATCTGGAGGGCTCCGGTTGGACACAATATATGATTATACAAAAATGCAAATGTTCTGACGGTCGTGATATCGCCTTGTCTCTGCTCTGTCTGCATCACGGTACTTGATGTTTGGCCTAGGCAGTCAGCAGGCCGACTGGCTTGCAATTTTTTTGGATTGCCAGCTTTTCACAGACAAAGAAAAATCCAATCCCAGCACAATTGATAATAACTATAGCAACGGCCCTTAAATATAAAGTTGTGTGATAATATATACATGAATTATTCTAACAATTGAGACTTACGTCGTCGTTTATTTGGGGTCACCAAACAACTGTCAGAGCTTTTCTTTCCATCGCTCACACAAACCGGTGACCTTACAATCAGTCCAGTGGTTTGTTGTTTGTATTCTACCGACGGATCGAAATGTACCAAGGAGGGCGGGAGGCGGTCGGTGGCAAAACGAGGTTGGGTAAAAGAACAAGAGCACCGCCGTGGCTCACCGCACACCCTTCCCAGAATGCTGACGGCTCACAATCAATCCGGCCGAGGAATCAATCGGTTAAACACCAACACAAAGCCGCACAAAGAGTAATCGATTAATTCCACCTCAGTGGACGTCTAATTTGAGGGCGTACTCACATTAGGCACATGGGCGCCATTTCCCTTCCTTCTCCTGGTATGCACTCACATTGTCCTTCTCTTCGGCTGTTTCACTGCAGTTTCCCTGACTTTAGGAATTATTTCTTATTTCGAGTGGCTCTTATTATCTATAGCAGGGGTCACCAAGCTTTTTGAAACCAAGAGCTACTTCTTGGGTACTGATTAATGCGAAGGGCTACCCGTTTGATACACACTTCAATAAATTGCCAGAAATAGCCTTTAATAAAAAATCTATATATATATATATATATAAAAAAAAAGGGTATTTCTGTCTGTCATTCCGTCGTACATTTTTTTTTTCCTTTTACGGAAGGTTTTTTGTAGAGAATAAATGATGAAAAAAACGCTTAATTGAACGGTTTAAAAGAGGAGAAAACACGAAAAAAAATGAAAATTAATGAGGTGGCGACTTGTCCAGGGTGTACCCCGCCTTCCGCCCGATTGTAGCTGAGATAGGCGCCAGCGCCCCCCGCGACCCCAAAAGGGAATAAGCGGTAGGAAATGGATGGATGGATTTTGAAACATAGCTTATCTTCAATTTCGACTCTTTAAAATTCAAAATTTAACCGAAAAAAATGAAGAGAAAAACTAGCTAATTCGAATCTTTTTGTAAAAAATTTAAAAATAATTTATGGAACATCATTAGTAATTTTTCCTGATTCATATTCATTTTAGAATTTTGATGACATGTTTTAAATAAGTTAAAATCCAATCTGCACTTTGTTAGAATATATAACAAATTGGACCAAGCTATGTTTCTAACAAAGACAAATGATTATTTCTTCTAGATTTTCCAGAACCAAAATTTTTTTTTAAATTTAAAAGACTTTGAAATAAGATTTAAATTAGATTCTACAGATTTTCTAGATTTGCCAGAAATTTTTTTTTATTTTAATCATAATAAGTTTGAAGAAATATTTCACAAATATTCTTTGTCGAAAAAAACAGAAGCTAAAATTAAGAATTAAATTAAAATGTAATTATTATTCTTTATGATAAAAAAAAAGTATTTTTAAATCGTCAGGAAAGAAGAGGAAGGAATTTAAAAGGTAAAAAGGTATATGTGTTTGAAAATCCCAAAATCATTTTTAAGGTTGTATTTTTTCTCTAAAAACGTCTTTCTAAAAGTTATAAGAAGCAAAGTAAAAAAATTAATGAATGTATTTAAACAAGTGAAGACCAAGTCTTTAAAATGTTTTCTTGGATTTTCAAACTCTATTTGAGATTTGTCTCTCTTAGAATTAAAAATGTCGAGCAAAGCGAGACCAGCTTGCTAGTAAATAAATTAAAAAAAAAAAAAAAAGCAGCTCACTGGTAAGTGCTGCTATTTGAGCTATTTTTAGAACAGGCCAGCGGGCGACTCATCTGGTCCTTACGGGCTACCTGGTGCCCGCGGGCACCGCGTTGGTGACCCCTGATCTATAGTTTCCTTAGAACCAAAACCTCAATGTAGGTCTCACTTAGACCTACATTTCATAGATTGACAACCCCCAACAAAAATCAACAGGAAGTTTGCAATCCCCCCTTCAAAACAAAAGTTTTGTAAAAACCGGTCACCTTTCTTCAAACATTATCTCCTCTGAGCCCGTTTGTCGTTTCGGCTTCAAACTCGCACAGGAGAGAGATTAAACCGTTCTGATTAAAAGTATAGAACCAAGTTTTGATAAGTGCTACGGTTTTGATTTTACACGCCTTCAAAGAACCCCTGCGCAAAGTTTCCTACAAAATATCATTTTTGCCTCTTTGAGCTGTTTTTTGACCCCCTTCAAATGCTTCAAAACTCACCAAACTTGACACACACATCAGGTCTGGCGAAAATTGCGATCTGATGAAAAAACCTAACCCCAAAACTCAAAATTGCGCTCTACCGTCCCCCTAGGAATACGACACAGACAAACTGCTCCGAGGAAGAAAACACAGACAAAACTGCTTGTAACTTCCGGTAGCAATGTCAGAGACACTTGAAACAAAAACTTCTATGTAGTCCTCATTTAGACCTACATTTTAATAAGTGACATCCTTCAGCAAAAATCAACAGGAAGTTTGCTATTCCCATACAACAACTGCATTTCTTTCACAATGCATTAGAGTCTCAAAATGGTGGCACAAAGGCGTCCTTATAAAAATGCCCAAGCCACTTTACAACTGTTATTACTATGAAACTGATATATAACACATGTGTATACATGGGCGCCTTGGGTCTCGGGGGCAGCAGCCAAAGGCAGACCCGACCAACGCTGCTTGCAGCTTTAATTTCCTTAGAACCAGCGTCCTCCACAGTGAACATCTGTTTTTGGTGTATTTATTTTGTCGGCGTTGGGAAAAATAAAAAATGTCCATTGCAGAGGACGCTGGTTCTCAGAAGGCCGTGAATGCTATATGTTGCTATCTGTGTTAGTCGAGACACCAGAAAGTGGCTTACAGAGAAAAAATATATTTTAATGATCAATGTTAATTGGCTGTCCAGCTTTGCACAAGTAAACACGCTGCAAGACTGCCTGTATCGGACATTTTAGATCAGGGGTGTCAAACTCAAATACAGAGTGGGCCAAAATTTAAAACCGAACAAAGCCGTGGGCCGAGGTTGAAAAAATTAACCTTTTAATAGGGACCCAAACAAGTTTTGCATTGAATATTGAACAAGCAAGGCTTATATAAACTTTATGGTGACATGCAAAATCGAGTTTCAAATAATAATTAAAGCTGCAAGCAGCGTTGGTCGGGTCCGCCTTTGGCTGCTTCCCCCGAGACCCACGGCCGGATAAGCGTTAGAAGACGCCTTGGAGCCACTATTTTGAGAATCTAATATTGTGAAAGTAATACAGTTGTTGTATTGAAGTGAAAATATCAAACATCCTGTTGATTTTTGCTATGTATGTTAGTTATTAAAATGTAGGTCTAAGTGAGACCTACATAGTGTCTTTTGTTTCATGTCTCTCTGACATTCCTACGGGAAGTTAAAAGCAGTTTTGTCTGTGTTTTCTTCCTAGGAGCAGTTTGTCCGTGTTGTATTCCTAGAGGGGGGGTAGAGCGCAATTTTGAGTTTTGAGGTTAGGTTTTTTTCATCAGATTGCAATTTTTGCCAGACCTGATGTGTGTGTCAAGTTTGGTGAGTTTAGAAGCATCTTAAGGGGGTCAAATAACAGCTTAAAGAGGCAAAAACGACATTTTTTTGGAGACTTTGCACAGGGGTTCTTTGAAGGCGCGTAAAATCAAAACCTGAGAACTTATCAAAACTCTGTTCAATACTTTTAATCAGAAGGGTTTAATCCCTCTCCTGTGCGAGTTTGAAGCCAAAACAACAAACACAATCAGAGGAGATAATGTTTGAAGAAAGGTGACCGGTTTTTACAAAACTTTTGTTTTGAAGGGGGGATTGCAAACTTCCTGTTGATTTTTGTTGGGGGTTGTCAATCTATGAAATGTAGGTCTAAGCAAGACCTACATAGAGGTTTTTGTTTCATGTCTCTCCGACATTCTTACCGGAAGTTACAAGCAATTTTGTCTGTGTTTTCTTCCTAGGAGCAGTTTTTTCAGTGTTTTATTCAAAAATAGTGCTAGAGCGCAATTTTGAGTTTTGTTTTTTTCATTAGATCGCAATATTTGCCAGTCCTTATGTGTGCGCCAAGTTTGGTGACTTTTGAAGCATTTTAAAGGGGTCAAATTACAGCGCAAAGAGGCAGAACTTGCATTTTTTGCAAAAATTTTTTTTTGAAGGGGTTTTTGCCAACTTCCTGTAGATTTTTGTTGAAAGAAGTGAGTGTATGAAAATTGGGTCTAAGTCAGACCTACATAGGAGTTTTTGTTTCATGTCACTATGACATTCGTAACAGAAGTTACATGCAGTTTTGTCTGTAATTTTTTACTAGGGGGCGCTAGAGCGCAATTTTCATTTTGGGGGATTGGTTGCTTAATATGTTGGGAAGGTTTATTATACCAACGTGTGTGTCAAATTTGGTGAGTTTAGAAGCATTTTAAGGGGGTCAAATAACAGCTCAAAGAGGCAAAAACGACATTTTTCAGGAGACTTTGCACAGGGGTTCTTTGAAGGCGCGTAAAATCAAAACCTGAGAACTTCTCAAAACTCTGTTCAATACTTTTAATCAGAAGGGTTTAATCTCTCTCCTGTGCGAGTTTGAAGCCAAAACAACAAACGCACTCAGAGGAGATAATGTTTGAAGAAAGGTGACCGGTTTTTACAAAACTTTTGTTTTGAAGGGGGGATTGCAAACTTCCTGTTGATTTTTGTTGGGGGTTGTCAATCTATGAAATGTAGGTCTAAGCAAGACCTACATAGAGGTTTTTGTTTCATGTCTCTCCGACATTCTTACCGGAAGTTACAAGCAATTTTGTCTGTGTTTTCTTCCTAGGAGCAGTTTTTTCAGTGTTTTATTCAAAAATAGTGCTAGAGCGCAACTTTGAGTTTTGGGGTTTGGTTTTTTCATTAGATCGCAATATTCGCCAGTCCTTATGTGTGCGCCAAGTTTGGTGACTTTTGAAGCATTTTAAAGGGGTCAAATTACAGCGCAAAGAGGCAAAACTTGCATTTTTTTGTGAAAATTTAATTTTGAAGGGGTTTTTGCCAACTTCCTGTAGATTTTTGTTGAAAGAAGTGAGTGTATGAAAATTGGGTCTAAGTCAGACCTACATAGGAGTTTTTGTTTCATGTCACTATGACATTCGTAACAGAAGTTACATGCAGTTTTGCCTGTAATTTTTTACTAGGGGGCGCTAGAGCGCAATTTTCATTTTGGGGGATTGGTTGCTTAATATGTTGGGAAGGTTTGCTATACCGAATGTGTGTCAAATTTGGTGAGTTTTGAAGCATGTTAAGGGGGTCCAATTACAGCGCGTATGTGCGGAATAATAATAAAACACAGCAGTTTCAATAGGGTCCTTGGCCAAGGACCCTAATAATCAAAAAATATCAATGGCATATCAAAATTTAAATAAAAAAATGGAATGCTTCTTCGGCGGCGGGGTTGAGGTGGACGGGGTTTGGTGATAGCGGGGGTTGTATATTGTAGCTTTCCCGGAAGAGTTAGTGCTGCAAGGGATTCTGGGTATTTGTTGTGTTACGGTGCGGATGTTCTCCCGAAATGTGTTTGTCATTCTTGTTTGGTGTGGGTTCACAGCGTGGCGCATATTTGTAACGGTGTTAAAGTCGTTTATACGGCCACCCTCAGTATGACCTGTATGGTTGTTGAGCAAGAATGCCTTGCATTCACTTGAGTGAGTGTATAAGCCGCATATATTATGAGACAGGGACGGCACGCTGTTTGTATGGAGGAAAATCGGACGTGGCGACAGGTTGTAGAGAACGCCAAAGGCAATGCCTGAAATTTGGGAAGGGCATTGTACTTTGGGAGTCTTCCGGAAAAATCGGGAGGGTTGGCAAGTAAGAGTATTAGCGGCGGGCCAGCTCTAATGTTAATTTGATATTGACTCAAGGGCCAAATTTGGCCCGCGGGCCAGAGTTTGACACCCATGTTTTAGATGCAAGCCGATATCATCCGACACTGATTTTTTTTCCCCTCCCTGATAAGGCAGCACGAGGGGAGGTGTGCCGGATCCGTTCACAAACCGAGCCGAAGCCAATTGGCCCTCGGGTGCCCATGTTTTGAGCCACACGCATGGAAGTAATGGCTGGAAAAGCCGGAGCCCGGGTGGGATATGCATTTCCAGCATGGAGCCGAAGCAGTCCCGTGACACGTACACCACCACCGAGGCCTGAATATTCATGCCGAGGAGCCGGCTACAATGGAGGTGTTCAGTTATTCATTATGCTCCTGCCAAAAAAGAAACAAGTCGTCCCAAGCGATGGAATATTAATAGTTAGCATTAATAAAACATCCCTCTCCATTTTCATAAGTCAACTTTCTTGACCATTACACTGACAGCAGTGATATTTGACTCATAAAGTGTGTTGTTTTTTTTGTATTCAAATAAATGAACACATTTCCATCCTCATTTGAAAAATAGCGCCGTATAAAAAAAAAAAATAGTGCAGGTGGAACGGGAAGGCATAAGCGTCTGATGAGCGTGCACTCTGCAGAGAGGCCGCATGTTTAATTTAGAGCAGCCTGAAAGTACGTTGACATTTTGCCTATTGTTAGCCCGGATGGGAACACGGGACACTGTCTGCCCGAAAAATGGAAATGTACATCAAGTCTGTTAAAAATTAATCCGTCTTCCCCTGGAAAAAAAAAATAAAAAAACATGCTACCGGCGTACAGTAGGCGACACGCTGTGCCCGCCGTCTTTATTTCGCCCCCGGGGGGGGGGATGATGATGTTGTTGTTATCCCGATGTCGTCGTCTTGTAGCGAGCCATCAGCCGGAGGAGCCGTGTTTATGTCCAACCTCCGTCTTTACTTACTCGCGTCTGAGCCATCCCTTCACTCGGCCGTGTCTGCGGACAGCGCATTAATATGGAACAGGGAACTAACACGGCAAAGCGGTTTTTGGTGTTAAGGATACAGGACTGCATAGGACTTCTTAAGGTTTTCTTTTCGGCGCTCTAGCATGATAGGCACAAACCCAATAAATTAAATAAAACTGGACATATTATAGATATTAAAGTAAAACATTGTGATACCCATTTTGACAAACCCCATACACCTCTTTTAATCAAATAATCAATCAGGTTTCTTTTCGGCGCTCTAGCATCACAAGCAAGAACTCCTATGAAAGGTGCTGATTTTGGACATGTTATTATACTATGGTATACCATTATGATACCCATTTTGACAAACCCCATTCAACATTTTTATTCAACTAATTAATCAATCAGGTTTCTTTTCAGCGCTCTGCCATCACAAGCAAGAACCCTACAAAATGTATTGATTTTGGACATGTTATGATAATACAGTATGCCATTACTGTACCCATTATGACAAACCTCGCACACATCTCTTAATCAATCAATCAATCAATCAATCAATCTGGTTTCTATTCGGCGCTCTAGCATCATTAGCAAAAACCCCCAAAAAATGTATTGAAACTGGAAATGTTATAGATATTACAGCATACCATTATGATACCACAAGTTGACAAATCCCAATAAAAAATGTTAATGAACTAATTAATCAATCAGGTTTCTTTTCGGCACTCTAGCATCACAAACAAGAACCCTATAAAATGCATTGATTCTGGACGAGTTATAGATGTTACAGTATACCATTATGATACCCATTGTGACAAACCCCATACACCACTTTTATTCAACTAATTAATCAATCAGGTTTCTTTTCGGCGCTCTAGCATCACAAGCAAGCACTCCTATGAAATGTGTTGATTTTGGACATGTTATCATACTACAGTATGCCATTATGATACCCATTTTGACAAACCCTATTCACCACTTTTATTCAACTAATTAATCAATCAGGTTTCTTTTCGGCGCTCTAGCATCACAAGCAAGCACTCCTATGAAATGTGTTGATTTTGGACATGTTATCATACTACAGTATGCCATTATGATACCCATTTTGACAAACCCTATTCACCACTTTTATTCAACGAATTAATCAATCAGGTTTCTTTTCGGCGCTCTAGCATGAAAGGCAAAAACCCAATAAAGTGTATTAAAACTGGACATATTATAGATATTAAAGTAGAACATTGTGATACCCATTTTGACAAACCCCATACACCTCTTTTAAACAAATAATCAATCAGGTTTCTTTTCGGCGCTCTAGCATCACAAGCAAGAACTCCTATGAAATGTGCTGATTTTGGACATGTTATTATACTACAGTATGCCATTATGATACCCATTTTAAACAAACCCCATTCGCCACTTTTTAATCAACTAATTAATCATTCAGGTTTCTTTTCGGCGCTCTAGCATCACAAGCAAGAACTCCTATGAAATGTGTTGATTTTGGACATGTTATTATACTACGGTATGCCATTATGATACCCATTTTGACAAACCCAATTCACCACTTTTATTCAACTAATTAATCAATCAGGTTTCTTTTCGGCGCTCTAGCATGATAGGCACAAACCCAATAAATTAAATAAAACTGGACATATTATAGATATTAAAGCAGAACATTATGATACCCATTTTGACAAACCCCATACACCTCTTTTAATCAAATAATTAATCAGGTTTCTTTTCGGCGCTCTAGCATCACAAGCAAGAACTCCTATGAAATGTGTTGATTTTGGACATGTTATTATACTACAGTATGCCATTATGATACCCATTTTAAACAAACCCCATTCACCACTTTTATTCAACTAATTAATCAATCAGGTTTCTTTTCGGCGCTCTAGCATGATAGGCACAAACCATAAAAATTGTTTTAAAACTGGACATGTTATAGATATTAAAGTAGACCATTATGATACCCATTTTGACAAACCCCATACACCTCTTTTAATCAAATAAACAATCAGGTTTCTTTTCGGCGCTCTAGCATCACAAGCAAGAACTCCTATGAAACGTGTTGATTTTGGACATGTTATTATACTACAGTATGCCATTATGATACCCATTTTTAACAAACCCAATTCACCACTCTTTAATCAACTAATTAATCAATCAGGTTTCTTTTCGGTGCTCTAGCATCACAAGCAAGCACCTCTATGAAATGTGTTGATTTTGGACATGTTATTATACTACAGTATGCCATTATGATACCCATTTTGACAAACCCTATTCACCACTTTTATTCAACGAATTAATCAATCAGTTTTCTTTTCGGCGCTCTAGCATGATAGGCACAAACCCAATACAGTGTATTAAAACTGGACATATTATAGATATTAAAGCAGAACGTTGTGATACCCATTTTGACAAACCCCATACACCTCTTTTAATCAAATAATTAATCAGGTTTCTTTTCGCCGCTCTAGCATCACAAGCAAGCACTCCTATGAAATGTGCTGATTTTGGACATGTTATTATACTACAGTATGCCATTATGATACCCATTTTAAACAAACCCCATTCGCCACTTTTTAATCAACTAATTAATCAATCAGGTATCTTTTCGGCGCTCTAGCATCACAAGCAAGAACTCCTATGAAATGTGTTGATTTTGGACATGTTATTATACTACAGTATGCCATTATGATACCCATTTTGACAACCCCCATACACCTCTTTTAATCAAATAATCAATCAGGTTTCTTTTCGCCGCTCTAGCATCACAAGTAAGAACTCCTATGAAATGTGTTGATTTTGGACATGTTATTATACTACAGTATGCCATTATGATACCCATTTTGACGAACCCCATTCACCACTTTTATTCAACTAAGTAATCAATCAGGTTTCTTTTCGGCGCTCTAGCATGATAGGCACAAACCCAATAAAGTGTGTTAAAACTGGACATATTATAGATATTAAAGCAGAACATTGTGATACCCGTTTTGACAAACCCCATACACCTCTTTTAATCAAATAATCAATCAGGTTTCTTTTCGGCGCTCTAGCATCACAAGTAAGAACTCCTATGAAATGTGTTGATTTTGGACATGTTAATATACTACAGTATGCCATTATGATACCCGTTTTGACAAACCCCATTCACCACTTTTATTCAACTAATTAATCAATCAGGTTTCTTTTTGGCACTCTAGCATGATAGGCACAAACCCAAAAAATTGTATTAAAACTGGACATGTTATAGATATTAAAGTAGACCATTATGATACCCATTTTGACAAACCCCATACACCTCTTTTAATCAAATAATCAATCAGGTTTCTTTTCGGCGCTCTAGCATCACAAGCAAGAACTCCTATGAAACGTGTTGATTTTGTACAAGTTATTATACTACAGTATGCCATTATGGTACCCATATCGACAAACACCATACATATATTTTAATCAACTTATTAATCTGGTTTCTATTTGGCGCTCTAGCATCACAAGCAAGAACTCCTATGAAATGTGTTGATTTTGGACATGTTATTATACTACAGTATGCCATTATGATACCCATTTTAAACAAACCCCATTCACCACTTTTATTCAACTAATTAATCAATCAGGTTTCTTTTCGGCGCTCTAGCATGATAGGCACAAACCATAAAAATTGTTTTAAAACTGGACATGTTATAGATATTAAAGTAGACCATTATGATACCCATTTTGACAAACCCCATACACCTCTTTTAATCAAATAAACAATCAGGTTTCTTTTCGGCGCTCTAGCATCACAAGCAAGAACTCCTATGAAACGTGTTGATTTTGGACATGTTATTATACTACAGTATGCCATTATGATACCCATTTTTAACAAACCCAATTCACCACGCTTTAATCAACTAATTAATCAATCAGGTTTCTTTTCGGTGCTCTAGCATCACAAGCAAGCACTCCTATGAAATGTGTTGATTTTGGACATGTTATTATACTACAGTATGCCATTATGATACCCATTATAAACAAACCCCATTCGCCACTTTTTAATCAACTAATTAATCAATCAGGTTTCTTTTCGGCGCTCTAGCATCACAAGCAAGAACTCCTATGAAATGTGTTGATTTTGGACATGTTATTATACTACAGTATGCCATTATGATACCCATTTTGACAAACCCTATTCACCACTTTTATTCAACGAATTAATCAATCAGGTTTCTTTTCGGCGCTCTAGCATGATAGGCACAAACCCAATAAAGTGTATTAAAACTGGACATATTATAGATATTAAAGCAGAACGTTGTGATACCCATTTTGACAAACCCCATACACCTCTTTTAATCAAATAATTAATCAGGTTTCTTTTCGCCGCTCTAGCATCACAAGCAAGCACTCTTATGAAATGTGTTGATTTTGGACATATTATTATACTACAGTATGCCATTATGGTACCCACATCGACAAACACCATACATATATTTTAATCAACTCATTAATCTGGTTTCTATTCGGCGCTGTAGCATCATAAGCAAAAAACCCCAAAAATGTATTGAAACTGGAAATGTTATAGATATTACAGCATACCATGATGATACCACATCCCAATCAAATTTTTTAATGAACTAATTAATCAATCAGGCTTCTTTTCGGCACTCTAGCATCACAAATAAGAACCCTATCAAATGCATTGATTTTGGACGAGTAATAAATGTTACAGTATACCATTATGATACCCATTTTGACACACCCCATACACCTCTTTTAATCAAATATCAATCAGGTTTCTTTTCGGCGCTCTAGCATCACAAACAAGAACCCTATAAAATGCATTGATTCTGGACGAGTTATAGATGTTACAGTATACCATTATGATACCCATTTTGACAACCCCCATACACCTCTTTTAATCAAATAATCAATCAGGTTTCTTTTCGCCGCTCTAGCATCACAAGTAAGAACTCCTATGAAATGTGTTGATTTTGGACATGTTATTATACTACAGTATGCCATTATGATACCCATTTTGACGAACCCCATTCACCACTTTTATTCAACTAAGTAATCAATCAGGTTTCTTTTCAGCGCTCTAGCATGATAGGCACAAACCCAATAAAGTGTGTTAAAACTGGACATATTATAGATATTAAAGCAGAACATTGTGATACCCGTTTTGACAAACCCCATACACCTCTTTTAATCAAATAATCAATCAATCAGGTTTTTTTTCGGCGCTCTAGCATGTTAGGCACAAACTCAATAAGGTGTATTAAAACTGGACATATTATAGATATTAAAGTAGAACATTGTGATACCCATTTTGACACACCCCATACACCTCTTTTAATCAAATATCAATCAGGTTTCTTTTCGGCGCTCTAGCATCACAAACAAGAACCCTATAAAATGCATTGATTCTGGATGAGTTATAGATGTTACAGTATACCATTATGATACCCATTTTGACAACCCCCATACACCTCTTTTAATCAAATAAACAATCAGGTTTCTTTTCGGCGCTCTAGCATCACAAGCAATAACTCCTATGAAACGTGTTGATTTCGGACATGTTATTATACTACAGTATGCCATTATGATTCCCATTTGGACAAACCCCATTCACCACTTTTATTCAACTAGTTAATCAATCAGGTTTCTTTTCGGCGCTCTAGCATCACAAGCAAGAACCCTATAATATGTATTGGTTCTGGACATGTTATGATAATACATTAAGCCATTATGGTACCCATATTGACAAACACCATACATATCTTTTGATCAACTTATTAATCTGGTTTCTATTCGGCGCTCTAGCATCATAAGCAAAAACCCAACAAAATGTATTGAAACTGGATTTGTTATAGATATTACAGCATACCATTATGATACCACATTTTGACAAATCCCAATCAAATTTTTTTAATGAACTAATTAATCAATCAGGTTTCTTTTCGGCACTCTAGCATCACAAACAAGAACCCTATAAAATGCATTGATTCTGGACGAGTTATAGATGTTACAGTATACCATTATGATACCCATTTTGACACACTCCATACACCTCTTTTAAGCAAATAATCAATCAGGTTTCTTTTCGGCGCTCTAGCATCACAAGCAAGAACCCTATAAAATGTATTGGTTCTGGACATGTTATGATAATACATTAAGCCATTATGGTACCCATATCGACAAACACCATAAATATCTTTTAATCAACTTATCAATCAATCAGGTTTCTTTTCGGCACTCTAGCATCACAAACAAGAACCCTATAAAATGTATTGAAACTTGATATGTTATGATAATACAGTATGCCATCATGCGACCCATTTTGACAAACCTCACACACATCTCTTAATCCATCAATCAATCTTGTTTCTATTCGGCGCTCTAGCATCATAGGCACAAACCCAATAAATTGTATTAAAACTGGACATGTTATGGATATTAAAGTAGACCATTATGATACCCATTTTGACAAACCCCATAAACCTCTTTAAATCAAATAATCAATCAGGTTTCGTTTCAGCGCTCTAGCATCACAAGCAAAAACCCTATAAAATGTATTGAGTTTGGACATGTTATGGTAATACAGTATGCCATTATGGTACCCATTATGTCCTAAAAAAAAAACATACTAAAACAAAAACATTATTTTCCCCCCTTTTTTTTTCCATTCTCAATCCTTTATAAAAATGCTCTCGGGAGCCACTAGGGCGGCACTAAAGGGCCGCATGCGTCTCAAGAGCCGTGGGTTGCTGACCCCCGCCTTAGGAAGAAGAACATATTTTGCCCCTGACCCCATCCCCACCGTAACTATAAATAGTATTGTTAGTCTTAAAAAAATGTTATAAGTACACCTCTGCATAACATCGTATCTTAACTAACATTAAAGAGAACAACGCAGGATTTTTCCTCGTTTCCCACTGTAGTCACGGTGAAGCCAAGCGCTACATACTTCTTTGGCAGGCAAGGTAATGTTTGCTGTGGTCTGGAACAACATGGCGCACAAACAACTATCTGAAATGTGTCATGAGACATGCAAAACTAAAATGTATACAAAGAGGATAAAAGTAAAGGATATTAAATGAGCTCAAACATAGCTACAACCGAGGCATAATGATGCAATATGTACAGTACATACAGATAGCCTAAATAGCATGTTAGCATTGATTAGCGTGCAGTCATGCAGTGACCAAATTTGCCTGATTAGCACGCCAACAAGTCGATAACATCAACAAAACACACCTTTGTGCCTTCAGGCACAGTATAAAACTTTTGGTGGACAAAATGAGACAAATAAGGAGTGAGAGATTTTACATGCGTCACAGTGTGACCAATTAATCTCTATTCTCTTTGGCACTCTAGTAATTGAAATTACTATAGATTTGTATTATTATTATTATTATTATTATTATTTCCAAGGACAATATTATATAATTCATTATGGTTAATTGTACAAGTGTGCAAGAAGCATATTAATTCCTATTGATTTTGCTTACGAGTCCAGTCTAAGTCACTTAAATGTAGCTCTAGTCTGTTAGAATAATCATGTATATATATATTATCACACAACTTTAGTACGTTTAAAGTGTTTTGCTATATTTATTAGCTATTGTGTTCAAGCTGCATGTTTTCTATCTGTGCAAGGACAAAAACGTCTCGTCTGAAGAGTGGCCTCAGCTGCAGATGTTATCTTTGTTTTACCCCGCGAACATCCAAGGACTTCAAGGACCTCAACGAAGATAAGATGACAGCACGCAGACGAAGCAGAAACAAGGCAATCACAAGGCCCCCAGCACATCCCGTCACGTATCGTGCGTACTGGACCTGCTTTGCATGATATTTGTGACCACTCCTTTTAGAGGCGGCCTCAGTGATGTTGACTGTGGAACTCCTGAATAAATAGAGGGACGCGAGAACTGAACCTTAGAGCGTAGGGCGAGTCCGTGACTAAGTGTGCAGCTCCATGCGTTCTCCTCATGAGCTTAATTGAACTTTGTCTCTGCATGATTCCTTGCTTCTTGTCTGTTTAATAGATGTCATCAGTGTTTGAACCTGATTTGTATTATTATTATTATTATTATAACTATTTCCAAGGGCATTATATAATTTATTATGGTTAATTGTACAAGTGTGCAAGAAGCCTATTAATTCCTACAGATTTTGCTTACGGGTCCAGTCAAATACATTTAGATGTAGCTCTAGTCTGTTAGAATAATCATGTATATATATTATTAAACAACCTTAGTATGCTTAAAGTCTGTTGCTATAGTTATTAGCTATTGTGCTCGAGCTTCATTTTTTTCTATCTGTGCAAGGACAAAAACGTCACAGATGTTATCTTTGTTTTAGCCCGCAAACTGCCAAGGATTTCAAGGACCTCAACAAAGATAAGATGACAGCACGCAGACGAAGCAGAAATAAGGCAATCACAAGGCTCCCAGCACATCCCATCACGTATCGTGCGTACTGGACCTGCTTTGCATGATATTTGTGACCACTCCTTTTAGAGGCGGCCTCAGTGATGTTGACTGTGGAACTCCTGAATAAATAGAGGGACGCGAGAACTGAACCTTAGAGCGTAGGGCGAGTCCGTGACTAAGTGTGCAGCTCCATGCGTTCTCCTCATGAGCTTAATTGAACTTTGTCTCTGCATGATTCCTTGCTTTCTTGTCTGTTTAATAGATGTCATTAGTGTTTGAACCTGATTTGTATTATTATTATTATTATTATAACTATTTCCAAGGGCATTATATAATTTATTATGGTTAATTGTACAAGTGTGCAAGAAGCCTATTAATTCCTACAGATTTTGCTTACGGGTCCAGTCAAATACATTTAGATGTAGCTCTAGTCTGTTAGAATAATCATGTATATATATTATTAAACAACCTTAGTATGCTTAAAGTCTGTTGCTATAGTTATTAGCTATTGTGCTCGAGCTTCATTTTTTTCTATCTGTGCAAGGACAAAAACGTCACAGATGTTATCTTTGTTTTAGCCCGCAAACTGCCAAGGATTTCAAGGACCTCAACAAAGATAAGATGACAGCACGCAGACGAAGCAGAAATAAGGCAATCACAAGGCTCCCAGCACATCCCATCACGTATCGTGCGTACTGGACCTGCTTTGCATGATATATGTGACCACTCCTTTTAGAGGCGGCCTCAGTGCTGTTGACTGTGGAACTCCTGAATAAATAGAGGGACGCGGGAGCTGAACCTTAGAGCGTAGGGCGAGACTGTGACTAAGTGCGCAGCTCCATGCGTTCTCCTCATGAGCTTAATTGAACTTTGTCTCTGCATGATTCCTTGCTTCTTGTCTGTTTAATAAATGTCATCAGTGTTTGAACCTGATTATTTGTATTATTATTATAACTATTTCCAAGGGCAATATTATATAATTTATTATGGTTAATTGTACAAGTGTGCAAGAAGCATATTATTTCCTACTGATTTTGCTTACGAGTCCAGTCAAATACATTTAGATGTAGCTCTAGTCTGTTAGAATAATCATGTATATATATTATCACACAACTTTAGTATGTTTAAAGTATTTTGCTATATTTATTAGCTATTGTGCTCAAGCTGCATTTTTTTTCTATCTGTGCAAGGACAAAAACTTCTTGTCTGAGGGGTGGCCTCAGCCCCAGATGTTATCTTTGTTTTACCCCACGAACATCCAAGGACTTCAAGGACCTCAACGAAGATAAGATGACAGCACGCAGACGAAGCAGAAACAAGGCAATCACAAGGTCCCCAGCACATTCCGTCATGTATTGTGCGTCCTGGACCTGCTTTGCATGATATTTGTGACCACTCCTTTTAGAGGCGGCTTTAGTGATATTGACTGTGAAACTCCTGAATAAATAGAGGGACGCGGGAACTGAACCTTAGAGCGTAGGGCGAGACTGTGACTAAGTGTACAGCTCCCTGCGTTCTCCTCATGAGCTTAATTGAACTCTGTCTATGCATGATTCCTTGCTTCTTGTCTGTTTAATAGATGTCATCAGTGTTTGAACCTGATTTTTAATATTATTATTATTATTATTATTATTATAACTATTTCCAAGGGCAATATTATATAATTTATTATGGTTAATTATACAAGTGTGCAAGAAGAATATTAATTCCTACTGATTTTGCTTACGGGTCCAGTCTAATACATTTAGATGTAGCTCTAGTCTGTTAGAATAATCGTGTATATATATTATCAAACAACTTTAGTATGTTTAAAGTCTGTTGCTATAGTTATTAGCTATTGTGCTCGAGCGTAATTTTTTCTATCTGTGCAAGGACATAAATGTCACAGATGTTATCTTTGTTTTAGCCCGCAAACTGCCAAGGATTTCAAGGACCTCAACAAAGATAAGATGACAGCACGCAGACGAAGCAGAAACAAGGCAATCACAAGGTCCCCAGCACATCCCGTCACGTATCGTACGTCCTGGACCTGCTTTGCATGATATATCTTACCAGTCCTTTTAGAGGCGGCTTCAGTGATGTTGACTGTGAAACTCCTGAATAAATAGAGGGACGCGGGAACTGAACCTTAGAGCGTAGGGCGAGACTGTGACTAAGTGTGCAGCTCCATGCGTTCTCCTCATGAGCTTAATTGAACTCTGTCTCTACATGATTCCTTGCTTCTTGTCTGTTTAATAGTTGTCATCAGTGTTTGAACCTGATTTTTTTTTTACTATTATCATTATTATTATTTTCAAGGGCAATATTATATACTTTATTATGGTTAATTGTAAATTGTACAAGTGTGCAAGAAGCATATTCATTCCTACTGATTTTGCTCACGGGTCCAGTCCAAGACGCTTAAATGTAGCTCTAGTCAAAGGTCATATTGGAGCAAGTGTTGTCTTTTTTTGTTGTTGGTTTTTTAACACCTTGTCATTTGCTGCAGTTTTTCGTGTCGGACAAACAAACAAACCATCTTGGACACAGGTCTGCCCGGGGCGCCGCAAAGCAGGCGGGGCGGAAGTAAGAGGGAGAGGGAAAAAAGTCGAGAGAAAGAAGGTCAAGTACCTGCCACTTCTGTCAAACACGTCTCGGCGCGGCTGAGCGGTGTCCTGCAGGGCGGTGCGGTCCACTTTTTGAAGGCCTTTTCATCAAACAGAGGTGACGGCTGATGAGGCGCAGGTCTTTTCTCCGCAGATCAAATCCTCGTCTTCCGGCACGCTGCATTCCTGGTGACTTCAGGACACGCCTTTTGGGCTGGAAAAAAGCGTATCGACTCTTTAATAAGGGCGCTTTCTGTTTTTGGAACGATTTGGGAGGCGGAAAGTTAATCAATTTTTTAAAAAGCCCAAAACTATTCATGGTCTGGTATAATTCCAAGGAAAATATAAGGTATCATTTTATAATAAGAGCACACTATTAAGCATTGATATAAAAATAATTCATAATTTAAAATGCATATTTACACACAGTTTGAACAGTAACACTGTGTTCATTGTAGAGTGTCGTGAGGTCATGAGTCATGCCAAAGACTTTGAAAAATGGGACTCGCTTGGCACTCAGCATCAAGGGTTGGAATTGGGGGTTAAATCACCAAAAATGATTACCGGGCGCGGCCACCGCTGCTGCTCACTGCTCCCCTCAGCTCCCAGGGGGGGGAACAAGGGGTATGGGTCAAACGCAGAGAGTAATTTTACCACACCTAGTGTGTGTGTGACTCAGTGGTACTTTAGCTTTGACTTTTTAACTTTTCTGTCTACACACATTGTCTGCTTGAAAGTACTCAGTGATCGTGAGCTGCCGAACATGCTACTCTGCTCGTAAAAGCCGCGCCATCATGCCTGTTAAGAGAAAAGTAGGGTGGGGACCGGTATATTTTAGAGGCGAATATGATTAATTAGTATCGCGGTACTGTACTAGTACCGGTATACCGTGCAACCCTACTACACACACACGTATGAATCCACTTTTTTGTTCAAGCCCAATCAGGGACAAATGTTGCAAATTAGTCCGTGGCTAGAAGTCTTATGTACTTTGACATCGGTTACCTATGGGTAGCAACGTTTAATTGTACTGTCCCTGTCAAATAAATACATAAATAAATAAAATAAATAATCTCTCAATTGTTATGGGGTACCAAGTGCGGAGAGTGACAGTGGACATGGATGTCAACGCATGCGCCAAGTTAACTTTCGGTTTCGATCCCCGCCAAGGTGGGCTGCAAGATGGACATAAGCATATGTGGAGAGTTACCATTTTCAGAGAGTTCAGTCACCAGTATTCACTCCAGCGCTGGTACCGTTTTCTCTGTACTTGTTTGTACGCAATAAATTGTTCATCTTGTCACGGCCCGGGCGCATTTCAATGCGCTTTCATCCGTGCGCCACTCAGGCTGCATTTAATCGGCAATCAATCAGCATTCTACACACCGGTCTCTGATGAGCTTCCTGGGCTTCTTAAACCAGTGCAAACCTGCGTTCCGGGCCAGAACGTAGTTTCCTGTTCAAGGTCGGTAAACACAACCAGAATTATTCCGTGTTTTGAGGAAATGAAAGGATTTTAAGTGCGCCTTACAGTCCGAAAAGATACAGTAACTTATTTCTTGAAATTATACAAATTTACTATGGTGAAATTCAGCCTTTTTTTCTTTGAAAAAATTGTTTTAGTTTTAATATTTGCCCTTTAATTATATATTTTAACTTCATGTTTGTAAAATGTTGACTTTTTATGTTAAATTACAACATTGTTACTCCCCCTCTGTGTTCATTTGTCATGTGTTCCTTGTCGCCATCCTGCAGCATCCTTCCGTTTCCTCATCACGAGCTGTGTGCCTCATCCCCCTGCATTCCCTCTGGTTCCCTGGCTGCCTCTGTGGATCTCAACCTCTCGCCTGGACACGGACTTTTGATGCCTCGCTCTTGCCCTTGACCTCCTGCCTGTCTCTGGATCTCAACATCTCGCCTGGACACAGACTTTTTATACCTCGCTCTTGCCCTTGACCTCCTGCCGTTCTCTGGATCTCAACTTCTGGCTTGGACACGGATGTTTGACGCCTTGCTCTTGCCCTTGACCTCATTGATTTCTCTGGATCTCAACCTCTCGCCTGGACACAGACTTTTGACACCTCGCTCTTACCCTTGACCTCTTGTCTGTCTCTGCATCTCAACCTCTGGCCTGGACACAGATTTTTGAGGCCTCGCTCTTGCCCTTTACCTCCTGCCTGTCTTTGGATCTCAACCTCTCGCCTGGACACAGACTTTTGATGCTTTGCTCTTGCCTTTTACCTCCTGCCTGTCTCTGGATCTCAACCACTGGCCTGGACACAGACTTTTGATGCCTTCCTCTTGCCTTTGACCTCCTGCCTGTCTCTGGATCTCAACCTCTCGCCTGAACATGGACTTTTGACGCCTCATTCTTGCCTTTGACCTCCTGCTTGTCCTGGATCTCTACCTCTCGCCTGGACACAGACTTTTAATGCCTCGCTCTTGCTCATGACCTCCTGCCTGTCTCTGGATCTCAACCTCTTGCCTGGACACAGACTTTTGACGCCTTGCTCTTGCCTTTGACCTCCTGCCCGTCTCTGGATCCCAACCTCTTGCCTGGACACAGAATTTTGACACCTCGCTCTTGCCCTTGACCTCCTGCCTGTCTCATGATCTCAACCTTTCGCCTGGACACAGACTTTTGACGCCTCGCTCCTGCCCTTGACCTCCTGCCTGCCTTTGGATCTCAACCTCATGCCTTGACACGGACTTTTGATGCCTCGCTCTTGCCCTTGAGCTCCTGCCTGTCTCTGGATCGCGACCCCTTGCCTGAACATGGACTTTTGACGCCTGGCTCTTGCCTTCGACTTCCCTTTCTCTGGATCTTTGAGCCTGCCTTGTCCCCTTGGACTTCCGCACCTTGCTCAAAACTTCCGGTAACACTCTACATATGCTCACTTCACATAGTCGCACACACAAACATTTTGGATTAGTTATACTACTCATTTATGATTGTATATATTATAATAAATAGAGCTAAACAGTCTGCGCAGTCTTCTTCCTCTGTACCATAACACATCATCAATTCTCATCACCCCTCTTTATTTGGACAGCCTTAGAACTAAATAAGCTGGGGGGACTCTTCCCTGCAAAAGGGAGGGTCTCAATCTAACGGTTCGGCTGAAAAGGGACCGGTCTGAGGTCTATTGCACTTCTCACCCAGCAAGTCCGTGTCCTTGGCATGTGTCGTGTTTACAAAAACTGCGATATCCAACCAATCGTGCCGGTTCCCAATGTTTCTTTTCTGCTTCTGCACAAGCTTGACTATCAGCGCGCTCGCAGGTCCCCACCTGGAGGGACCGGGCGGCGCAGCGTGACCGCGAAAAAAATAAAAAACTCAAGAGAGGAGTGTAGGTAAGAGAATGAACTAGGACTCTCTCGGTCCAAGGTGGCAGGGGCGAGCCAACTGGCGCCGCGAAATAGGATGCCCCGCAGTCCACGGGGGGAGGAGGGGGCGTGGGCGCCAGAACGAGGGACCCTTGCCTGACAGTTGACTGGCACAAAACAGCCACATGTCATCACCAGGTAGCCTCGTTTTTCTATCCCCCCTGCAGACGTGTATGGCCGAGCCAGAAGCACCTGGCAGATGGAAATGCTCGCACTAGGAGGCTGGGGGGCATGAAGAAAGGTCGAAGGGATCTCACAAGTCACAAGCTGGGAGGGGAAAATGCAGCTGGCATGTTTTGATTGCTTCTTCAAATTAAACTGAGGCCACATTCAACCATAAAATATTGGTTAAAAAAATACAAAATTGCAGGTTTACGTGACTTGGTAGGGGTGTCCAGAACACTCCTACCCTTGTGTTTTGTTGAAATCGGTCCGATATCAGGAAAAAAACTAACAAATGTCAGATCATTGTGGCTTGCATGTTAAGACATTTACAAAAAGTAAACGCTAATTGTTTAAAAAATTTGGAATGAGGTGAAATCTAAGGAGAAAAAGTTGCAATGTTGACACAAAGCTGCCATGCAGGCTGTTTTTTTTTTTTTTTTGTCTTTATTTTACCATGTAAAAAACATCTTTACCATGATTTGATTAACGTGGACCCCGACTCAAACAAGTTGAAAAATTTATTGGGGTGTTACCATTTGGTGGTCAATTGTACAGAATATGTACTGTACTGTGCAATCTACTAATTACAAGTTTCAATCAATCAATCAATCATTTATTTTTCACTTTTTTGCCATTGCTCAAAACAAAAAATAATGACCAAAAAAATCCATGTTAAAATGAATTATTTTCAAAGCTCCAATTAGTTCAAATATTTCACTTTAAAATGTTTTATGTGGTCAATATTGCATATATTGTGTAGTTGCCATATAAAAACAAAGTTTTCTTTGACAAAAGGGCATAAAACGAACAAAATAATAGTTCAAACGTAAAATCGACAGATATATCTGAAGTTGATCTCGTTACTTAAGTCTTGAAAGTTTAAAAAAAATAATAATAAAAATGTATCACTTTATGAGTGGGGCACCTTTTTGATCCCAAATATATTTTCACTGTGATTACTCAAAAAAAAAATGAAGAATTAAAATCAATGGTGTTGTGCATATTTGATCTTTTAGGGCTCCAACTACTAAATACTGCATATTTCAGTTTTACTATTAATAAAACAAAGACGTTTTTGACAGAAAAGCCTTTTTTTTTAAGTTGATATAGAGATTTACTGTAAGCATTAAATAAAAAAACAATAATACAAATTTCATTTATTTTTAACATTTTAGTAACTGAGACCCTTTATGGTCCCCTAAAGGTTAAATACATTTTAAAAATCCATATATTTTGTTATGGTTTGAAAATGAAAAATATCACAATGGCCCTCGCATGCTTTAATTTTTCCATTACGGTACTAAGTGGAAAAAGTTTGGACACCCCTGCTACAGGCTAACGGGAGGTAGCAGCTACACAACAGCTAAGCAAAGAATAGCACACAAGCTAGATGGACGTCCTTAATTGAAAAATATCGGTTTAAAAGAGAAACATTTTTCAATGTAAACAAGTTTCTAGTAATTATAGGTGAATATTACAAAACCCAAAACTAGTGAAGTTGGCACGTTGTGTAAAATCTTAAATAAAAACAGAATACAATGATTTGATCATCCTTTACGCCAAAAGTGTCAAATTTAAATACAGAGTGGGCCAAAATGTAAAACTGAACAAAGCCGCTGGCCAAGGTTGAAAAAATTCACTTTTTAATAGGGACCCAAACAAGTTTTGCATTGAATATTGAACAAGCAAAGGCTTCTATAACTTTAGACTTACATGCAAAATTGAGTTTCAAATAATAATAATTAAAAAATATCAATGGCATATCACATAAAATTTAGATTAATAAAAATGAAATGCCTCTTTTCTATTTGCAGCCTTCTGGAGTAAATATAAAAATGTACTTTTTCCGCCCGCTAATAATAAATTGGAAAATAAAATAACAATAATGAATGAATCAAACATTCAAGCCTTGAAGTAGCAAGAGAAAGCGCATGAATAAAACGTTAATTATTGCTCAGATGGCTACACTGATTTTGCTTTAAAACTGAATATGGAACAAGCAACGCAAAATAGTGCAACATCAACTTTCAGAAAACAAACGAAAAAACATCAATGGTATATTAAATACAATTTAAATAAATAATGGAATGCCACTTTTCTATTTGCAGCCCTCTGAGGTAAATATCAACATTAACTTTTTCCACAGGCTAGGACATTTAAAAAGAAAACAACAATGAGGTGGGCAGGGTTTGGTGGTAGCGGGGGGGGGGGGGAGTTAGTGCTGCAAGGGATTCTGGGTATTTGTTCTGTTGCGTTACGGTACGGATGTTCTCCCGAATTGTGTTTGTCATTCTCGTTTGGTGTGGGTTCACAGTGTGGTGCATATTTGTAACAGTGTTAAAGTTGTTTATACGGCCACCCTCAGTGTGACCTGTATGGCTGTTGACCAAGTATGCCTTGCATTCACTTGTGTGTGTGAAAAGCCGTAGATATTATGCACACTGACAGGTTGTTTAGGACGCTAAAGGCACGCCCCCAATATTGTTGTCCGGGTGGAAATCGGGAGAAATTGGGTAGAATGGTTGCACACCCATGCTTTACACAGTTTTGCATTATATCCTAAGAGGGTGGGATGTAACACTTAAAATACATCGGAAAGTTATAGTCCCGCCCTCTGGGCATCTGTGTAAATGTTGCAAACTGCCCCCTTTCAGCTCATTAAATTAAATAATGCAGACCCGTTTGTTACTGAATACTTTCTAATACGCTTCTGCCTATATTCAGTTGAATAGACTGCAAGGACAAGATACTTAACGTGCAAACTGGTCAACTGTTGCAAATATTAGCTCATTTGGAATTTGATGCCTGTGACATGTTGCAAAAATCCTGGCACAAGTGGCAAAAAAGACTGAGAAAGTTGAGGAATCCTCATCAAACACTTATGTGGAACATCCCGCAGGTGAACACGCTAATTGGCTACAGGTGGGTGCCATGATTGGGTATAAAATCATCTTTCCATTAAATGCTGAGTCATTCAAAAACAAGGATGGAGCGAGGGTCACCACTTTGTGAAAAAATGCGTGAGCAAATTGTTTTAAGAACTACATTTCTCAACCAGCTATTGCAAGGAATTTGGGGATTACACCATCTACGGTCCGTAATATCATCAAAAGTTTCAGAAAATCTGGAGAAATCACTGCACTAAAGCCAAAAACCAACATTAAATGCCTGTGACTTTCGATCCCTCAGGCGGCACTGCATCAAAAACTGACATCAGTGTGTAAAGGATATGACCACATGGACTCAGGAACACTTCAGAAAACTACTGTCAATAACTACAGTTTGTCGCTACATCTGTAAGTGCAGGTTAAAAATCTACTATGCAAAGCAAAAGCCATTTATCAACAACACCCAAAAACACTGCTTGCTTCGCTGAGCCCGAGCTCATCTAAGATGGACTGATGAAAAGTGGAAAAGTGTTCTGTGTTCTGACGAGTCCACATTTCAAATTGTTTTTGGAGACTGTGTCCTCCGGAACAAAGAGGAGAATAAACATCCGGCGCAAAGTTCAAAAGCCAGCATCTTGGATGGTATGGGGGTGCATTAGTGCCCAAGGCATGGGTAACTTACACATCTGGGAAGGCACCATTAATGCTGAAAGGTACATACAGGTTTTGGAGCAACAAATGAAGGCCATCCAAGCAACGTCTTTTTTCATGGACGCCCCTGCTTATTTCAGCAAGACACATTGAACAACTTAAGATGTACATCAAGCAAGAATGGCAAAGAATTCCACCTGAAAAACATTAAAAAAAATGGTCTCCTCAGTTCCTGAGTGATGTTAAAAGTAAAGGCCAAGTAACAAAGTTGTAAAAATGCCCCCTGTGCCAACTTTTTTGCAATGTTTTGCAAAAAAAAAAATTAACTATCCCTGTACGAACATTAAGTATCTTGTCTTTGCAGTCTTTTCAATTGAATATAAGTTGAAAAGGATTTCCAAATCATTGTAATCTGTTTTTATTTACGAATTATACAACGAACCAACTTCACTGGTTTTGGGGTTTGTATATCATTATTTCATATTGATATGTTAAAATCATTTGTAACTCGTTTTGATGGGATACAACTCGGATAAAACATGTTTAGCTAATTTACCTACTGTCACATGTTGTTGACGAACCCCAAGATGCAGAGAAGGCGGCAGGCATTGTGCAGGTAACCATGATTTAATTAAACACTAAAACAAGAACAAACAAAAGGCCCGAACAAGGCGGAGAACAAACTTGGCTATGAACAAAAACTAGCCAAAGGCTAACTGTGGACTAGAAAGAAAACAACTTACTATAACACAAAGGAACTATGGCATGAGAAGAGTGAACAGAAGTAGACACAGCTACAATGATAAGTATTAACGACATTGACAGATAGTGGTGACAATAATCCAGCACTGACTGGAGGGGAAGGCAGCTTTAAATAGTCCTTGGCTGATTGACACCAGGTGTGGTCAGGTGCCAATCAGCCACAGCTGGGGAGACAAACAGGAAACGGACAAAATAAGAGCGCTGACAGGAAACAAAGACAAACGCAGAGGAAAAACTAAAACATGGCCAAACTGTCAGGGACAAGCCTGACACCTACAAAGTTTGCATAATTCCTCCGACTAAATGTTCCACCTCCGTACAAATACAGTTGCATACAAATACAAGGTAAAAATCCCACATGAGGTGATTTTAATAAGCAACAGTGCAGCCGGCGCCTTCATGAACACATTTTACTTCAGCAAACTCTTCTGTTGCTCCATTCTTAAAAGGTTAAACAAGACGGCAGCTATCATTTTTCTCCATGAAGGTCTGACTAACTCAAGTGCTTCTCTACCAAGACAGATCAATACATGCACACACACACACACACACACACACACACACACACACACACACACACACACACACACACACAGCACACACACACACACACTTGTATTTCTTACCTTCTTGAGACCTCCGAAAAAAGCCTAACTGTTTAGGACCACCCTTTCTAGATATATAAATATTTGTATTTACAACATTAATAATAAATACATGGTATGCAAATATACAGAAGCTTTTTGTGGAAAAAAACTTGGAATTTCACAAGTAAAAGGTCACAATTTCACAAGAAAAACGTAAAATTATGTCAGTATTATAACAAAAGTGGTATTTTTACTCAACGCAAGTTAATATTTTTACAAAAAAAAACGAGAATTTGTGCAATATTATGATAAAAGTTGGAATTTTACTCAATAACAGTCACAATTTTACAATAACAGCTTAATATTTTGGCAATGTTATGAAAAGAGTCGTCATTTTACACAAAAAAAGTCGCACATTTCTAAGAAAACTTCAAAATGTTGGCAATATTGTAATAATAATTAGAATTTTACTTGTAAAATAATGACATTTTTTGAGTAAAATTATGACCTTTGTCATGATTTTGCCAAGAACAAAAAAAAATGGCAATATTGTGATAAAGTCAGAATTTATATGACAAATGTCACCATTTTGCATTAAAGTCATAATTTTACATTAAAAAGTCATAATTTTACGAGAAAATATTGTAATATTACAGAAACAGAAAGAATATGACAAATGTTTCCCAATTGTATAAGAAAAAAGTTGACACATTGCGAGAAAAAGACTGCTTTCAGTTAATTTATTAAATTTTTTTTTTGTTTGTTTGTTTGAGACACTTGTGATTTAGGGCTATATAAATAAACATTGATTTGTAATTGTTTATTATTTTTTATTATTTACTTCAATTTATTACAATATGTCTCTATATACATATTTATTTAGATATTTTTTTTTTATTCACTTTGGCCAAAGGGGGAGCATTTCAATTTCATACACACACTTGTTATTTCATATGTTGACCAGAGCGGGAGCACTTCAAATATTTCCACACACTTATTATTTCATATGTTGACCATAGGGGGAACACTTCAAATGTTTACACACACTTGTTATTTCATATGTCGACCAGAGGGAGACCACTTCAAAGTTTACACACACTTGTTATTTCATATGTTGACCAGAGGTCAATTAGAAAAATCCCTCCTTTTTTTGGACCACCCTAATTTTGATAGATTTCACCACCAGGGGGTGCAAATGAGACATTCTCCATTAGATGCAATGCTTTTTCCAGTATAGGGACCATGATTTATGTCCTAACTTGTTCACTGGTCCTCATGTGGACGGTACTTTTCCTTGTTGATGTCTCAAGAAGGGTAGAAATACAAGAACACACACACACACACACACACTCAGTGGCGTTCACACTCCGCCGGTCATGCACTAAGTGAACTTTATTAGAAAGGTCTCCATCATCATGTTTCAATTTAGCCTCTCCCAGCCGCCCTGAAGATGCCGATACAAGCGAAGCACAATAAGCATACGAGCATAACAACAAAGACGTGGCCGTGAGGTGGAAGCAGATTGATGATCAATATCCACGCCCGTGAAGGTGCAGACAATATCCTCTCTTCTGCCAAGCATCATCAGCATCATAGCCCGCTGTTTAAAATAGATTACAGTGTGTACTTGTCACTTATGATGGATCGCCGCAGGACGGATCTATATTCTCACCCAAGCGCTCCGTAATGAGAGGGAGAAAAAAAAGATAAACACTAAAAATGACAACCGAGGACGTTTGAGGGGAACTATTAAAGCGCATTTTGTGTTCTTCAGGTGGACAGTGCTGAGGAAAACCTTTCTTCCTCATGTGGTTCCTATTGTTAGCATATAGGTAACTACATAATAAATACTGCCCTAGTCAAAATATTACAGCAATAAAGTCATGCTTTTTATGAGATTAAATTGATCGGATGCAATGAAAAAGTTGCACCGTATGGTACATAGAAGTCAAAATATAACTGACGTAATATAAGGCGGAAAAAAGTCCTGTTTTAAATGTAGAAAAACACAATCACACCCCTTTAAGATACTAAGAAATAATACCGTATTTTTCGGACTATAAGACGCACTTAAAATCATTTCACTTTCAAAACGCTCATAGCGCCTAATGTAGGGCATGATTCTGGTCGTGCTTACCAACCTCGAAGCAAATTAATAAGGTACATAGAGTAATGACAAGTGTGATCAGTAGATGGCAGTCACACATAAGATATATGTGTAAACTCCAAGATGACGCAGTCAACACAAAAAACTTTAAATGTTCCATTGAGAGTATAGAACATTGCAAACTGCACGCAAAAAATCTGTCAAAATGTTTTAATAGTTTTTGTTTTTAGATTATACTGTGCTTCAGGAGTATTATTATGGTGTGTGTATAAGGTAAGACATATCTGGCATTTTGTTTCGTAATTTATGTAAACATGTTCCTACTTTCTGGTACCTGCTGATCTGTATTTGGGATCTGCATAAGTCCTGAAAACGTGTGCAAGTCCGCCTTTCTAGTCCGTGCCGACACCAAAAGACATAATAAATACTGTCGTAGTCAAAATATTACAGCACTAAAGTCATGTTTTTTATGAGATCAAAGTCATCGGATCCAATGAAAAAGTTGCACCGTATGGTCGGGAAAATACGGTACATAGAAGTCAAAATATAACTGACGTAATATAAGGCGGAAAAAAGTCCTGTTTTAAATGTAGAAAAACACAATCACACCCCTTTAAGATACTAAGAAATAATACCGTATTTTTCGGACTATAAGACGCACTTAAAATCATTTCACTTTCAAAACGCTCATAGCGCCTAATGTAGGGCATGATTCTGGTCGTGCTTACCAACCTCGAAGCAAATTAATAAGGTACATAGAGTAATGACAAGTGTGATCAGTAGATGGCAGTCACACATAAGATATATGTGTAAACTCCAAGATGACGCAGTCAACACAAAAAACTTTAAATGTTCCATTGAGAGTATAGAACATTGCAAACTGCACGCAAAAAATCTGTCAAAATGTTTTAATAGTTTTTGTTTTTAGATTATACTGTGCTTCAGGAGTATTATTATGGTGTGTGTATAAGGTAAGACATATCTGGCATTTTGTTTCGTAATTTATGTAAACATGTTCCTACTTTCTGGTACCTGCTGATCTGTATTTGGGATCTGCATAAGTCCTGAAAACGTGTGCAAGTCCGCCTTTCTAGTCCGTGCCGACACCAAAAGACATAATAAATACTGTCGTAGTCAAAATATTACAGCACTAAAGTCATGTTTTTTATGAGATCAAAGTCATCGGATCCAATGAAAAAGTTGCACCGTATGGTCGGGAAAATACGGTACATAGAAGTCAAAATATAACTGACGTAATACAAGGCGAAAAAAGTCCTGTTTTAAATGTAGAAAAAAAATCACACCCCTTTAAGATACTAAGAAATAATACCGTATTTTTCGGACTATAAGGCGCACTTAAAATCATTTCACTTTCAAAACCCTCATAGCGCTTAATGTAGGTTATAATTCAGGTTGTGCTTACCGACCTTGAAGCAATTTAATGTGGTACATAGAGTAATGACAAGTGTGAGGGTAGATGGCAGTCACACATAAGAGATATGTTTAAACTCCAAGATGGCGGCAGTCAACACAAAAAACTTTAAATGTTCCATTGAGAGTATAGAACATTGCAAACGGCACACAAAAATCTGTCAAAATGTTTTAATAGTTTTAGTTTTTAAATTATACTGTACTTCAGGAGTATTATTATGGTGTGTGTATAAGGTAAGACATATCTGGCATTTTGTTTCGCAATATTATGTAAAGATTTTCTTACCTTCTGGTACCTGCTGATCTGTATTTGAGATCTGCATAAGTCCTGAAAACGTGTGCAAGTCCGCCTTTGTAGTCCGTGTAGACACGAAAAGTCAAAAGACAAAATAAATACTGTCGTAGTCAAAATATTATAGCACTAAAGTCATGTTTTTTATGAGATCAAAGTCATCGGATGCAATGAAAAAGTTGCACCGTATGGTCGGGAAAATACGGTACATAGAAGTCAAAATATAACTGACGTACTATAAGGCGAAAAAAGTCCTGTTTTAAATGTAGAAAGAAAAATCATAGTCACACCCCTTTAAGATACTAAGAAATAATACCGTATTTTTCGGACTATAAGGCGCACTTAAAATCATTTCACTTTCTCAAAACTCGACAGTGGGCCTCAAAATCCTCATAGCGCCTAATGTAGGGCATGATTCTGGTTGTGCTTACCGACCTTGAAGCAATTTAATGTGGTACATAAAGTAATGACAAGTGTGATCAATAGATGGCAGTCACACAAAAGAGAGATGTGTAAACTCCAAGATGACGGCAGTCAACACAAAAAACTTTAAATGTTCCATTAAGAGTATAGAACATTACAAACGGCACGCAAAAATCTGGCAAAATGTTTTAGTACGACTTTGGTAAGCTATGAAGCCGTGCCGCTTGATGGATTTTACTGCGTTTCAACATAGGAGTATTATTATGGTGTGTGTATAAGGTAAGACATATCTGGCATTTTGTTTTGTAATATTATGCAAATATATTCTTACCTTCTGGTAAGAACAATCCTGAAAATCCTGAAAATGTGTGCAAGTCCGCCAAAGTCAATAAACATAGCAGATACTGTGGTAGTCAAAATATTACAGCAATAAAGCCATGCTTTTTTATGAGATTAAAGTCATCGGATGCATTTTTAATATTATGCAAATATATTCTTACCTTCTGGTAAGAACAATCCTGAAAATCCTGAAAATGTTTGCAAGTCCGCCTTAGTAGTCCGTGCCGACTCCAAAAGTCAATAAACATAATAAATACTGTCGTAGGCAAAATATTACAGCAATAAAGTCATGTTTTGTATGAGATTAAATTCATCGGATGCAATGAAAAAGTTGCACCGTATGGTTGGGAAAATACGGTAAATAGAAGTCAAAATGTAACTGATTTAATATAAGGCGAAAAAAGTCCTGTTTTAAATGTAGATAAAAAATCACACCCCTTTAAGATACTAAGAAATAATACCGTATTTTTCGGACTATAAGGTGCACTTAAAATCATTTCACTTTCAAAACCCTCTTAGCGCCTAATGTAGGGCATGATTCTGGTTGTGCTTACCGACTTCGAAGCAATTTAATGTGGTACATAGAGTAATGACAAGTGTGATCAGTAGATGGCAGTCACACATAAGAGAGATGTGTAAACTCCAAGATGACGGCAGTCAACACAAAAACTTTAAATAATCCATTGAGAGTATAGAACATTACAAACGGCACGCAAAAATCTGTCAAAATGTTTTAGTAGTTTTAGTTTATGGATTGTACTGTGCTTCAACATAGGAGTATTATTATGGTGTGTGTATAAGGTAAGACATATCTGCCATTTTGTTTCGCAATTTATGTAAACATGTTCTTACCTTCTTGTACCTGCTGATCTGTTTTTGGGATCTGCATAAGTCCGCCTTTGTAGTCCGTGTCAACTTCCAAGTCAATAAACATAATAAATATTGTCGTAGTCAAAATATTAGAGCAGTAAAGTCATTTTTTTTATGAGATTAAAGTCATCGGATGCAATGAAAAAGTTGCACCGTATGGTCCGGAAAATACGGTACATAGAAGTCAAAATATAACTGACGTAATACAAGGCGAAAAAAGTCTTGTTACAAAAAAAGGTGGAATCCATCTTCTTTTGCTTATCCAAGGTCGGGTCACGGGGGCAGCAGCCTAAGCAACGAAGCCCAGACTTTCCTCTCCCCAGCCACTTCGCCCAGCTCCTCCCGGGGGATTCCCGAGGCGTTCCCAGGCCACCCGGGAGACATAGTCTTCCAAATGTGTCCTGGGTCTTCCCCATGGTTGGACGTGCCCTAAACACCTCCCTAGGGAGACGTTCTGATGCGGCTTGACTTTGAGTTCCCCCCCCCTGTATGGCAGAGCTTTTCATCTTATCTCCAAGTAAGAACCCAGCCACCCGGCGGAGGAAACTCATTTCGGCTGCTTGTACCCGTGATATCGTCTTTTCGGTCATAACCCAAAGTTCATGACCATAGGTGAGGATGTATGTGAACCCACACCAAACAAGAATGAAAGAACACATTTCGGGAGAACAGCCGCACCGTAACACAAGATAAATACAACAGAACAAATACTCAGAACCCCTTGCAGCACTAACTCTTCCGGGACGCTACAATATACAATATACACCTCAGAGCTATTCAGTAGGATTTAAGTTCCAAACTATTGAATAAAGAACAGTAAACAGCTATGGTTTATTAATGTACCTGTGGAGAGGCGGAGCCAACGGTCCGACAGACAGGCAGGACATGCTTGAGCCCGGCCCAAGATGGCGGCGAGGAAGCGGCGACGGCAAGCGAGCGGAGAGGAGGAGCGGAAGAGCGACCTGGACTGAGGTTGTATTGAAAAATAAACAAAGTCAAACTGCTCAAGCCATGTCCTTCCTTGGTGGTCCTGGGAACCCGCAAGAGGACGGCTTGAGATCGTCACAATACCGTAGCTGCGTGTGTCAAATATGAGTCATTATATGACTCCCGCTTCCTGGTGGTAGAGGGCGCTAGTGATCCTTCTTGCGAATACTCGGCTGCAGAAGAAGTGACAACAAGCAGCAAGAGTGAGCAGCGATCATTTATTGTTTCCTCTCGCTTGCACTTTTAACATGGAGGATTACATATCTAAAATAAAAGACTTTTCTAAACTGGATTTTCAATCGAAGCAGGAGGTAATAAAGGAAGATCTCCATCAAGACAGAGAATTTTAAAACTGAAGAAAGATAAGGAAGACTTCTATAAACATGTTATCGATGCTTTTGATCAGAAGGAGCTGCGCATGGACTTCATTTATAATTAAAGGTATGACCATAACAACCTTTTTTTATTAAATGTGATTATCATGATGGTATCCTTACATCACACTCAAATTTTTACTGCATGCCTTTGGTAAGCGCAGGAGTGAGAAGAGGTTTTAAATCAATTAGCGCCCCGGCGGCTATTCAAGGAAATTAGTTAATAATGTGTTAATTTCACAACTGTATATATCGGTATCGGTAATTAAGAGTTGGACAATATCGGAATATCGGCAAAAAAGCCATTATCGGACATCTCTATGTATTATTATTAGTATTAGTAGTATTAGTTGTAGGAGTACAACGCATTTTTAATATTTATGAACAGAATTGTCTTTTAAGAGAGAAAATTTGAATGAAAAAAAAGTACTTTAGTGCATGTAATGACATTATAAGCATAAATGTGGATGAAAAACGAGTATTCAGAATATTATACGTTTTATGAATTATGAAAAACTATATTTAGGAATTTCATTTTTTTTTTCCTTTTTGTTGTTTTTCTTAAAGTCACCCAACTCTAACTCCTTTGTCCGTTTTGTGTGAATCCTAATTTCCCCACTGAAGAATATTCACAATAACATTACTCAACTTGTTGATTTTTATCCAATCCAACCATCTTCTTCTCTCTGTTATCCGACGTTCACACGACGAGAGAAGATTATCACGCGTTGCAATCTGGCTTCTTCCCGACAGCCCGTCGGCATGTTTCAGTGCTTCCACTAATTGTCTCCACGTAATCCCTTTGGTCTATAGGCATCAACGCTTAGGGAAAAAGTGGCTATTACGGAGAAAAGGAAATACCATTCTCATTGGCATTTGAACACATCTAAACGCGTGTATTTTTAAGTAAGACCAACATTTCTAGATGATAATAGGTCTCTTATTCTTTGGAATAACATTGTTATTCTGAAGCCAATTGTGGAGGGGGGTGTGGCCTGCGGGCCTGCAGCGAAGCGGGGTGTTGCCAGGACCGGCCTCGAAATCAGTGACAGGTGCGTAGATGGCCCACCTGGGCCTTGTTATCTAATCAACTGTCGCTCTGTTATAAGCAGCAGCCAGGAGGAGAGACAGGGTTGGGGCTGGAGCCAGAGCGGGAGCGAGGACGAAAGAAAAAAAGACAATTGCTGGAAAGCAACTGAGGGACTTATTGAAAAATAAAACATTATTGTAACCCTGAAACAAGCTCTCATGTTGGTGCAAGCCCCACACTAACCAATAATACATAAATAACGTCTTACCATTACCGCAACTTGTTGAACAGGCCCGGTAGGAAACAGATGGTTTAAAAATGCATGAGAATGTTTTATATTTTGAACATTATTTTTAACACTTTAAATACAAGTGGAATTATTCATTACCTATCGTGCTAAGCAATGCCATAGATTCCCTACCCCTGTTCTAAAGTGTTCCAAAAAAATCCTTTGCATGTCAAGTTTCGCAGTAGGACGAGTACTACCGACTATGTCAACTGAAGACGGACCACATAAAAGATTTGAACGAACCAATCTCGTGGGACCATTAATGGACTTAATTATTGGCAGAGACCAGCAGAGGGCGCAATAAATACAGCCCCACCTGGCTTGATGGGATGAGGTGAACCTGGCCCTGATGCAGTGAACCTGGCGCATCTGGACTCCCCAGGATCCTACGCCAGGATCCTGTTTGTGGACTTCAGCTCTGCCTTCAACACCATCTTTCCTGGACTGCTACGAGACAAGCTCTGCCAGCTCAGCGTGCCCGACTCCTTCTGCGGTTGGATCAATGACTTCCTGACAGACCCTAGACAGCACGTGCGGCTGGGGAAGATTGTCTCGGAAAGTCGAACCACAAACACTGGTACTCCTCAGTGCTATGTACTTTCCCCCTGGCTGTTCTCCCTGTATGCAAACCGCTGCACCTCCAGTCACCAGTCCGTAAGGCTGCTCAAGTTTGCGGACAACACTACCCCCATCGGGCTCATTTCGGACGGCGATGAATCCGTCTAAGAAAGAGAGGTGGACCGGCTGGGGATAATTGTTTCGGACAGTCGAACTACGAACACTGGTACTCCTCAGGGCTGTGTACTTTCCCCCTGGCTCTTCTCCCTGTATGCAAACCGCTGCACCTCCAGTCACCAGTCCGTAAGGCTGCTCAAGTTTGCAGATGACACTACCTCCATCGGGATCATCTTGGATGGAGGGGAGAGGGTGTCGTTTGCCCAGAGGGGGAGGGCGGTCACTCAGGAAAGGGGGAACAATTTAGCTCTGTTGGGGGTCAGAAAGAGATAACACACATGCCCAGGTCAACTATAGTCCACATGTCACATCAAAGACACGGGAGAAAGAGCCCGGTCAGATTAGAGGCCTCTTGCAGAGCGTCACATTCCTAAACCTAATAAACAACTTTTGGTACCCAGTTCAAAGAACATCATCTATTTAAACAAGTATAAGTAATTTTGCTATCACAGCGTCACATTGTATTGGTTTTTAACATCAGAAATATCAAAATGGCCCCCGCTTGCTTTGATTTTTCAGTGTGCGGCCCTTGGTGGAAAAAATTTGGACACCCCTGCTCTAATTGCATCCTTCAGGTTGCTTCTCTGAGCTGCTTGCTGATCCTCCCTCTGACATATTTGGGATTGTGTTCTGCAGAAACCAGCCCCCGTTGCTTTCTCTGCAGCCCTCATTCTAAAAAAAAAAAAAAAAAAAAAAAAAAAACGCTTGACTTGTCACCAGTGGCGCTCCTTTAATAAACGTCGCCAAACCAAAAAAGCGTCTGGGCTTTGAGTGGCAGAGTGTGACTGTTTCGAACCGCTGGGACTCCGCCGTAATCCTGCAGGAAAGAGCGAGCGTAACCCGACTTTAAAGTTGTCTTGTCACTCCGCCTCGGCGAAGAGGAGACAAAAAGGCCTGGGAAGCCATGCGGGCAAGAAGGAATTACATGAGGGGCTTTCCAGGGAAGAAGGTTCTTATTTTGACACTTTTTTTTTTTTTTTTTTTGCAAGACCTTCCATTTGGCATTAGGGTGGAAAATAGAGCAAAATGTGGGTTACGTCCTCAGAGGAGCCCTCCCGGGGTGATTTTGGCGGCGGCTAACGATACGTCGTCAGCGTCGCTAAACGTGTTTATTGAAAGCGTCATCGGGATCGTGAACCGCAGCAATTTACAGTGGGGCAAAAAAAGTATTTAGTCATAGATAGATAGGTAGTACTTTATTTATTCCGTCAGGAGAGTTCCTTTGGGAAAATTTAAATTTTTAGCACAATCCCATTCAAGATCAGACAAACATTACAGGGAGACAGAACAGGATCGCTGACGGGTCTGCCGGCTTACAAAAAAGATGAGATACAGGTAAACAAAGGGAGAAAAAAAATATTGAAGATTAAAATAAAATTTAAAAAGATCGGTCTTAGCCTGGGCCCTGGAGAGGGGGTGCAGACTGAGACCAAGGGAAAAAAACAACTCATAGCCATAGTACACATCCCTCTTACATGTGTGTAAGAGGGAAACATCAAACATCAAAGAACACAGAGGACATTAAAGACATTAAAGCAGCAGATACAACCAGACACTTCTACATACAGCTATGAATAAAAAGTAAAAGAAACATATCCACTGTGGTGGCCTCTGCGGTGTTCCACGCCATCGTCCGCTGGGGTGGAGGGAGCATGGCCAGAGAGAGGAGCAGACCCAACAAAGCAACCAAGACAGCCGACTCCACTCTCAGCCAGTGTCCAGTCCGCATGGATGAGCGAGGATACGTCCAAGGTGACTGAGGTGTCCGACACCTGCTCACTCAGCCAAGACACCGCGAAGCCTCTCCGTCCCAGCGCTCAGTGCTAGCTCCGCAGCCTTGTCCCCTCATCCGCATCTCCTCCAGTCCCTCCAAACCGACTCCGGTGTGGCAGACACCCAGCAGCTGGTCTCCATGGCCAAAAAGGCTCCCGGGAGGCAGATCCAGAAGTCCACAAAAAAGCACCACAGAGGTCACGAAAGTGCCACCCCTTGTCACACAGTCCCAAAGGGTCCCGGACCAAAAGGCAAAAAAGTATGTCAGCCACCGATTGTGCAAGTTCTCCCACTTAAAATGATGACAGAGGTCTGTAATTTTCATCATAGGTACACTTCAACTGTGAGAGACAGAATGTAGGGGAAAAAATCCAGGAATTCACATTGTAGGAATTTTAAAGAATTTATTTGTAAATTATGGTGGAAAATAAGTATTTGGTCAACCATTCAAAGCTCTCACTGATGGAAGGAGGTTTTGGCTCAAAATCTCACGATACATGGCCCCATTCATTCTTTCCTTAACACGGATCAATCGTTTTGTCCCCTTAGCAGAAAAACAGCCCCAAAGCATGATGTTTCCACCCCCATGCTTCACAGTAGGTATGGTGTTCTTGGGATGCAACTCGGTATTCTTCTTCCTCCAAACACGACAAGTTGAGTTTATATCAAAAAGTTCTATTTTGGTTTCATCTGACCACATGACATTCTCCCAATCCTCTGCTGTATCATCCATGTATCCATTTTGGTATAAACTCAACAGGTCGTGTTTGGAGGAAGAAGAATACTGAGTTGCATTCCAGGAACACCACACCTACTGTGAAGCATGGGGGTGGAAACATCATGCTTTGGGGCTGTTTTTCTGCTAAGGGGACAGGACGATTGATCCGTGTTAAGGAAAGAATGAATGGGGCCATGTATCGTGAGATTTTGAGCCAAAACCTCCTTCCATCAGTGAGAGCTTTGAATGGTTGACCAAATACTTATTTTCCACCATAATTTACAAATAAATTCTTTACAATTCCTACAATGTGAATTCCTGGATTTTTTTTTCACATTCTGTCTCTCACAGTTGAAGTGTACCTATGATGAAAATTACAGACCTCTGTCATCATTTTAAGTGGGAGAACTTGCACAATCGGTGGCTGACTAAATATTTTTTTGTCCCACTGTAAGCACGGAAACGCTAAATTTTACAAACTTTCCCTTTTGTTTCCTCGACAGCATGTCTGACGCCGCCACTCTTCTTCCTTTTTTTTTTTTTTTTTTTTGAAAAGATCACGAAAATGGGGGCAAATAACGCTGAAGGGAAACGGAGTCCTGTCAACCCAATTGCCGCCTTTTGATGCACGACTGAGACGGAGGTGGAACAAAAATCGACGCGCGCTGAAAAACGGCGGAAACTTAATTTGGAGTTCTTTTGAAATACGACGCCACAATTAAGCGTCCTTTATGGGGAGTGTTAATTGCGAGGGGATGATTCATATCGCCGCTGTGAGATTAAGGCCGGCCGGCAGCGAGAAGATGATGTATTGACGCCACAAATCAAAGCGCAGTCGTTAAACAGCCTGATTGATGACGACGAAGAGATGATGCAAGGGGGCGGGGCTAAGCAATGGAGATCCTTTTAGGAGCGGGGGGGGGGGGTGTCCAAACGTTTTCCTCCGAGGGCAGCACAGTGAAACATGCGGAAGCTATTTTGATATTTTTCATTTTCAAAACCAACATGATAATTAGATTTGTTTACCTTTCAGTGCTTATTCAAGTTTCGGTCATCAAAATGTTAAAGAGTCATGCATTGATTTCAATTATTCTCCAATGCTTTAATCCAGGGGTCCCCAAACTACGGCCCACGGGTAGTCACGAGTACATTTGGTGTTAGCTTTCACTTTTATGCTAATGACACCCAACTCTACATGCCCCTAAAGCTGACCAACACGCCCGGACTGTAGTCAGCTGGAGGCGTGTCTTAACGGAACTAAACAATGGATGTCCGCTAATTTTTTGCAACTTAACGCCCAAAAAACGGAAATGCTGATTATCGGTCCTGCTAGACACCAACCTCTATTTAATAATACAACTTTAACATTTGACAACCAAATAATAAAACTCGGTAAAAAATCTGGGTATTATTTTCGACCCAACTCTCTCCTTTGAGTCACACATTAAAAGTGTTACTAAAACGGCCTTCTTTCATCTCCGTAATATTGCTAAAATTCGCTCCATTTTGTCCACTAAAGACGCCGAGATCATTATCCATGCGTTTGTTACGTCTCGTTTCGATTAAATAAATGATAAATGGGTTGTGCTTGTATAGCGCTTTTCTACCTTCAAGGTACTCAAAGCGCTTTGACACTACTTCCACATTTACCCATTCACACACACATTCACACACTGATGGAGGGAGCTGCCATGCAAGGCGCTATCCAGCACCCATCAGGAGCAAGGGTGAAGTGTCTTGCTCAGGACACAACGGACGTGACGAGGTTGGTACCATGTGGGATTTGAACCAGGGACCCTCGGGTTGCGCACGGCCACTCTTCCACTGCGCCACGCCGTCCCTACCTTCAAGGTACTCAAAGCGCTTTGACACTACTTCCACATTTACCCATTCACACACTGATGGAGGGAGCTGCCATGCAAGGCGCTATCCAGCACCCATCAGGAGCAAGGGTGAAGGGTCTTGCTCAGGACACAACGGACGTGACGAGGTTGGTACTAGGTGGGGATTGAACCAGGGACCCTCGGGTTGCGCACTGCCACTCTTCCACTGCGCCACGCCGTCCCATATATTACATGTTGTACAAATTAATTGTGTGACAATGTCTTAACCTTCTCTATTGATTAATGAAGTGTAACATTCAGCCGGCTAAACCTTCTGTAATTGAGGGCTATAAACCAGAACATGTTATAAAATAATATACAAATATTATGACAACAGGACATCTGCTGATTGGAGTAAGTGTTGCTCTGGTTTGTCGACAAATTGGAAGTTTCTGGCAGTCTTCAAAGTACCCCAAAGCTGCCACAAATGATTGGAGGGTGTGGGCAGAACTGTGGACACTTTGAGATTTGGATCTTCTGCCCTGCAGGATTAATCTGAGGACCACTAACAGACAATTTACAGTGAAAAGCACATTTTATTTTCACTGCATATAAAACATTCTAACTTGGATTGTTTCCCTGGCTTCGAGACTCCCGCAAAGGACAGTGAAGACACAACAAACTCCCAGGGTGGAGGACAGAGTAAAACAACTTGCACTGAGCCTAGTCTATAAAATCCGCTACACCTCCTTGATCTCCCCATGTCTAGCATTAAAAGATTACAGTTGGTACAAAATGCGGCTGCTAGACTTTTGACAAGAACAAGAAAGTTTGATCACATTACGCCTGTACTGGCTCACCTGCACTGGCTTCCTGTGCACTTAAGATCCGACTTTAAGGTTTTACTACTTACGTATAAAATACTACACGGTCTAGCTCCATCCTATCTTGCCGATTGTATTGTACCATATGTCCCGGCAAGAAATCTGCGTCCAAAGGACTCCGGCTTATTAGTGATTCCTAAAGCCCAAAAAAAGTCTGCGGGCTATAGAGCGTTTCCCGTTCGGGCTCCAGTACTCTGGAATGCCCTCCCGGTAACAGTTTGAGATGCTACCTCAGTAGAAGCATTTAAGTCTCACCTTAAAACTCATTTGTATACTCTAGCCTTTAAATAGACCTCCTTTTTAGACCAGTTGATCTGCCGCTTCTTTTCTTTTTCTCCTATGTCCCCCCCCTCCCTCGTGGAGGGGGTCCGGTCCGATGACCATGGATGAAGTACTGGCTGTCCAGAGTCGAGACCCAGGATGGACCGCTCGTCGGGACCCAGGATGGACCGCTCGCTTGTGTATCGGTTTGGGGACATCTCTACGCTGCTGATCCGCCTCCGCTTGGGATGGTTTCCTGTGGACGGGACTCTCGCTGCTCGTCTTGAATCCGCATTGAACTGAACTCTCACGGCTGTGTTGGAGCCACTATGGATTGAACTTTCACAGTATCATGTTAGACCCGTTGACATCCATTGCTTTCGGACCCATTTGAGGTCCTCTCCAAGGTTTCTCATAGTCAGCATTGTCACTGACGTCTCACTGGGTGTGAGTTTTCCTTGCCCTTTTGTGGGTTCTTCCGAGGATGTCGTAGTCGTAGTGGTTTGTGCAGTCCTTTGAGACATTTGTGATTTAGGGCTATATAAATAAACATTGATTGATTGATTTGTATTTTTATTTTAAATGTATTATAATATTCTTCATCTGTCCTTTCTATCCCCTCCATCCATCCATTTTCGACTGCTTTTTACTCTCTGGGTCCCCTCGCCGCTCGAGCTGATCATACTGTCCGAAAATGCATTTTCCCGTCGATAAAGTTACATCATCATTACTGTTTTTCATGCCATCCATTATTCTCTGTTGGAGTATATTCACTTACTTGAACCTTTTGTAAAATTCCACATTACAAAATGATAAAAGTATGTAGGATTCTTGCTCGTATCGGCCTGATATCGATATTGCAATGAAAAAGTTGCATCGCTATATCCCTAATTACAACACTAGCTAGTTGCGTGAGAAGAGACACTCGAGTTTTCAAACTCTGTGTCACGTCTATGGGATCATGTTTTGTTTCCGTCATGTTCGGTTTTGTTTTTTGGTACATTCAGTTCCTGTTCCTGCACTTCCTTTTTTGTTTTATTACCATAGCAACTCATTAGTTTTTACCTTGTCCTCATGTCACGCCCCTGTCATGTCTCACACCTGTTTGCACTTACCATGGCTATTATTTAAACCTGTAGTTGCCAGGTGGCCAGCCTGGCGACTTTACACATACTTCCTTCATGCCATGCCATGCTGTTTAATCCCTTCTGTCCATGCCATGTAAGTTTTTGTTTTTTTAGTTCTGCCCTTGTGCTTTGTTTGTTTTCATAAGTCTAGTTTTGTACCGCCATTGTGCGCGCCTTTTGTTTGCCTTTTTTGCAGTTTGTTAGTGTATAGATAAATATGTACCTTCATTCACGCCTTGCTCGTGCCAACTTTCCTTTGCGTCGGAAAAACAATCCACCTCATAGTCCGAGTCCTGACACTTTGAACCTACCTTCTTGTGGGAATGTGATAAAAAGAAAAAGGGAAAAGTATATTTGTTTCCAAAGACATGCACCTGGGGATAGGTTGATTGGTAACACTAAATTTGTCCTAGTGTTTGAATGTGAGTGTGAATGTTGTCTGTCTATCTGTGTTGGCCCTGTGATGAGGTGGCGACTTGTCCAGGGTGTACCCTGCCTTCCGCCCGATTGTAGCTGAGATAGGCGCCAGCGCCCCCCGCGACCCCGAAAGGGAATAAATGGTAGAAAATGGATGGATGGATGGATATTTGTTTCCAGTTAAAATTTGGATCTAATTCAAGCATACAGTACATGTATAAGCTGTAAAGCAGGGGTCACCAACCTTTTTGAAACCAAGAGCTACTTCTTGGGTACTGATTAATGCAAAGGGCTACCAGTTTGATACACACTTAAATAAATTGACAGAAATAGCCAATTTGCTCAATTTACCTTTAATAAATAAATCTATATATATATAAAAAAAGGGTATTTCTGTCTGTCATTTCGTCCTACAATTTTTTGCCTTTTACGGAAGGTTTTTTTGTAGAGAATAAATGATGAGAAAAACACTTAATTGAACGGTTTAAAAGAGGAGAAAATTAAATTTCAAAAACAAAGTTTATCTTCAATTTCGACTCTTTAAAATTAAAAATTAAACCGAAAAAAAGAAGAGAAAAACTAGCTAATTCGAATCTTTTTGAAAAAATTAAAAAAAATAATTTATGGAACATCATTAGTCATTTTTCCTGATTAAGATTAATTTTAAAATTTTGATGACATGTTTTAAATAGGTTAAAATCCAATCTGCACTTTGTCAGAATATATAACAAATTGGACCTAGCTAAATTTCTGACAAAGACAAATCATTATTTCTTCTAGATTTTCCAGGACAAAATTTTTAATGAAATTCAAAAGACTTTGAAATAAGATTTAAATATGATTTTACAGATTTTCTAGATTTGCCAGAATATTTTTTTTTAACTTTAATCATAATAAGTTTGAAGAAATATTTCACAAATATTCTTCGTCGAAAAAACAGAAGCTAAAATGAAGAATTAAATTAAAATGTATTTATTATTCTTTACAATAAAAAAAATAAATTTACTTGAACATTGATTTAAATTGTCAGGAAAGAAGAGGAAGGAATTTAAAAGGTAAAAAGGTATATGTGTTTAAAAATCCTAAAATCATTTTTAAGGTTGTATTTTTTCTCTAAAATTCTCTTTCTGAAAGTTATAAGAAGCAAAGTAAAAAAAAATGAATTTATTTAAACAAGTGAATACTAAGTCTTTAAAATATTTTCTTGGATTTTCAAATTCTATTTGAGTTTTGTCTCTCTTACAATTAAAAATGTCGAGCAAAGCGAAACCAGCTTGCTAGTGAATAAATACAATTAAAAAAAAATAGAGGCAGCTCACTGGTAAGTGCTGCTATTTGAGCCATTTTTAGAACAGGCCAGCGGGCGACTCATCTGGTCCTTACGGGCTACCTGGTGCCCGCGGGCACCGTGTTGGTCACCCCCTGGTGTAAAGTATGTATATTAAATAAATACTGACGCAAGGTCACGGGCGTGAGAGAGCAAGACATGAAATATGCAAAGAAAGAAAAAGGATGAATAAGTAAATAATAGAATAAAAAAAAGAAAAGTTTGAAGCTCACTGACACGCCAGCGGGGACGTGGCGTTGACAACGCCACCTCACATTTACAGACTGTTTTGAAGTGGCGCTGTCACCCCCTTGAGGTTCTACAGTAAAACCACCTGCCTGGCATCAAACTTTAGATCACCCCGACTCCATGCAAAAGGATTGGAATGTGCAAGATTCTTACTTTACTGCATTTTTTTTTACAACCACCCAATAATTCTCCGGATGGCCATTGTTCTTTTTTGTTGTCACATGCCGACTCTACGCCGACGCCCCTCTTTATTCAGCCCCCTGGTTCCTAAGCCCGACCACTTGATGGCTTGATCTCCGCGATTACATCATGTCTTCTGTGTTCCATCCCTCATCGAGCCGGGCCCGACAGACGCAGCTGGCGCCTAAATCCCCCTCTCCTGGCCGACGTCCGAGGCGGGAAGCAACACGGCGTCGAGCCACTGCCGGACGAGAGAAGGCTGCATGTGAGCTGACAGACTGCGACAAAGAGCCTCGGAAATGTGCGAGACTTTGTCGCTGAGAATTAACTACGCCGTGTCAAACCGTATTTCCTATTTTTTAAGTAATAACCTTCTCTTAAAGCAATGCATTTCATTCCATGCTTTCATTGTAGTTTGTTATTTTTGCACAGTGACTGCATTAGAAATGCTTTAGCGATCAAAAGTACATTTTGTGGAGGCAAAAAAAAAACATTAATAACCGAGTAAATCTGGGAATTTGAGAAAAAAAATATAAAAGAATATTGCTGAACTATTTTAACATTGTAACATTGATTTTTGACAGAGGTGGGAGTAAGTCCGTGTTTTGCAGGTATCCAGTAAGTTTCAACAAGGTAAGCCCAAGGCCCGAGTCAAGTCTCAAGTCAAAACGAGAGAGGTCCACTTGAGTCTCAAGTCAAGACAGAGATCGACCCAAACCCTGGTTGAAAAACAAGAAAGATAAAGTCAAGTCAAAACAAGAGAGATCGAGTCAAGTCTCAAGTCAAGACAAGCGAGATAGAGTTAAGTCACAAGTTGAAAAAGAGATGTTGAATCAAGTCACAAGTCAAAACGAGAGAAGTCCAGTAGAGTCTTAAGTTAAAAACAAGAGAAAACGAGTCAAGTCCCAGGTCAAGACAAGCGAGATGGAGTCAAGTCACAAGTTGAAAAAGAGATGTTGAGTCAAGTCTCAAGTCAAAACGAGAGAGGTCCAGTAGAATCTTAAGTCAAGACAGAGATCGACCCAAACCCTGGTTGAAAAACAAGAAAGATAAAGTCAAGTCAAAACAAGAGAGATGGAGTCAAGTCTCAGGTCAAGACAAGCGAGACAGAGTCAAGTCACAAGTTGAAAAAGAGAGGTTGAGTCAAGTCTCAAGTCAAAACGAGAAAAGTCCAGTAGAGTCTTAAGTTAAAAACAAGAGAGAACGAGTCAAGTCCCAGGTCAAGACAAGCGAGATAGAGTCAAGTCACAAGTTGAAAAATAGATGTTGAGTCAAGTCTCAAGTCAAAACGAGAGAGGTCCAGTAGAATCTTAAGTCAAGACAGAGATCGACCCAAACCCTGGTTGAAAAACAAGAAAGATAAAGTCAAGTCAAAACAAGAGGGATGGAGTCAAGTCTCAGGTCAAGACAAGCGAGACAGACTCAAGTCACAAGTTGAAAAAGAGATGTTGAGTCAAGTCTCAAGTCAAAACGAGAGAGGTCCAGTAGAGTCTTAAGTTAAAAACAAGAGAGAACGAGTCAAGTCCCAGGTCAAGACAAGCGAGATAGAGTCAAGCCACAAGTTAAAAAAGAGATGTTGAGTCAAGTCTCAAGTCAAAACGAGAGAGGTCCACTAGAGTCTTAAGTCAAGACAGAGATCGACCCCAAACCCTGGTTGAAAAACAAGAAAGATAAAGTCAAGTCAAAACAAGAGAGAATGAGTCAAGTCTCAGGTCAAGACAAGCGAGAGAGATTGATTTTTTGATTTGACAAGCGAGATAGAGTCAAGCCACAAGTTAAAAAAGAGATGTTGAGTCAAGTCTCAAGTCAAAACGAGAGAGGTCCACTAGAGTCTTAAGTCAAGACAGAGATCGACCCCAAACCCTGGTTGAAAAACAAGAAAGATAAAGTCAAGTCAAAACAAGAGAGAACGAGTCAAGTCCCAGGTCAAGACAAGCGAGATAGAGTCAAGCCACAAGTTAAAAAAGAGATGTTGAGTCAAGTCTCAAGTCAAAACGAGAGAGGTCCACTAGAGTCTTAAGTCAAGACAGAGATCGACCCAAACCCTGGTTGAAAAACAAGAAAGATAAAGTCAAGTCAAAACAAGAGAGAATGAGTCAAGACTCAGGTCAAGACAAGCGAGAGAGATTGATTTTTTGATTGATTGATTGAAACTTTTATTAGTAGATTGCACAGTACAGTACATATTCCGTGCAATTGACCACTAAATGGTAACACCCGAATAAGTTTTTCAACTTGTTTAAGTCGGGGTCCACGTTAATCAATTCATGGTAAAGTCAAGTCTCAAGTCTATAAAGAGAGAACAAGTGAAGTGTCAAGTCAGAAAAAGAGATATCAAGTCAAGTCTCAAGTAAGGACATACAAGTTCATTTTAAGGCAAGAGAGATCGAGTCAAGTCTCAAGTCAAAACAAGAGAGATCGAGTCAAGTCTCAAGTAAGGACATACAAGTTCATATTAAAACAAGAGCGATCGAGTCAAGTCTCAAGTCAAAACAAGAGGGATCGAGTCAAGTCTCATGTCAAAACAAGAGAGATAGAGTCACGTCTAAGGAAGGACATAAAAGTTCACGTTAAAACAAGAGAGATCGAGTCAAGTCTCAAGTCAAAAAAAGAGCGATCAAGTCAAGTCTCAAGTCAAAAAAAGACAGATCGAGTCAATTCTCAAGTCAAAACAAGAGCGATCGTGTCAAGTCTCGAGTAAGGACATACAAGTTCATGTTAAAACAAAGATCGAGTCAAGTCTCAAGTCAAAACAAGAGAGATCGAGTCAAGTCTCAAGTCAAAACAAGAGAGATCGAGTCAAGTCTCAAGTCAAAACAAGAGAGATCGAGTCAAGCCTCAAATAAGGACATACAAGTTCATGTTAAAACAAGAGAGATCGATTCAAGTCTCAAGTCAAAAAAGAGAGACCGAGTCAAGTCTCAAGTCAAAAAAGACAGATCGAGTCAATTCTCAAGTCAAAACAAGAGCGATTGCGTCAAGTCTCAAGTAAGGGCATACAAGTTCATGTTAAAACAAGAGAGATCGATTCAAATCTCAAGTCAAAAAAGAGAGACCGAGTCAAGTCTCAAGTCAAAAAAAGACAGATCGAGTCTATTCTCAAGTCAAAACAAGAGCGATTGCATCAAGTCTCAAGTAAGGACATACAAGTTAATGTTAAAACAAGAGAGATCGATTCAAGTCTCAAGTCAAAACAAGACAGATCGAGTCAAGTCTCAAGTCAAAACAAGACAGATCGAGTCAAGTCTCAAGTCAAATCAAGAGCGATTGCGCCAAGTCTCAAGTAAGGACATACAAGTTAATGTTAAAACAAGAGAGATCGATTCAAGTCTCAAGTCAAAACAAGACAGATCGAGTCAAGTCTCAAATCAAAACAAGACAGATCGAGTCAAGTCTCAAGTCAAAACAAGAGACATCGAGTCAAGTCTCAAGTCAAAAAAAGAGCGATCGAGTCAAGTCTCAAGTAAGGACATACAAGTTCATGTTAAAAGAAGAGAGATCGATTCAAGTCTCAAGTCAAAACAAGACAGATCGAGTCAAGTCTCAAGTCAAAAAAAGACAGATTGAGTCAAGTCTCAAGTCAAAACAAGAGACATCGAGTCAAGTCTCAAGTCAAAAAAAGAGCGATCGAGTCAAGTCTCAAGTAAGGACATACAATTTCATGTTAAAACAAGAGAGATCAATTCAAGTCTCAAGTCAAAACAAGAGAGATCGAGTCAAGTCTCAAGTCAAAACAAGAGCGATCGCGTCAAGTCTCAAGTAAGGACATACAAGTTCATGTTAAAACAAGAGAGATCGATTCAAGTCTCAAGTCAAAACAAGAAAGATCGAGTTAAGTCTCAAGTAAGGACATACAAGTTCATGTTAAAAGAAGAGAGATTGATTCAAGTCGCAAGTCAAAAAAGTCAAGTCTCAAGTCAAAACAAGAAAGATCGAGTAAAGTCTCAAGTCAAAACAAGAGAGATCGAGTCAAGTCTCAAGTCAAAACAAGAGAGATCGAGTCAAGTCTCAAGTCAAAACGAGAGATTGAGTCAAGTATGGACATACAAGTTTATATTAAAACAAGAGAGATCGATTTAAGTCTCAAGTCGAAACAAGAAAGATTGAGTCAAGTCTCAAGTCAAAACAAGACAGATCGAGTCAAGTCTCAAGTCAAAACAAGAGAGATCGAGTCAACTCTCAAGTCAAAACAAGAGCGATCGCGTCAAGTCTCAAGTAAGGACATACAAGTTCATGTTAAAACAAGAGAGATCGAGTCAAGTCTCAAGTCAAAACAAGAGAGATCGAGTCAAGTCTCAAGTCAAAACAAGAGCGATCGTGTCAAGTCTCAAGTAAGGACATACAAGTTCATGTTAAAACAAGAGAGATCGATTCAAGTCTCAAGTCAAAACAAGAGAGATTGAGTCAAGTCTCAAGTCAAAACAAGAGAGATCGATTCAAGTCTCAAGTAAGGACATACAAGTTCATGTTAAAAGAAGAGAGATTGATTCAAGTCGCAGGTCAAAAACGTCAAGTGTCAAGTCAAAAAAAGACAGATCGAGTCAATTCTCAAGTCAAAACAAGAGCGATCGCATCAAGTCTCAAGTAAGGACATACAAGTTCATGTTAAAACAAGAGAGATCGATTCAAGTCTCAAGTCAAAAAAGAGAGACCGAGTCAAGTGTCAAGTCAAAAAAAGACGGATCGAGTCAATTCTCAAGTCAAAACAAGAGCGATCGCGTCAAGTCTCAAGTAAGGACATACAAGTTCATTTTAAAACAAGAGAGATCGAGTCAAGTCTCAAGTCAAAACAAGAGTCTACTAAAACAGATCAGCTTCCACACTAGTTAATGATTCTGTGACTGTGCGCCATATTCAGGCAGAATCTCATTGACTGTATTCAGACATATTTGTTTGCCATTCCGTGTGTGTGCAACACACAAGACGAATCAAACAGAAAATGACAAACTTTGTTCTGGATGGTTGGAGGAAAAAAAAAAAAAAAAACTGGGACACAGAGAGACAAAGCTTGGAAGAGCGACCGAAGACGAAAGCCGACTGGGATCTACGTGTCCGGCAGGCTTCCACGTGAGCCGCTGATGGAGTGCGCCGACACACCAAGCCGGGCCTCAGAGGATGCGCCATGCTCCGAGGGGCAGCGGCGACAACAAGGCAGCCAAATCCCAACAGAGTGGAGAACGACTCCTCGCCTGAGGGCCCCCCCGGTCCCAAACTCCCTTGCTCTTCATAGCATCAACGGACTATCTGGAGGCCGCATGCTTGCATTCACGTGCATGCGAGGATCCCAACGCCAGCATGACATCATCAATAACACCATCACTCTGGCTGATACCAGCTTGGCATGTTGTTATTATTACGTGACAATGACAAAGGGGCAGAAATTAATCAGAGCCGTGTTTGGCAGGCCGGCGATGTTTTTTTTTTTCTTTTGGGTTGACAGATTTCTGAGCTTCGGCATTCAGCTGAGGTGCGAACGTCAACTCGGTAGCGATCCAAATGTTCCACTTCCACGCGGCTGACAAGGACACTAAACGCACAAAAATTGCTCGCTCCAGTTTTTTTAAAGATGAAGAAAGTTACAAATGCACCTGGGTCTAAAAGTTTCCTTTGGAAGAAATGCATCGAAATCAGACCCGGGGAAGATCTCAGGCAGGGGCCACAAATCCTCATTATCAAATTGTAGTGAAGTGTGAAGTGAATTATATTTATATAGCGCTTTTCTCGAGTGACTCAAAGCGCTTTACATAGTGAAACCCATTATCTAAGTTACATTGGCACTGGGAGCAGGTGGGTAAAGTGTCTTGCTCAAGGACACAACGGCGGTGACTAGGATGGCGGAAGCGGGAATCGAACCTGCAACCCTCGAGTTGCTGGCACGGCCACTCGACCAACCGAGCTAGGTACATTTGCATACCGTATTTCCTTGAGCTGCCGCCGGGCATATAGTATGCGCCTGCCTTGAATTACTGCCGGGTCGAACTCGAGACGTCACAAGTGACACTTCTCCGGTCATCATTTTCAAAATGGAGGAGGCTGATTTTAATACAAAACCCAAAACCTGTGAAGTTGACACAATGTGCAATTCGTAAATAAAAACAGAATACAATGATTTGCAAATCCTTTTCAGCCTATATTCAATTCAATAGACTGCAAAGGCAAGATATTTAATGATCCAACTGATTTTTTTTGGGGGGGGGCAAATAATCATTAACTTAGAATTGCAAGTGTTGCATTTCTGGGTGTTGTTGATAAATGGCTTTCATTTTGCATGGTGGAGTTTTAACTTGCACTTACAGTTGGATCGACAAACTGTAGTTACTGACAGTGGTTTTCTGAAGTGTTCCTGAGCCCATGTGGTGATATCATTTACAGACTGATGTCTCTTTTTGATGTTTGACCCGGCGCTAATACTAAGCATGCGCTAATTATTTTGCGAAGCGAGTTTGACCCGGCAGTAATTCAAGGCAGGCGCATACTATATGCCCGGCGGCAACTCAAGGAAATACGGTATGCAAATGTACCTAGCTCGGTTGGTAGAGTGGCCGTGCCAGCAACTCGAGGGTTGCAGGTTCGATTCCCGCTGACTGATCGAAGGTCCGTAATATCATGACTTACGTGCAGTGATTTCTCCAGATTCTCTGAACCTTACGATGATATTACAGACCGCACAGATGGTGAAATCCCTCAATTCCTTGCAGTAGCTCGTTGAGAAATGTTGTTCTTAAACTGTTGGACAATTTGGTCACGCATTTGTTCACAAAGTGGTGTTTGTGAATGACTGGGCATTTCATGGAAGTTGATTTTACACCCAATCATGGCACCCTCCTGTTCCCAATTAGCCCGTTCACCTGTGGGATGTTCCAAATAAGCGTTTGATGAGCATTCCTCCACTTTCTCAGTCTTTTTTGCCACTTGTGCCAGCTTTTTTGAATCCTATTGCAGGCATCAAATTCCAAATGAGCTAATATTTGCAAAAAATAACAAAGTTTACGAGTTTGAACATCATGTATCTTGTCTTTGCAGTCTATTCAATTGAATATAGGTTGAAAAGGATTTGTTAATCATTGTATTTTGGTTTTATTTACGATTCACACAACATGCCAACTTCACTGGTTTTGGGTTTTGTATAATCGATTATTACTTTTATTAGTTATAATTAAAACAGTACAGTACTTTAAAACATTGAGCTCTGGACATGAGCTTTTACTACCACTTAAGGTCTTCTTTTTCTGTGCGGTATAAAACGAGTAAAACATCACTACAGTATTCGTTTTCCCATTTTTGTGGCAATTCTCCCCATTTTGAAGTTAAGGTTAGAAGGACCACTTAAAACATTTCTAACAAGTCGTAGAATCATAAACTGCTTTGACGATATTGAGAAAAAGAAGAAGCCTCAAAGTAAAGCAGCATCCTCCGCGACCCTAAACGGGACAAGCGGTAGGAAATGGATGGATGGATAGAATTCAGGCACTTTAGGCCATGAAAATCACCAAAAAGTATGGCAAAATTCTGGAGGGACTGAAATAGTGTGTGTTACTACATTGTAACGGATCGATATCAGCACTGTCCAATAATCAACGTGCAGTATCGATATGATATCGGAACTTAAAAGTTGTATGAGGACACCTTTATTCAAAAAGCACGATCAAATGGCTTCATTCTAAATGAAATCCTTTCAAACAGTGATAATATAATTATTTTTCTAAATAAAAATTGCAATTACCGAATATTCGGACTATAAGGCGATCTTAAAATATGTTAATTTTCAGAAAAATATCGCCTGTGCGCCTTATAACCCGGTGCGCCTAATGTGCGGAATAATTCTGGTTGTGCTTACCGACCTCGAAGCAATTTTTTTTGCTACAAGCCGTAATGATAAGTGTGACCAGTAGATGGCAGTCACACATAAGAGATACGTCTAGACTGCAATACGACGCAAGTAAACACCAAAACTTTAAATGTTCCATTGAAAATAAAGACATTACCCACGTGTTGCGGCACACGTGCGGTCTGCGTCTCCCTCTGTCGCGAGACCACCCAGGGGACCCGCTGACAGCGCACCCGGACACGCTGAGCGCAGCACGCCCACGCAGCGGCAAGCCTGCAATCATTTACTAATCTGCTCACCTGGTACTGATGAGGGCAAGCTCAATAAAGGACCAGTGTACCCAAGGATCGGCGCTGGAACTTAGTTCTCAAATCGGATACCGTAAAGCTTATGCTCTCTCTCTGCGCTTTTCCCTCGTGTCTGACATCCTTATTTGTTCTCCCGTGTTTCCACAGAATGTCCCTTCCGTTGCCCCGGATTTGGACCGCCTCCCTCGTTTCCCGACTCCTCGCTCGCCCCCAGACTCTGACGTCTCTCTCTGCCCCACGGACCCCTGGCGTATCTTGGACTCCTTTTGCCTTGCCCTCTTTGGTTTCTGTCTGCTTCCTCATTCAACATTTACAGTAACACTTAACAGCTAATCTACACACATAGTCACACACGTACACTCTTGGATTTTGTCACACACCATTCTATAGTTTATTAGTATTGTTTATTATTAGTAGTAGTAGTATTATATATGTTTGTTTACTATATATATAATACATTTCTCTACATCACTGCCCTCTGGTGTTCGTTTGCCGTCACACCTTAGTTAAACCACAACAACACGACACTCAAAAATATGTCAAAAAGTTTTAGTACGACTTTCAAGCCGCACCACTTGATGGATTCTCGGCCGATTACGGCAACCGTAGCTAGAGATACCAGTATTACTAAGGTGTGTATATAAGGTGTGTATATAAGGCACCCATTAGCAGACATATTATCTGCCGTTTTGTTCCACACTATAATGCAAAACCAACAATTCTTACCTTCTGATGTGTATTTGGGATCTGCATAAGTCCTGAAAATTTTCACCCTGACACATTGCAAAAAAAAAAGTGTTGTGTTTCTGGGTGTTGTTGACAAATGGCTTTGCATAGTGTAGTCCGTGCCGATGCCGTAGTTGATAAGCTTCTTCTTGTTGTTATGGGACATTCAATCTCTGCTGTTGCCATTTTAAATATAAAGTAGTATAAAGTTTTATAATATAATATAATACATTTCTGTACATCACTGCCTCTGGTGTCCGTTTGCCGTCACACCTTAGTTAAACCACAACAACACGACACTCAAAAATATGTCAAAAAGTTTTAGTACGACTTTGAAGCCGCATCACTTGATGGATTCTCGGCCGATTACGGCTACCGTAGCTAGAGATACCAGTATTACTAAGGTGTGTATATAAGGACCGCAAAAAGGCACCCATTAGCAGACATATTATCTGCCGTTTCGTTCCACACTATAATGCAAAACCAACTATTCTTACCTTCTGGTACCTGCTGATGTGTATTTGCGATCTGCATAAGTCCTGAAAATGTGCACCCTGACACATTGCAACAGATTGCAAAAAAAAAAAGTGTAGCGTTTCTGGGTGTTGTTGACAAATGGCTTTGCATAGTGTAGTCCGTGCCGATGCCGTAGTTGATAAACTTCTTCTTGTTGTTATGGGACATTCACCCTCTGCTGTTGCCATTTTAAATATAAAGTGGTATAAAGTTTTATAATATAATATAATACATTTCTGTACATCACTGCCTCTGGTGTCCGTTTGCCGTCACACCTTAGTTAAACCACAACAACACGACACTCAAAAATATGTCAAAAAGTTTTAGTACGACTTTCAAGCCGCACCACTTGATGGATTCTCGCACCGTGGTTAGAGATACCAGTATTACTAAGGTGTGTATATAAGGACCGCAAAAAGGCACCCATTAGCAGACATATTATCTGGCGTTTTGTTCCACACTATAATGCAAAACCAACTATTCTTACCTTCCGGTATCTGCTGATGTGTATTTGGGATCTGCATAAGTCCTGAAAATTTGCACCCTGACACATTGCAACACATTGCAAAAAAAAAGTGTTGCGTTTCTGGGTGTTGTTGACAAATGGCTTTGCATAGTGTAGTCCGTGCCGATGCCGTAGTTGATAAGCTTCTTCTTGTTGTTATGGGACATTCACCCTCTGCTGTTGCCATTTTAAATATAAAGTAGTATAAAGTTTTATAATATAATATAATACATTTCTGTACATCACTGCCTCTGGTGTCCGTTTGCCGTCACACCTTAGTTAAACCACAACAACGCGACACTCAAAAATATGTCAAAAAGTTTTAGTACGACTTTGAAGCCGCACCACTTGATGTATTCTCGCACCGTGGCTAGAGATACCAGTATTACTAAGGTGTGTATATAAGGACCGCAAAAAGGCACCCATTAGCAGACATATTATCTGCCGTTTTGTTCCACACTATAATGCAAAACCAACAATTCTTACCTTCTGATACCTGCTGATGTGTATTTGGGATCTGCATAAGTCCTGAAAATTTGCACCCTGACACATTGCAACACATTGCAAAAAAAAAAAGTGTTGCGTTTCTGGGTGTTGTTGACAAATGGCTTTGCATAGAGTAGTCCGTGCCGATGCTGTAGTTGATAAGCTTCTTCTTGTTGTTATGGGACATTCACCCTCTGCTGTTGGCATTTTAAATATAAAGTAGTATAAAGTTGTATAATATAATATAATACATTTCTGTACATCACTGCCTCTGGTGTCCGTTTGCCGTCACACCTTAGTTAAACCAGAACAACACGACACTCAAAAATATGTCAAAAAGTTTTAGTACGACTTTGAAGTCGCACCACTTGATGGATTCTCGCACCGTGGATAGAGATACCAGTATTACTAAGGTGTGTATATAAGGACCGCAAAAAGGCACCCATTAGCAGACATATTATCTGCCGTTTTGTTCCACACTATAATGCAAAACCAACAATTCTTACCTTCTGATACCTTCTGATGTGTATTTGGGATCTGCATAAGTCCTGAAAATTTGCACCCTGACATATTGCAACACATTGCAAAAAAAAAGTTTTGCGTTTCTGGGTGTTGTTGACAAATGGCTTTGCCTAGTGTAGTCCATGCCGATAACGTAGCTGATAAGTTTCCTCTTGTTGTTATGGGACATTCACCCTCTGCTGTTGCCATTTTAAATATAAAGTAGTATAAAGTTTTATAATATAATATAATACATTTCTGTACATCACTGCCTCTGGTGTCCGTTTGCCGTCACACCTTAGTTAAACCACAACAACACGACACTCAAAAATATGTCAAAAAGTTTTAGTACGACTTTCAAGCCGCACCACTTGATGGATTCTCGCACCGTGGCTAGAGATACCAGTATTACTAAGGTGTGTATATAAGGACCGCAAAAAGGCACCCATTAACAGACATATTATCTGCCGTTTTGTTCCACACTATAATGCAAAACCAACTATTCTTACCTTCTGGTACCTTCTGATGTGTATTTGGGATCTGCATAAGTCCTGAAACTTTGCACTCTGACACATTGCAACACATTGCAAAAAAAAAGTGTTGCGTTTCTGGGTGTTGTTGACAAATGGCTTTGCATAGTGTAGTCCGTGCCGATGCCGTAGTTGATAAGCTTCTTCTTGTTGTTATGGGACATTCACCATCTGCTGTTGCCATTTTAAATATAAAGTAGGAAAGTTCTTACTCATATCTGTCAGTAAACTCGCCATGAAAGCACTAAAACATACCGGTGTAGTGAGGTTAGATTATCCACCCAAAGAACTTTAGTTATTAGAGAGTTCTGGTCGGACGGTTTTTCACGGGACTATTGAGCCACAGATGCTGCTCCAGTAAACGCATTTTATAATCCAGTGCACCTTTTGTTTGAAAATAGACCTGACTTGGTCCGGAAAACACGGTAATCAATTTCATGTTTTGTTACATTACGACACCCTCTCTTTCCTTGTGGCTCATCCCTTATTCGTCTGTTTACCTTCCGTCTCTGCAAATGTTTTCAGCGGGCTTAAATCTCACCCTCGTCTTATCGGTCGCTGGAAGTCAAATCTCTAGTTAGAGACTTGCGTGCTGACACAGATGGTCGGTGTTATGTTAAGAACACCCAGATGGGTTTTTCCTTTTTTTATTTTTTATTTTAAGGGAAAAGAATGGAAGTCATATTTAACGCACAGTGCGACAGGGGAAAAAAAACAACAAAAAAAAGTCCTTATGCAAAGTCAAGTGGAGCAGGTAACACTTTTGTTTCCCCTCCTTCACTAAAACTTTTTTCATGTCTTATTCTTGGGATTGAAATTGTTTTCTTGTGTCTTTTTCCTCCTAATGCACAAACACTTGGAGGAAGGCACCTCGTGGGTTTTTTAAGGAGCGGCGGCAATGAAGACATCCATCTAAGAGACACCCTGTTGCTGATTTGGCTGCTTTTTTTAATCGCTGCCCTGCAAGTGTGTGTATGCTGCTGGTGAGTTCGGCCAAGTGGGGACCTCCTTCTATCCTAATGCTAAATCACTTTTTCTCTGATTGTTCATGGTGTTAAGGACTTGGTCAAGCTGAGGTGACCCTAGAATGCAGAAACGGGAGACAAGGTGGAATTACAAAAAAAAGAAAAAATGTAATTAGACGAAAAAGGATAACTAAGGGCGATGGGGCAGAAACGCACACCATGTAATCCGGACAATATAGGTTCCTCAGAGGTCGGCAGGGAAAAAGGCCAGGGCACACTGAGCAGGGCAAGAGTCCAACACAATAAATCATTTTACCTTAGGAGGACTAGGAAATAAACACACAAATAAATAGATATCCATCTAAGAGACACCCTGTTGCTGATTTGGCTGCTCTTTTTAATCGCTTCCGTGCAAGTTTGTGTATGCTGCTGGTGAGTTCGGCCAAGTGGGGACCTCCTTCTATCCCAATGCAAAGTCACTTTTTCTCTGATTTCTCATGGTGTTAGGGTCTTGGTCAAGCTGGGGTGACCCCAGAATGCAGAGACGGGAGACAAGGTGGAATTACAAAAAAAAGGAAAAATTAAATTAGACAAAAAGGGATAACTAAGGGAGATGGGGCAGAAACGCACACCATGTAATCTGGACAAAATAGGTTCCTCAGAGGTCGGCAGGGAAAAAGGCCAGGGCAAACACTGAGCAGGACAAGAGTCCAACACAAGAAATCCTTTTACCTTAGGAGGACTAGGAAATAAACACACAAATAAATAGATAACCATCTAAGAGACACCCTGTTGCTGATTTGGCTGCTTTTTTTAATCGCTGCCGTGCAAGTGTGTGTATGCTGCTAGTGAGTGCGGCCAAGTAGGGACCTCCTTCTATCCCAATGCAAAGTCACTTTTTCTCTGATTTCTCATGGTGTTAGGGTCTTGGTCAAGCTGGGGTGACCCCAGAATGCAGAGACGGGAGACAAGGTGGAATTACAAAAAAAAGAAAACATGTAATTAGACAAAAAGGGATAACTAAGGGCGATGGGGCAGAAACGCACACCATGTAATCCGGACAAAAAAGGTTCCTCAGAGGTCGGCAGGGAAAAAGGCCAGGGCACACTGAGCAGGGCAAGAGTCCAACACAAGAAATCCTTTTACCTTAGGAGGACTAGGAAAAGGAAATAAACACACAAATAAATAGATATCAATCTAAGAGACACCCTGTTGCTGATTTGGCTGCTTTTTTTTAATCGCTGCCGTGCAAGTGTGTGTATGCTGCTGGTGAGTTCGGCCACGTGGGGACCTCCTTCTATCCCAATGCAAAGTAACTTTTTCTCTGAATTCTCATGGTTTTAAGGTCTTGGTCAAGCTGGGGTGACCCCAGAATGCAGAAACAGGGGACAAGGTGGAATTACAAAAAAAAGAAAAAATTAAATTAGACAAAAAGGGATAACTAAGGGAGATGGGGCAGAAACGCGCACCATGTAATCCGGACAAAATAGGTTCCTCAGAGGTCGGCAGGGAAAATGGCCAGGGCACAATGAGCAGGGCAAGAGTCCAACACAAGAAATCCTTTTACCATAGGAGGACTAGGATATAAACACACAAATAAATAGATATCCATCTAAGAGACACCCTGTTGCTGATTTGGCTGCTTTTTTTAATCGCTGCCGTGCAAGTGTGTGTATGCTACTGGTGAGTTCGGCCACGTGGGGACCTCCTTCTATCCCAATGCAAAGTCACTTTATCTCTGATTTCTCATGGTGTTAGGGTCTTGGTCAAGCTGGGGTGACCCCAGAATGCAGAGACGGGAGACAAGGTGGAATTACAAAAAAAAGAAAAAATTTAATTAGACAAAAAGGGATAACTAAGGGAGATGGGGCAGAAACGCACACCATGTAATCCGGACAAAATAGGTTCCTCAGAGGTTGGCAGAGAAAAAGGCCAGGGCAAACACTGAGCAGGGCAAGAGTCCAACACAAGAAATCCTTTCACCTTAGGAGGACTAGGAAAAGGAAATAAACACACAAATAAATAGATATCCATCTAAGAGACACCCTGTTGCTGATTTGGCTGCTTTTTTTAATCGCTGCCGTGCAAGTGTGTGTATGCTGCTAGTGAGTTCGGCCAAGTGGGGACCTCCTTCTATCCCGATGCAAAGTCACTTTTTCTCTGATTTCTCATGGTGTTAAGGTCTTGGTCAAGCTGAGGTGACCCCAGAATGCAGAGACGGGGGACAAGGTGGAATTACAAAAAATAGAAAAAAATTATTAGACAAAAAGGAATAACTAAGGGAGATGGGGCAGAAACGCACACCATGTAATCCGGACAAAATAGGTTCCTCAGAGGTCGGCAGGGAAAAAGGCCAGGGCACACTGAGCAGGGCAAGAGTCCAACACAAGAAATCCTTTTACCTTAGGAGGACTAGGAAATAAACACACAAGAGACTAGGGAATTCAGGACAAAGTAGCAAAAACACACCAGGTCTGGTGAAGCAGGTGCATGCACGAGAGGAGTTCTGGATACAATAACCGGCAAGGCCAAGCTGACAGGGACAAGCCTAAATACTGGTGTGGTGATTGCGAGCAGGTGTGCCTCAAGGTCCGCCCCTCGCCGAGGACGAATCACTAAATAGACAGGTGCAGACAAAGGAGAAGGCAGGAAAACACTAAAAACACAACACATGGTACCGTATGTTCCGGACCATAGGGCGCACCGGATTATAAGGCGCACTGCCGGTGAGAGGGTCTATTCAGGCCTTTTTTTTTCATAGAAAAGGCGCATTATAGGAATCCTATTTTATTTTTTTCTGAATTGAAAACCCTTCCTTGTGGTCTACATAACATGTGATGGTGGTTCTTTGGTCAAAATGTTGCATAGATTATGTTTTACAGACCATCTTTAAGTCACTTTCTGAAAGTCGCTTCAGGATGACATTCAGACTTTACTTAAACCAATAACGGAGCAGCATTTCCTCAGCCGCCGGAAATGTGTGCGGTGATAAACCTTCCGACCGGAACTCGCTAATAACTAAAGTTCCTTGGGTGGATAATGCAAACTCACGACACCGGTATGTTTTAGCGCATTCATGACAGATATATGTAAGAACTTTACACTACTTCATATTAGAAATGGCAACAGCGGTTGAAAGCTCCTTGAAAATCCCGCTATGTACGACGGGAGGAGACTGGAGTGGTTTTCGACTGTGATCCAAGACTTGCCCAAGCTCGATCCAGGACCAGTCCAAGCCCGAGGCATCTTTTCCTTTTGTGTTAATGTGACCAAAAACAATGGCTGCGTACAAACCCCCCATTCCTTTAGAAACAGCTGTTGTTATTGAGCCAAAATGAATTTTGTCTCTGTTTGATTCCTTGCTTCTGGTCTGTTTTAATAAATGTCATTATATTAGAAATGGCAACAGCGCAGGATGAATGTCCCATAACAAGAAGATAGAGAAAAAGAAGAAACTCATCGACTACAGACTACAGTGGCGGACTTGGCAAATTTTCAGGACTTATGCAGATCCCAAATACACATCAGCAGGTACCAAAAGGTAAGAAAACTTGTTTTTTCATAATATTGCGAAACAAAACACCAGATAATATGTCTAACCTTATTCTAGTGGTTAGGAGTGTCCGCCCTGAGATCGGTATGTTGTGAATTTTGGTTATACCAAAGACTAAGTAATGTTCTATATTTCCAATGGAACATATAATATTTTTGTGTTGTTTACTTGAGTCGTATTGCAGTCTACGCGTATCTCTTATGTTTGACTGCCATCATACTACCGGTCGCACTTATCATTACACCATGTACCAAATAAAATAGCTTCGGGGTCGGTAAGCACAACCAAAATTAAGCGAACCAGGTTATAAGAGGTACCTTTTTGATACTTTTATTAGTAGATTGCACAGTACAGTACATATTCCGTACAATTGACCACTAAATGGTAACACCCGAATAAGTTTTTCAACTTGTTTAAGTCGGGGTCCCCGTTAATTAATAATCGAGTTTTGAGAAAATTAAATTATTTTAAGTGCACCTTATAGTCCGAAAAATACGGTCGTGTTTTTCGGACTATAAGGTGCACTTAAAAAGGAACATATAACATTATTGACTTGAGTCTGTCATGTCTTGGTGATCATGTTTAGTTTGGCAATGTACTGTTTGGTTTTTGGATTTTGTCAGTTCCTGTTTGTTCACTCCCTGGTTTGTTTCCATGACAACCCATTAGTTTTCACCTGTCCTCATGTCACGCACCTGATTCATTTGGACTCAACGCACCCGTTGTTAATCAAGTCACCACAATTTAAGCCTGTAGTTGCCAGGCAGTCAGCCTGGCGACATCACATTCATGCTCTGCACTCTTGACACTCTTGAGTACTCTGTCCAGGTCATAGTTCATGCTGCTCTTTTCTTACCACCTAAGTTTTTTTTGTTGATTCCAGCCACAGTTTAGTGAGTTTTTTAGTTCATGTTTTCATGTCCATAGTTTACGTCAGGGGTATCCAACGCGGTGCCCGCGGGCACAAGGTCGCCCGTAAGGTTCAGATGAGGCGCCCGCTGGCCTTTTCTAAAAATAGCTCAAATACCAGCACTTACCAGTGAGCTGCCTCTATTTTAATTTTTTTTCTAGCAAGCTGTTCTCGCTTTGCTCGACATTTTTAATTCTAAGGGAGACAAAACTCAAATAGAATTTGAAAATCCAAGAAAATATTTTAAAGACTTGGTCTTCACTTGTTTAAATAAATTCATTAATTTTTTTACTTTGCTTCTTAAAACTTTCAGAAAGACAATTTTAGAGGAAAAATACAACCTTAAAAATGATTTTAGGATTTTTAAACACATATATCTTTTTACCTTTTAAATTCCTTCCTCTTCTTTCCTGACAATTTAAATCAATGTTCATGTATTTTTTTTTTTATTGTAAATAATAATAAATACATTTTAATTTAATCCTTCATTTTAGCTTCTGTTTTTTCGACGAAGAATATTTGTGAAATATTTCTTATTCTGATTCAAATTCCCCAAAAATATTCTGGCAAATCTAGAAAATCTGTAAAATCAAATTTAAATCTTATTTCAAAGTATTTTGAATTTCTTTAAAAAATTTGGGATCGGTTCGCAGCCGAGTGTGAAGCGACCGGAATGAGAATCAGCACCTCCAAGTCCGAGTCCATGGTTCTCGCCCGGAAAAGGGTGGAGTGCCAACTCCGGGTTGGGGAGGAGACCCTGCCCCAAGTGGAGGAGTTCAAGTACCTAGGAGTCTTGTTCACGAGTGAGGGAAGAGTGGATCGTGAGATCGACAGGCGGATCGGTGCGGCGTCTTCAGTAATGCGGACGTTGTATTGATCTGTTGTGGTGAAGAAGGAGCTGAGCCGGAAGGCAAAGCTCTCAATTTACCGGTCGATCTACGTTCCCATCCTCACCTATGGTCATGAGCTTTGGGTCATGACCGAAAGGATAAGATCACGGGTACAAGCGGCCGAAATGAGTTTCCTCCGCCGTGTGGCGGGTCTCTCCCTTAGAGATAGGGTGAGAAGCTCTGTCATCCGGGAGGAACTCAAAGTAAAGCCGCTGCTCCTTCACATCGAGAGGAGCCAGATGAAGTGGTTCGGGCATCTGGTCAGGATGCCACCCGAACGCCTCCCTAGGGAGGTGTTTAGGGCACGTCCAACCGGTAGAAAGACCCAGGACACGTTGGGAAGACTATGTCTCCCGGCTGGCCTGGGAACGCCTCGGGATCCCCCGGGAAGAGCTAGACGAAGTGGCTGGAGATAGGGAAGTCTGGGCTTCCCTGCTTAGGCTGCTGCCCCCGCGACCCGACCTCGGATAAGCGGAAGATGATGGATGGATGGATAAAAAATTTTGTTCTGAAAAATCTAGAAGAAATAATGATTTGTCTGTTAGAAATATAGCTTGGTCCAATTTGTTATATATTCTAACAAAGTGCAGATTGGATTTCAACCTATTTAAAACATGTCATCAAAATTCAAAAATGAATCTTAATCAGGAAAAATGACTAATGATGTTCCATAAATTCTTTTTTTTAATTTTTTCAAAAAGATTCAAATTAGCTAGTTTTTCTCTTCATTTTTTTCGGTTGAATTTTGAATTCTGAAGAGTCGAAATTGAAGATAAACTATGTTTCAAAATTTAATTTTCATTATTTTCGTGTTTTCTCCTCTTTTAAACCGTTCAATTAAGTGTTTTTTTCATCATTTATTTTCTACAAAAAACCTTCCGTATAAGGAAAAAAAATGTACGACGGAATGACAGACAGAAATACCCATTTTTTTTATATATATAGATTTATTTATTAACGGTAAATTGAGAAAATTGGCTATTTCTGGCAATTTATTTAAGTGTGTATCAAACTGGTAGCCCTTCGCATTAATCAGTACCCAAGAAGTAGCTCTTGGTTTCAAAAAGGTTGGTGACCGCTGGTTTACGTTATAGTAATATTTTTTGTTTTCTTAGCCAAGTTTTGTACCTCCGCTGTGAGCGCCTTTTGTTTTCACTTTTTGATAGATTCATTAAAATTGTATTACCTTCACATCCTGTCCGGTTTAGTCGCTTTGAACCACGGGAAAACACGTCATGACAAAGTCATATTGCAGAGTACACATATCTCTTATGTGTGACTGCCATCTACTGGTCACACATGTCATGACACCATGTACCAAATAAAATTGCTTTGGAGGTCGGTAAGCAAAACCGGAATTATTCCGTACATTAGGCGCATCGGGTTTTAAGGCGCATTGTCGATTTTTGAGGAAAACAACGATTACGGTATCTGATTTGAGAACTAAGTTCTCGCGCCGATCCTTGGGTCCACTGAGCTTGAGTTTGCCCTCCTCAGTACCAGGCGAGCAGATAGGTAAATGAGTGCAGGCTTGTCGCTGCGTGGGCGTGCTGCGCTCAGCATGAGCGGGGGTGTCTCCGGGCGGGCTGTCAGCGGGTCCTCTGGGTGGTCCCGCGTGCCGCAACACCTGTGTGATGTCTTTATTTTCAATGGAACATTTAAAGTTTGGGTGTTTACTTGCGTCGTGTTGCAGTCTACACGTATCTCTTATGTGTGACTGCCATCTACTGGGCACACTTGTCATGACACCATGTACCAAATAAAATTGCTTCGGAGGTCGGTAAGCAAAACCGGAAATATCCCGTACATTAGGCGCACCGGGTTTTAAGGCGTATTGTCGATTTTTGAGGAAAAAAACGATTACGGTATCCGATTTGAGAACTAAGTTCTCGCGCCGATCCTTGGGTCCACTGAGCTTGAGTTTGCCCTCCTCAGTACCAGGTGAGCAGATTGGTAAATGAGTGCAGGCTTGTCGCTGCGTGGGCGTGCTGCGCTAAGCATGAGCGGGGGTGTGTCCGGGTGCGCTGTCAGCGGGTCCTCTGGGTGGTCCCGCGTGCCGCAACACGTGTGTAATGTCTTTATTTTGCTGTCTACTTGCGTCGTGTTGCAGTCTACACGTATCTCTTATGTGTGACTGCCATCTACTGGTCACACTTGTCATGACACCATTGTCGATTTTTGAGGAGAAAAACGACTTTAAGGGCGCCTTATAGTTTGAAATATACGGTACATGTATGTGTTTTATTAATTTTATGTCTGAGGGCAGCCGAAACTGCAACGTGGCCCTCAATGAAAACGAGTTTGACACCCCTGAACTAAAGTAAGGCCGCATTTTTTCAGTACGGAACATTCGGCGGTATTAAACGTGAGGGCTCACTTCGGATTTTAAGCGCTACAATTTGCTCTTGATCCATCAACACAATTTAATCACTCTTAACTTCCATTGGTTTACTCCTGCAAAGGGCTACACAGCGGCCCCTCGGCTACGTTGAGGGGGTAGGGGTTGGGGGGGGGGGGGGAGTTGGGTCAGCAAGCAGACGGCGGAGGCGACAGCGAGTAAATCAAGATACATCCCCGGCCTGATAGCTGCTGAATGGAGCAGATAGAGAACATGGCATCGAGGTCAGCTTCCATTAGCTACACCTCAGAGTTACAGATGGATAACTCTGCAAGCACTTTGTTCTCCCGCTGTTTGCACCTCGGTGCCACTTTAGCACACGAGGGGATCTTTCCACATGTTCTGCTTCCTAACACTTGAACTACAATACAGGATTTAAAAGAAGCTCAATATCGAGTATTTGATCGATAAATATATTTGCTGGCTCACAATTGGACACAATGATTATTAGGAATGGGAGCTGTTCACATTTGAACCGATGTTCAGCAATTGTGTGTGTTTTAATGCGGAAATTTTGATGTCTGTGCCCCAGACCGCTAGCCTGGGGGTCGCCGAAAGCCGATGTACTTAATTAGATGTTGCAGAGGGTCTTAATCCGTGAGTTTTAGCTCTAGCTGTACAAAACACACCCCGGAGCTAGCCTAAAACAGCAGCATGTTTACATAAAAGAATGCTACCACTTAGCATGTGTGCTAAAGATAGCATGATAACAGTCGGCATGTTTCATATACCAAGTTTTATGATTAAAAAGCTGTGGAAATAGCGAAAATATTTAAAAATCAGATGAAAAAGTTAGCATGCGTAAGTTAGCATGCTAGCATGCTTAAGTTAGCTCGCTAGCATGCTACTGTTTGCATGCAAACAGTTAACAAGTGTCACATACCAAGTTATATGACTCTGGGTTAAACGGTTGCAAATCTAGCTCAGAAAATTAGAACGCTAATGTTAGCATGTTGGCAAGCTAACGTGAGCATGATCATTTTTAGCTTGCGTCACATGCTAAGTTATATGACTCAAAGGTGTATGGATGCGGAAATATAAAAAAAAGTGCAAATATAGATGAAAAAGTTTGCATGCTTAAGTTAGCTTGCTAGCATGCTTCAGTTAGTTTGCTAAAATGCTATCATTTGCATGCTTACAGTTATCAAGTGTCATATACCAAGTTATATGACTCTGGGTTAAACGATTGCAAAGCTAGTTTAAAAAGCTAGTACGCTAATGTTAGCATGCTAGCAAGCTAACGTGAGCATGATAATATTTAGCTTGAGTCACATACCAAGTTATATGACTCTAAGTTGTACGAAAGCGGAAATAGAAAAAAATAAGCGTAAATATATATGAAAAAGTTAGCATGCTTAAGTTCGCTTGCTAGCATGCTTAAGTTAGCTTGCTAAAATTGTATCATTTGCATGCTTACAGTTATCAAGTGTCACTGACCAAGCAATATGACTCTGGGGTTAAACGATTGCAACGCTAACTCAGAAAGTTAATTGGCTAATGTTAGCATGCTAGCAAGCTAACGTGAGCATGATAATATTTCGCTTGTGTCACATACCAAGTTATATAACTCTAAGGTATATTGCTGCAGAAATTAGCATGCTTAAGTTATCTTGCTAGCATGCCTGAGTTAGCTTGCTAGCATGCTATCATTTTTATGCTAACAGTTAACAAGTGTCACATACCAACTTATATGACTCTAAGGTGTATGACCGCGGAAATAGAAAAAAAATTAAGTGTAAATATAGATGAAAAAGTTAGCATGGTTATGTTAGCTTGGTAGCATGCTTAAGTTAGCTTGCTAGCATGCTGCCATTTGCATGCTAACAGTTAAAAAGTGTCAAATACCAAGTTATGAGACTCTGGGTTAAACGGTTGCAAAGCTAGCTCAAAAAGTTTGTATGCTAAGGTGAACGGATGCGGAAATAGAAAGAAAATAAAATTGTAAATACAAATGAAAAAGTTAGCATGCTTAAGTTAGCTTGCTAGCTTGCTATCGTTTGCATGCTAACAGTTAAGTTAAGTGTCACATACCAAGTTATATGACTCAGGGTTAAACAGTTGCAAAACTAGCTCCAAAAGTTAGTACACTAATGTTAGCATGCTGGCAAGCTAACGTGAGCATGATCATTTTTAGCTTGCGTCACATACCAAGTTATATGACTCAAAGGTGTACCGATGCAGAAATATAAAAACAAGTGTAAATATAAATGAAAAAGTTAGCATGCTTAAGTTAGCTTGCTAGCATGCTTAAGTTAGCTTGCTAAAATGCTATCATTTGCATGCTTACAGTTATCAGGTCTCACCCACCAAGTTATTATGACTCTGGGTTAAACGGTTGCAAAGCTAGCTCAAAAAGTTCGTATGCTAAGGTGTACGGATGCGGAAATAGAAAAAAAATAAAACTGTGAATACAAATGAAAAAGTTAGCATGCTTAAGTTAGCTTGCTAGCTTGCTATCGTTTGCTGGCTAACAGTTAAGTTAAATGTCACATACCAAGTTATATGACTCTGGGTTAAACAGTTGCAAAACTTGCTCCAAAAGTTAGTACGCTAATGTTAGCATGCTGGCAAGCTAACGTGAACATGAAAATTTAGCTTGTGTCACATACCACGTTATATGACTCCAAGGTGTACGGCTGCGGATATCAAAAAAAAAAGTGTGAATATAGATGAAAAAGTTAGCATGCTTAAGATAGCTTGCTAGCTTGCTATCGTTTGCATGCTAACAGTTAAGTTAAGTGTCACATACCAAGTTATATGACTCTGGGTTAAAAGGTTGCAAAACTATCTCAGAAAGTTAGTATGCTAATGTTAGCATGCTGGCAAGCTAACGTGAGCATGTTTACATACAAATGCTAACATTTAGCATGTGTGCTAACGATAGCATGTTAACAGTCGGCATGTTTCATATACCAAGTTATATGATTTATTGCTGCGGAAATAGCGAAAAAAGTTTAAAATAAGATGAAAATGTTAGCATGCTTAAGTTACAAATGTCAGAAAAATTTTAAGTGAATCATCAAAAAAACTTTCCATTCTCTGAGTTCCCAGGGGACAGACGAAAGCCCTTGAAAGCTCCTTGAAAATTATGTGGTGTACGACGGGAAGAAATGGGAGTGGGTTATCTATTGTGATCCAAGACTTGTCCAAGCTCGATCCAGGACCAGTCCAAGCCCGAGGCACATTTTTCTTTTGTGTTAATGTGACCAAAAACAATGGCTTTAGAAACAGCTGTTGTTATTGAGCCAAAATGATTTTAGTCTCTGTTTGATTCCTTTCTTCTGGTCTGTTTTAATAGATGCCATCGATGTTTAAACCTGACAGAAATGTGTTCTCGTCTCACATGAGGATTGTAAATAATGGAATGGCATTCGACACCAATTCCTTGCTCTACTTTCTGTCACGAGGTGGTGGTGAGCGTCGCTTCGGCGTGGCCCCCAGGATGCAGAGAGCGGCAGGCAGAATGCAAGTCAAAAATTATTAATGACAAAGAGGCGCGGAACCCGAAACGGCAAACCAAACATCGGTCTCGAAGGGGAAAAGCAAGAATGATCCAACACTGAAGGAGGAACCCAGAACTAATTAAACAAGGAACGGGTGTGCTGATAGGACAATGGAACAGAAAGTAAAGGTGCTGCAAAACTCAGGGACCAAACAAGAAATGCTGGCAAAACAAGAGCACCAAGACAGGAAGTCAATCAGTCAATCAATCAATCAATCAAAGTTTACTTATATAGCCCTTAAATCCTCTAAAGGTTTAGTGGCCACATGCGTGGACAGCACCTTTTAGCTCTTATTTCCAAAATTATGTACACTACTGAATTGGGGTCTCATGGCCTCTTATGTGGACACTTATACTGCCATCTGGTGGTGTTAGAAGAGTATAACATACAATGAAATGTGGAGAAAAAAAGTGTAAAAATAAAAATTAGCATGTCACCATACATGAAGGACACGTTTGTGTACTTATGGACTTAAGTACGTCATATCAAAAGATGATTCTTAGTTTTTATTCCATGTAGGGTCCAATTAGTCCAAATAACAAAGAGAAAAAAAGAAAAAAAACATGTCGACAAACAATTTGGGCCTTAAGAGGTTAATCACAAATGTCTCAAAGGGCTGCACAAGCCACCACATTCTCAGCTCAGATCCCACATACATATGAGTACATACTATCAATAATGGCCCTGGGCCGGGCCATTATTGACCACAAGGAAGTGTTTTTGTGACGGTCTCACGCCGTCGTCTTGCGGGTTCCAGGGACCACCAAGGAAGGACATGCCTTTTTAGCAGTTGTAGACTTCTTTATTTTTCCAAATAAGACAAGTCTCCTCCGTATAGCTTTTCAGCTCCACTTCTTCGCTAACTCGCTCGTCGTCTGTCTCGGGCTCTCCTCCTTTCTCGCTGCGCGTCAGCTTCACGTTGGCTCCTTCCAGTCTCTACGCCTCTCTCCTCGACGTTCACAGCTGCCGCCCTTTTTAACAGTGCGAGAGGATTTATTCGTCGTGTCCAGAGCCGCAATCCACGCTCCTGATCTCGTTTGTGGCATCGCTCCCGGCACGCCCCGTCTCGCCGCTCGCTCGCCATCCCCGCCTCCTCGCCGCCGTCTTAGGCCGGGCTCCAGCGTGTCCTACCTCTGTCGGACCGTCGGCTCCGCCTCTCCACAGTTTTCAATGCAGAAAAAAAAAAAGAACTCTTTAAAGCGCCCTATAATCCGGTGCGCCTTATATATGAAAACAATGGAAAATAGACCACTCTTCGTTATAATCCGGTGCGCCCTATGGTCCGGAAAATAAGGCATTTTAAATGTTTCCCATCCTTGACGTGTCTCTCGTCACGAACGCATCTTTTTTTTTCTTCTCTCGCTTGCCATATGCGACGTTCACACGATGTCACACGTTGAGCCGCTTTTTGCCACCGCTGTCGCGTCGACGTCCCCACGGCAGCCGCCAATGACGGCGCCAATGTCACACCGTCACCTGGGCCGGGCCATTATTGACCAAAATGAAGTGTTTTTGTGACGGTCTCACGCCGTCGTCTTGCGGGTTCCAGGGACCACCAAGGAAGGACATGCCTTTTTAGCAGTTGTAGACTTCTTTATTTTTCAAAATAAGACAAGTCTCCTCCGTATAGCTTTTCAGCTCCACTTCTTCGCTCGCTCGTCGTCGTCTGTCTCAGGCTCTCCTCCTCTCTCGCTGGGATCCTTCCAGTCGCTACGCCTCTCTCCTCGACGTTCACGGCTGCCGCCCTTTTTAACAGTGCGAGAGGATTCATTAAATGTATCCAGGTACGCGATCCACGCTCCTGATCTCGTTTGTGGCGTCGCTCCCGGCAAGCCCCGCCTCGCCGCTCGCTCGCCATCCCCGCCTCCTTGCCGCCATCTTGGGCCGGGCTCCAGCGCGCCCTATTATCCGGTGCGCCTTTTGTATGAAAACAATGGAAAATAAACCACTCTTCGTTATAATCCGGTGCGCCCTATTGTCCGGAAAATACGCTCATTTTAAATGTTTCCCATCCTTGACGTGTCTCTCGTCACAAACGCATCATTTTTTTTCTTCTCTCGCTTCCCAGATGCGACGTTCACACGATGTCACACGTTGAGCCGCTTTTTGCCACCGCTGTCGCGTCGACGTCCCACGGCGGCCGCCAATGACGGCGCCAATATCACACCGTCACCTGGGCCGGGCCATTATTCACCACAAGGAATTGTTTTTGTGATGGTCTCACGCCGTCGTCTTGCGGGTTCCAGGGACCACCAAGGAAGGACATGCCTTTTTAGCAGGTGTAGACCTCTTTATTTTTTCAAATAAATTAAGTCTCCTCCGTATAGCTTTTCAGCTCCACTTCTTCGCTCGGGCTCTCCTCCTCTCTTGCTGTGCGTCAGCTTCACGTTGGCTCCTTCCAGTCTCTACGCCTCTCTCCTCGACGTTCACAGCTGCCGCCCTTTTTAACAGTGCGAGAGGATTTATTCGTCGTGTCCAGAGCCGCAATCCACGCTCCTGATCTCGTTTGTGGCATCGCTCCCGGCACGCCCCGTCTCGCCGCTCGCTCGCCATCCCCGCCTCCTCGCCGCCGTCTTAGGCCGGGCTCCAGCGTGTCCTACCTCTGTCGGACCGTCGGCTCCGCCTCTCCACAGTTTTCAATGCAGAAAAAAAAAAAATGAACCCTTTAAAGCGCCCTATTATCCGGTGCGCCTTTTGTATGAAAACAATGGAAAATAGACCACTCTTCGTTATAATCCGGTGCGCCCTATGGTCCGGAAAATACGCTCATTTTAAATGTTTCCCATCCTTGACGTGTCTCTCGTCACGAACGCATCTTTTTTTTTCTTCTCTCGCTTACCATATGCGACGTTCACACGATGTCACACGTTGAGCCGCTTTTTGCCACCGCTGTCGCGTCGACGTCCCACGGCGGCCGCCAATGACGGCGCCAATGTCACACCGTCACCTGGGCCGGGCCATTATTGACCACAAGAAAGTATTTTTGTGACAATCTCACGCTGTCGTCTTGCGGGTTCCAGGGACCACCAAGGAAGGACATGCCTTTTTAGCAGTTGTAGACTTCTTTATTTTTCCAAATAAGACAAGACTCCTCCGTATAGCTTTTCAGCTCCACTTCTTCGCTCGCTCACTCGCTCGTCGTCTGTCTCGGGCTCTCCTCTCTCGCTGCGCGTCAGCTTCACGTTGGCTCCTTCCAGTCTCTACGCCTCTCTCCTCGACGTTCACGGCTGCCGCCCTTTTTAACAGTGCGAGAGGATTCACCAATTGTATCCAGAGCTGCAATCCACGCTCCTGATCTCGTTTGTGGCGTCGCTCCCGGGACGCCCCGCCTCGCCGCTCGCTCGCCATCCCCGCCTCTTTGTCGCCATCTTGGGCCGGGCTCCAGCGTGCCCTACCTCTCTGTCGGACCGTCGGCTTCGCCTCTCCACAGTTTTCAATGCAGACAAAAAAAAATAATATAAATAAATAAATGATAAATGGGTTGTACTCGTATAGCGCTTTTCTACCTTCAAGGTACTCAAAGCGCTTTGACACTACTTCCACATTTACCCATTCACACACACATTCACACACTGATGGAGGGAGCTGCCATGGAAGGCGCCAACCAGCACCCATCAGGAGCAAGGGTGAAGTGTCTTGCTCAGGACACAACGGACGTGACGAGGTTGGTACTAGGTGGGATTTGAACCAGGGACCCTCGGGTTGCGCACGGTAACTCCCACTGCGCCACGCCGTCCCTTTAAATATGACCCCTTTAAAGCGCTTTATGTATGAAAGCAATGGAAAATAGACCACTCTTCGTTATAATCCGGTGCGCCCTATGGTCCGGAAAATACGCTCATTTTAAATGTTTCCCATCCTTGACGTGTCTCTCGTCACGAACGCATCTTTTTTTGTCTTCTCTCGCTTGCCATATGCGACGTTCACACGATGTCACACGTTGAGCCGCTTTTTGCCACCGCTGTCGCGTCGACGTCCCACGGCGGCCGCCAATGACGGCGCCAATGTCACACCGTCACCTGGGCCGGGCCATTATTGCGCCGGCATTCTTAATAGCCCTATAGATTAAAGTCCGCGCGGAACAAGACGCCGACAGATTAAAAAAAGAGAAAGATAGGGGGAGAGGATGATGAATGGCCTCCGATTGAGAGGCAATCATGCATAAATTACTCAGATGCGCTTAGGTGCAATAACCAGTTTTAGGGGATCACTCACGCTTTGAGGCGGAGAGGTTTGGAGATATAGAGGCAAAGTGATGGTTTGGGTGCGGTGGGGGGGGGGGGGGGGGGGGGGGTCAGACGCATGGCGGGCAAAGAAGGAAGCGGGTCGCAGCTGTCTACTCAATCACATCAGCGTCAAGGGTATCGCCCTGACACCGTCTCCACTCTGTGCCCCCAGCCTCCAACACAAATCTGCTGATAGACAGTCGCAGATAGCATCCGTGCCCCCCCCCCACCCCCCTACAAGGTTCCACAACCACGTCTCAAAGGCCCTGCAGGATTCTGCCCGGAGCCTTGGGAACCGCTGATTATTCAGGAAAGGCGGCTAACAAGAGTCCGTGACATGTTCACAGCTCTCCTTCTTCCGGGTGGGGATGAGAATTGAAGGGGATTCTTCCAAAACGGGTGGGGATCTCAAACAATTTTTTTTTTTTCACAATTACACTCAAACTTGTTGTCACACCCGGACATGCATTATTTGTGCTCCTTCGACGCCAGGCGTGAATTAAGTTACATGTTGTTTATTTGGAATTCTAAATACAAAAATAATCGAACTAAGGGCGCTGACAAAGAGGTACAAAACTTGGCTAGAAAAATACAAACAGGAAAACAAAACACCTGCTCGATGGCATGAAAGACGATAAACTCATTTGTATACTCTAGCCTTTAAATAGACCTCCTTTTTAGACCAGTTGATCTGCCGCTTCTTTCCTTTCTCCTATGTCCCCCCCCCCCCTTGTGGAGGGGGTCCGGTCCGATGACCATGGATGAACTACTGGCTGTCCAGAGTCGAGACCCAGGATGGACCGCTCGTCGGGACCCAGGATGGACCGCTCGCCTGTGTATCGGTTGGGGACATCTCTACGCTGCTGATCCGCCTCCGCTTGAGATGGTTTCCTGTGGACGGGACTCTCGCTGCTGTCTTGGATCCGCTTTGAACTCAACTCTCGCGGCTGTGTTGGAGCCACTATGGATTGAACTTTCACAGTATCATGTTAGACCCGCTCGACATCCATTGCTTTCGGTCCCCTAGAGGGGGGGGGGTTGCCCACATCTGAGGTCCTCTCCAAGGTTTCTCATAGTCAGCATTGTCACTGGCGTCCCACTGGATGTGAATTCTCCCTGCCCACTGGGTGTGAGTTTTCCTTGCCCTTTTGTGGGTTCTTCCGAGGATGTCGTAGTCGTAATGATTTGTGCAGTCATTTGAGACATTTGTGATTTGGGGCTATATAAATAAACATTGATTGATTGATTGAAACTATAAACTTAAACTTGCACTGTGGCAGAACTATGAACAATTAAAACCAAAAAAACACTTACTGTGACCGAAACAAGGGGCGTGGATAGCAGGGTGCGTAGCAGGTAATGGCGAAGGCATGAAGCAGAATTCAAAAATCCCAGACCGATGGACGGAAAGTAAAATCCTTAAATAGTAGCGGTGGTAATGAGAAACAGGTGTGTGAGCTGAGGGGCGGGGCGTGACTAGGATGGCAAGGTGAAAAATCAATGGGTTGGCATGGAAACAAAAAAAAACAGGAAATGCAAAACGTGAAACAAGAGTCCAAAAACAAAAAACAAAACATGATCAAAAATAAAACCAGATTCACAGGCGTGACACTTGTCCGTTTCAACCAATTAAGGGAAGGGGCAAAAAGCGGCGGCTATCCACAGGTCGTCACGATGAACTCGCGTGTTCAACATGATGGGAGAAAACACAAAACTATTTATTTTGTTGCAAGCCTGGGCTGCAATCGTTCATCACATAATTCAGTTTGAAGAGCCATGTTGGACCAAAACAACCATAAACTAATCAGTCTGGAGCCGCAAAAAATTAAAAAGCCGTATATAAGTGTTATAATGAAGACAAGACATGACGTAGGTGTCTATATTAACTATATTAGCCTACTATCAAAAATACTTTAAAAGCTGTATATAAGTGTTATAATGAAGACAATAAATGACGTAAGTGCCTATATTAGATGTATTAGTCTACCATCAAAATTATTTTAAAAGCCACATATAAGTCTTAGAACTGTCAGCGCTCTTATTTTGTCTGTTTCCTGTTTTGTCTCCCTGAGCGCTGTTTCCCCTCGGCTGCGGCTGATTGGCACCTGGCCACACCTGGTGTCAATCAGCCCGCTTCCTATTTTTACCTGCTTTGTCCTCCAGTCAGTGCTGGATTATTGTCGCTCTTGTTGTGTAGTGCCGTGTCGATGTCACCCACTACCTGTCTTGTCGCTTGTAGCTTTGTCTACTTCTGTTCACTCTTGTCACAGTAAGGTTTTTTTCTTCTTAGCCAAATTTGTTATCCGCCTTGTGCGCGCCTTTTGTTTGTACCCTTTTGTTCGGTTTTGTCTTAGTGTTAAATTAAATTACATTTTCTTACGCAATGCCGGCCTCCTTCGTCACCAACAAACTCTGACAATAACGAAGACAACACATGACGTAAGTGTCTAAATCAGATGTATTAGCCTACTATCAAAATTACCTTAAAAGTCTTATATAAGTCTTATAATGAAGACAACACATGACGAAATTGTCTACATTAGATATATTAGCCTACCATCAAAATTACTTTAAAAGTCTTAAATAAGTGTTATAATGAAGGCAGCACATGATGTAAGTGTCTATATTAGCTATATTAGCCTACTATCAAAATGACTGAGCGGATCGCAACAACAACATGACTAAAACAAAACATGATCACATAGACATGACACTTATCTTCGTTGAGGTCCCTGAAGTCCTTGGCTGTTGAAGGGTTAAAACAAAGTTAACATCTGCGGCCGAGGCCACCCTTCAGGTTTTGTCCTTGCACAGATAGAAACAATGCAGCTTGAGCACAATAGCAAATAAGTATAGCAACGGACTTTAAGCATACTAATGTTGTGTGATCAATCAATCAATCAATGTTTACTTATATAGCCCTAAATCACTAGTGTCTCAAAGGGCTGCGCAAACCACTACGACATCCTCGGTAGGCCCACATAAGGGCAAGGAAAACTCACACCCAGTGGGACATCGGTGACAATAATGACTATGAGAACCTTGGAGAGGAGGAAAGCAATGGATGTCGAGCGGGTCTAACATAATACTGTGAAAGTTCAATCCATAATGGAACCAACACAGTCGCGAGAGTCCAGTCCAAAGCGGATCCAACACAGCAGCGAGAGTCCCGTTCACAGCGGAGCCAGCAGGAAACCATCCCAAGCGGAGGCGGATCAGCAGCGCAGAGATGTCCCCAGCCGATACACAGGCAAGCAGTACATGGCCACCGGATCGGACCGGACCCCCTCCACAAGGGAGAGTGGGACATAGGAGAAAAAGAAAAGAAACGGCAGATCAACTGGTCTAAAAAGGGAGTCTATTTAAAGGCTAGAGTATACAAATGAGTTTTAAGGTGAGACTTAAATGCTTCTACTGTGGTGGCATCTCGAACTGTTACCGGGAGGGCATTCCAGAGTACTGGAGCCCGAACGGAAAACGCTCTATAGCCCGCAGACTTTTTTTGGGCTTTGGGAATCACTAATAAGCCGGAGTCCTTTGAACACAGATTTCTTGCCGGGACATATGGTACAATACAATCGGCAAGATAGGATGGAGCTAGACCGTGTAGTATTTTATACGTAAGTAGTAAAACCATAAAGTCACATCTTAAGTGCACAGGAAGCCAGTGCAGGTGAGCCAGTACAGGCGTAATGTGATCAAACTTTCTTGTTCTTGTCAAAAGTCTAGCAGCCGCATTTTGTACCAACTGTAATCTTTTAATGCTAGACATGGGGAGACCCGAAAATAATACGTTACAGTAGTCGAGGCGAGACGTAACAAACGCATGGATAATGATCTCAGCGTCTTTAGTGGACAGAATGGAGCGAATTTTAGCGATATTACGGAGATGAAAGAAGGCCGTTTTAGTAACGCTTTTAATGTGTGCCTCAAAGGAGAGAGTTGGGTCGAAGATAATACCCAGATTCTTTACCGTGTCGCCTTGTTTAATTGTTTGGTTGTCAAATGTTAGAGGTGTATTATTAAATAGAGGTCGGTGTCTAGCAGGACCGATAATCAGCATTTCCGTTTTTTTGGCGTTGAGTTGCAAAAAGTTAGCGGACATCCATTGTTTAATTTCATTAAGACACGCCTCAAGCTGACTACAATCCGGCGTGTTGGTCAGCTTTAGGGGCATGTAGAGTTGGGTGTCATCAGCATAACAGTGAAAGCTAACACCGTATTTGCGTATGATGTCACCTAGCGGCAGCATGTAGATGCTGAAGAGTGCAGGGCCAAGGACCGAACCCTGGGGAACTCCACACGTTACCTTAACGTAGTCCGAGGTCACATCGTTATGGGAGACACACATATTATGATCGACAGTATCGAAAGCAGCGCTAAGATCGAGGAGCAGCAACATAGATGACGCATCAGAATCCATCGTTAGCAATAGATCATTAGTCATTTTTGCGAGGGCTGTCTCCGTGGAGTGATTTGCCCTGAAACCGGATTGAAAGGTTTCACATAAATTGTTAGATGCTAAGTGTTCATTTAACTGCTCCGCAACAATTTTTTCGAGGATTTTTGAAATAAAGGGAAGGTGAGACACCGGTCGGTAGTTTACCATGAGGTCAGGATCGAGGTTAGGTCTTTTAAGAAGAGGATGAATAACTGCTTTTTTTGTGATGATATATATATTCATATATATATATATATATATATATATATATATATATATATATATATATATATATATATATATATATATATATATATATATACATATATATATATATATATATATATATACATATATATATATATATATATATATATATATATATCTGGACAACACAACAAAACGTAATGCTGGGGAATATATTATATATATATATATATATATATATATATATATATATATATATATATATATATATATATATATATATATATATATATATATATATATATATATATATATATATATATATATATACATATATATATATATATATATATATATATATATATATATATATATATATATATATATATATATATATATATCGTCCATAGCCTTCCCTCTGCTTTCTGGGCCATTCCCAGCGACTCCCGCATTTGTTTGTTTGTTTATTATATACCTTTTTTACCTGCACGCTGCTTCCTCAGTTTTCTGCATCTTGGGAACGCCATTTATCGCTGCAGTGGGTCTCGAGCGTCACATACTCAAAGCTCCTTTATATATATATATATATATATATATACATGATTATTTTAACACGGTGGAACAGGGATTTTTTTTCCATTTCCTGTAATATCATCAGCTTGGATGCATGCTTCTGTTGACCAATGCAAAAATTATCATTAAATACTCATATGTATTTTAGTCAAATACATATCAGATAAGTATGAAATAAAAAAAGGAAGCTGCTGTCCTCGGGGGGCAGGGGGCTGCGCTCGCTCCTATTTTAAAGTTGTGATGGGCTGACATAATGAATGTCGACGTGCCAGCATGTGGCACCGGAGGGGGTTTGAAAAAAAATAAAATCAAAAAAATAATCAATTGACTCAATTCCAAAGAAGTTTATTTGGAGAATGAAATCGGAAGTACAGTATATCCTCGCTCTGTAATGAAACTCTGCGCCATCTGCAGAAATGCAAACAACCAAGCTTGGCAGAGGCTCGGGCCAGATACAGTTTGAGGCCTCTTGGGGACACTCCAGGGCCCCCCTTCGCCGCATCCCTCTTCATCAGCTTCACCGATTTTGAAACTTGCCGCCGCCCAACCTCCTGATTGTTAGTAGCCCGGGTGGGGTGATGCATTAATGCCAGCACAGCAGGGAGCCGGGGAGCAAAACAAACCGCTTAACTTGGTCGTATACACAACGGCAAATTGGGCAGAAAAGAAATATAGTAGCAGACTCTTTTTTTTTCCCTTAGTGACTCATTATAAGCAGGGGCGCCAGCACAATGGGCACAAATGTGAGGGGGGGGGGATACATCGGTTAATATTTACACCACACTTTGTCACCTTCGTATTGTATACGAGAGCCCGGCCAGGACGATTAATAGCTGCACATCCCACGCCATTAATCCTTAAAGATGCTATGGGCAGACTCCCACTTTTCTCCATCTGTGGGCGCTTTCTTGACTTCTACACCAAGCTTAATTTACCTGGGGGGCCACTGGACGCAGAGTCTGGGTGAGCCTGGGCCGCAAGAAAAGATTTCTTTAAAAAGAAATGTTGCATACTCTTCAGCAGCGGGCACCAGGTCGCCCGTAAGGACCAGATGAGTCGCCCGCTGGCCTGTTCTAAAAATAGCTCAAATAGCAGCACTTACCAGTGAGCTGCCTCTATTTTTTAGATTTTATTTTTTTACCAGCAAGCTGGTCTGGCTTTGCTCGACATTTTTAATTCTAAGAGAGACAAAATTCAAATAGAATTTGAAAATCCAAGAACATATTTTAAAGACTTGGTCTTCACTTGTTTAAATAAATTCATTTATTGTTTTACTTTGCTTCTTATAACTTTCAGAAAGACAATTTTAGAGAAAAAATACAACCTTAAAAATGATTTTAGGATTCTTAAACACATATACCTTTCCTGACAATTTAAATCAATGGTCAAGTTTTTTTATTATTGTAAAAAAAAATAATAAATACATTTTAATTTAATTCTTCATTTTAGCTTCTGTTTTTTCGACAAAGTATATTTGTGAAATATTTCTTCAAACTTATTATGATTAAAATTTAAAAAAAAATATTCTGGCAGATCTAGAAAATCTGTAGAATCAAATTTAAATCTTATTTCAAAGTCCTTTGAATTTCTTTTTAAAATGTTTGTTTTGGAAAATCTAGAAGAAATAATGATTTTTCTTTGTTAGAAATATATCCATCCATTTTCTACCGCTTAATTCCCTTTGGGGTTGCAGGGGGCGCTGGTGCCTATCTCAGCTACAATCTGGCAAAAGGCGGGGTACACCCTGGACAAGTCGCCACCTCATCGCAGTGTTAGAAATATAGCTTGGTACAATTTTTAAATATATTCTAACAAAGTGCGGATTGGATTTTAACCTATTTAAAACATGTCATCACAATTCTAAAATTAATCTTAATCAGGAAAAATTACTAATAATTTTCCAAAAATTATTTTTTAATTTTTTTCAAAAATATTCGAATTAGCTAGTTTTTTTCTTCATTTTTTTCGGTAGAATTTTGAATTTCAAAGAGTGGGCAGTATGCCATGATCCGTTACACCAGATTTTGACTTATTTTGAGTCTTGGGGGGTTTTCCTACATGTAATATTTTAGTTCCTGTCCTGCGCTCTTATTTTGGTGGTCCTTCCTATTTTCTTGTTTTTTTCCCGTAAACGTTTCCGAGCTCTAATTCCCGCACCTATCTTCTGTTAACAATCAGGATTATTGAATTGGAGCCTTTCGCTACCTTTGTTGTCGGGACTTTGTTATGTATGTTCATACATTGTGGACACTTCCCCCGTAAGTTTTTGCTGTTCTCCAGCATTCCGTTTTGTTGTGTCGTCCATAGCCTTCCCTCTGCTTTCTGGGCCATTCCCAGCGACTCCCGCATTTGTTTGTTTGTCTACTAAATACCTTTTTTACCTGCACGCTGCCTCCTCGGTTTTCTGCATCTTGGGAACGCCATTTATCGCTGCCGTGGGTCTCGAGCGTCACATACTCAAAGCTCCTTGTCAAATTACCGTACCGTTTTAATTAATTCCAACTAATAATAGCCTTATTCTCTCCGCTCATATGAACAGCTGTTGCTTTTTGTTCCTTACGCTTGTACAGATGCTTTGATTTTTTTTTTGCACCTCATGCTTGGAATATGTTGCATAAGGTCTGGACGCAAAAAGCAATCTGAAAGACCTCATTTATTTGCAGTTGTTTTTAATTGTTTTAATGTTAATGTGTATTGATCGTCATTGTTGTTTTTGTGTATAAAGTAAATTTATCTGCCGTTCAATTTTTGTGTCACCTGACCACAGAACTGTCCTCCAAAAGGTCTTATCTGTGTCCACGTGATGTCAGATGAAACCAAAATTGAGCTGTTTGGCCACAATACCCAGCAATATGTTTGGAGGCGAAAAGGTGACGCCTTTAATCCAAGGAACACCATTCCTACCGTTAAGCATGGTGGTGGAAGTATGACGCTCTGGGCCGGTTTTGCTGCTAATGGAACTGGTGCTTTGCAGAGAGTAAATGGGACAATGAAAAAGGAGGATTACCTCCCAAATTCTTCTGGACAACCCTAAAATCATCAACCCGGTGGTTGGGTCTTGGGCGCAGTTGGATTATCCAACAGGACAATAACCCCAAACACACGTCAAAAGTGGTAAAGGAATGGCTAAATCAAGCTAGAATTAAAGTTTTCGAATGGCCTTCCCAAAGTCCTGACTTAAACGTGTAGACAATGCCAAAGAAACAAGTCCATGTCAGAAAAATCAACACATTTAGCTGTACTGAGTCAGGATCTGTGGTCTGGATTATGTTGTTTCTTAGTTTCTGTTAGTTTTGGACTCTTTTGGTTCCTGTTTACGCTCCCTTGTTTAGTTACCACGACGACTCATTAGTTTCACCTGCCTCATGTGTTCGGAACACGCACCTGCTCTAATCAGAGACTATTATTTAAGCCTGTTTTTGCCAGTTAATCGGCCTGGCGACATTACTATGTGTTTGCTATGTTGATGCCATAGATTCATGCTCTGTGTTGAGTGTTTTCATGCGATTGTTCTTGTCATGCTATGCCAAGTAAGTTGTGTTAATTCATGACACAGTTAGCAAGTTTTTGTTTCTTGTCAATAGTTCTGTCTTAGTGTTAGTTTTTGTATCCTGCGCTAAGTTGTGCCTTCGCTTTGTGCACCCTTTTGTTTTCACTTTTCGAGTCTAGATAATTAAATATGTTCCTACCTTCACGCCCGGTCCGGTGTAGTCCCTTGGCTTCCTGGGAAAACGATCCTGGCAGTAAGCTGCGAAAACCCCCACAACATGACAAACTGCACCAATTCAACCGGAAGCTTGCCAGAAGCTTCTTGATGGCTGCTAAAAGCGCCTTTGTCATGATCCGTAGTCCGGATCATGTTTTGTTATGTTCTGTTAGTTTTGGACTCCTTTAGTTCCTGTTTGTGCACTCCTGGGTTTTATTTTGGTCACCATGGGGATTAATTGGGTCCACCTGCCTCTGGTTAGTGGTCCCACGCTCAGCTGCTGTCAACCATTGATCGGAGAGCAATTTGGTCACCTTGCTCGCCACGTTCAGTCTGGCGTCGTGGTTTGCTTCATGCTCCTGTTAATTTTGTTTGTGTTGCTGTTTTTACTTTTCAAGATTAGATCATGTTCCTATAATTAAAAAAATATACAAACAGATACATATATCTATATATATATATATATATATATATATATATATATATATATATATATATATATACATATATATATATATATATATACATATATATATATATATATATATACTGTCTACTACAATACGGTCACTACAATATTCACCCCCGCTACCACAACAACGATATTGTTCTCCGGTTGAAAATCGTGAGAAATTTGGGAGAATGGATTCCACAGGAGATTTTCGGGAGACGCAGTGAAATTCGGGAGTATGCCGCACCGTAACACAACATAAACAAAACAGAACAAACACTCAGACCCCCTTGCAGCACTACCTCTTCCGGGACACTACAGTATACACCCCCGCTACCACAACAACGATATTGTTGTCCGGTTGAAAATCGTGAGAAATTTGGGAGAATTGATTCCACAGGAGATTTTCGGGAGGCGCAGTGAAATTCGGGAGTATGCCGCACCGTAACACAACATAAACAAAACAGAACAAACACTCAGACCCCCTTGCAGCACTAACTCTTCCGGGACACTACAGTATATACCCCCGCTACCACAACAACGATATTGTTGTCCGGTTGAAAATCGTGAGAAATTTGGGAGAATTGATTCCACAGGAGATTTTCGGGAGGCGCAGTGAAATTCGGGAGTATGCCGCACCGTAACACAACATAAACAAAACAGAACAAACACTCAGACCCCCTTGCAGCACTAACTCTTCCGGGACACTACAGTATACACCCCCGCTACCACAACAACGATATTGTTGTCTGGTTGGAAATTGGGAGAAATTCGGGAGAATGGATGCCCTGGGAGATTTTCGAAAAGGCAGTGAAATCAAGGAGTATGCCGCACTGTAACACAACAGAACAAATACCCAGAACCCTTGCAGCACTAACTCTTCCGGGACACTACAGTATACACCCCCGCTGCCACAACAACGATATTGTTGTCCGGTTGAAAATCGTGAGAAATTTGGTAGAATGGATTCCACAGGAGATTTTCGGGAGACGCAGTGAAATTCGGGAGTATGCCGCACCGTAACACAACATAAACAAAACAGAACAAATACCCAGAACCCCTTGCAGCACTAACTCTTCCGGGACACTATACACCCCCGCTACCACAACAACGATATTGTTGTCCGGTTGGAAATTGGGAGAAATTCGGGAGAATGGATGCCCTGGGAGATTTTTGGGAGGGGCAGTGAAATCAAGGAGTATGCCGCATTGTAACACAACAGAACAAATACCCAGAACCCTTGCAGCACTAACTCTTCCGGGACACTATACACCCCCGCTACCACATCAACGACATTGTTGTCCGGTTGAAAATCGTGAGAAATTTGGGAGAATGGATTCCACAGGAGATTTTCGGGAGGCGCAGTGAAATTCGGGAGTATGCCGCACCGTAACACAACATAAACAAAACAGAAAAAATACCCAGAACCCCTTGCAGCACTAACTTTTCCGGGACACTATACACCCCCGCTACCACAACAACGATATTGTTGTCCGGTTGGAAATTGGGAGAAATTCGGGAGAATGGATGCCCTGGGAGATTTTTGGGAGGGGCAGTGAAATCAAGGAGTATGCCGCATTGTAACACAACAGAACAAATACCCAGAACCCTTGCAGCACTAACTCTTCCGGGACACTATACACCCCCGCTACCACAACAACGATATTGTTGTCTGGTTGGAAAATGGGAGAAATTCGGGAGAATGGATGCCCTGGGAGATTTTCGGGAGGGGCGGTGAAATCAAGGAGTATGCCGCACTGTAACACAACAGAACAAATACCCAGAACCCTTTCAGCACTAACTCTTCCGGGACGCTACAATATACACCCCCGCTGCCACGACAACGATATTTTGTACGGTTGAAAATCATAAGAAATGTGGGAGAATGGATTCCGCAGGAGATTTTCGGGAGGCGCAGTGATATTCGGGAGTATGCCGCACCGTAACACAACATAAACAAAACAGAAAAAATACCCAGAACGCCTTGCAGCACTAACTCTTCCGGGACACTACAGTATACACCCCCACTACCACAACAACGATATTTTTGTCCGGTTGGAAATTGGGAGAAATTCGGGAGAATGGATGCCCTGGGAGATTTTCGAGAGGGGCAGTGAAATCAAGGAGTATGCCGCACTGTAACACAACAGAACAAATACCCAGAACCCTTGCAGCACTAACTCTTCCGGGACGCTACAATATGCACCCCGGCTGCCACAACAACGATATTGTTGTCCGGTTGAAAATCGTGAGAAATTTGGGAGAATGGATTCCACAGGAGATTTTCGGGAGGCGCAGTGAAATTCGGGAGTATGCCGCACCGTAACACAATATAAACAAAACAGAACAAATACCCAGAACGCCTTGCAGCACTAACTCTTCCGGGACACTACAGTATACACCCCCACTACCACAACAACGATATTTTTGTCCGGTTGGAAAATGGGAGAAATTCGGGAGAATGGATGCCCTGGGAGATTTTCGGGAGGGGCGGTGAAATCAAGGAGTATGCCGCATTGTAACACAACAGAACAAATACCCAGAACCCTTGCAGCACTAACTCTTCTGGGACGCTACAATATACACCCCGGCTGCCACAACAACGATATTGTTGTCCGGTTGAAAATCGTGAGAAATTTGGGAGAATGGATTCCACAGGAGATTTTCGGGAGGCGCAGTGAAATTCGGGAGTATGCCGCACCGTAACACAACATAAACAAAACAGAAAAAATACCCAAAACCCCTTGCAGCACTAACTCTTCCGGGACACTATACACGCCCGCTACCACAACAACGATATTGTTGTCCGGTTGGAAAATGGGAGAAATTCGGGAGAATGGATGCCCTGGGAGATTTTTGGGAGGAGCAGTGAAATCAAGGAGTATGCCGCATTGTAACACAACAGAACAAATACCCAGAACCCTTGCAGCACTAACTCTTCTGGGACGCTACAATATACACCCCCGCTGCCACAACAACGATATTGTTGTCCAGATATTGTTAGGTTTTGTATTAATGTTCCTAAAAAAAGATATACAGGCCCCCAGACACACTTTTTTAAATCTAAATCTGGCCCCCTGAGTAAAATGATTGCCCAGGTATGCTCTACAGCCTGCGGCACGTTAGCGACTTCAGCTGCGTCGCACGTCAATTTAGACAATATTTTTTTTCCTCCCCCCCTGCGCATTGACCTTCAAATGTATCCGTGACGGCACCGACGCCGCGTTACAGACTAGCGCACTAACGCCGTAGCCCGTCGCCAACTCGCTGTAGCCTCGAGCTCTCAGGCGGCGCATCCGAGCTTGGCAGCTTGTGCCTAGGACACATCCAACGCAGGCACGCCTTGGCGAGGAGGCGCCGGAGAGCTTTGTGCCGCCAGTCGGGTCCGAGCCGATGCTCTGGTGTACAAAAGCACCCGGCGCACTCAGTGACCCGTGGGGGACAAACTGGATCTATGACAACAGTCCGCCACTGCACCATTAACCTTGGACAAAGTAACTAGTAATAGTCTTCTTTTTGCCTTCTCTTTAAAAAAAAAAAAAGGATTTCCCCAGAGAACCTGTACAGAGGAGGCAATACCGCACAACTATTGCATGCGACGTTTACAAAAATCGAATCACGCTTGCAGGACGTAAAGAAAAACAAGTTGTTCCTCCCACAAAACATGGGTCGGAGATACATGAATTAACTTTTCATGGTGGCATAGGGCAGAGATTTTCAACCTTTTTTTTTAAGCCAAAGCACATTTTTTTGCGTTGGAAAAATCCAGAGGCACACAGAAGAGGTCAGGTTCAAACACTGACGACACCTATTAAACAGACAAGAAGCAAGGAAACCATGCAGAGACAGAGTTCAATTTAGCTCAATGAGGAGAACGCATGGCGCTGCACACTTAGTCACAGTCTCGCCCTACGCTCTAAGGTTCAGCTCCCGCATCCCTCTATTTATTCAGGAGTTCCATAGTCAACATCACTGACGCCGCCTCTAAAAGGAGTGGTCACAAAGCAGGTCCAGTACGCACAATACATGACGGAATGTGCTGGACCTTGTGATTTCATTGTTTCTGCTTCGTCTACGTCAGGGGTCTCAAACTCAATTTACCTGGGGGCCACTGGATGCAGAAACTGGGTGCACTTTTTAATGGATTCACCTGCTTTGAATAGTTTTCCCGCCCTAGCAACATACTTGCCAAATTTGGCGATCTTTCCGGGAAACACCCGAATATCACCCGGGGCAACCATTCTACTGGTTTTCCCCCGGACAGCAATATTAGGGGCGTGTCCTGATGGCGCTGCTTTTAACGTCCTCTATAACCTGGCGCCTCGTCCGCTTTGCTAACACACAAAAAGTGTGCCGGCCCTGTCACATAATGTATGAGGCTTTTACAGACCCATGGACGGAAGTGACTGTAAGACATACAGGTCACACTGAGGGTTGCCGTGTAAACAACTTTATCAGTGTTACAAATATGCGCCACACTGTGAACCCACACCAAACAAGATTGACACACACATTTTGGGAGAACATCTGCACCGTAACACAACAGAAGAAATACCCAGAATCCAATGCAGCCCTAACTCTTTCGGGCTACAATAGGGGAGGCGTGGGTGTATAGCCTTCCACTGTTCCCGACATCTAAAAAGCAATTGGCTACCTACTGATATGGAAGAGTATTACAAGGTTACTCTGCCGACTATAATTGCTGGATTGCAAAAAATATTTTTAACCCAAAAAGGGGAAATTAGATCATCTCCCACGGCACACCAGACTGTATCTCACAGTACACTAGTGGTTGAAAAACACTGGCAAAGGGGTTAGTGCGTGTGACTCAAAATAAGAAGGCTTTGGGTTGGATCCCCGAACTCAGAGATTTTCTGTGTGGAGTTTGCATGTTCTCCCCGTGACTGCGTGGGTTCCCTCCGGGTACTCCGGCTTCCTCCCACTTCCAAAGACATGCACCTGGGGATAGGTTGATTGGCAACACTAAATTGGCCCTAGTGTGTGAATGTGAGTGTGAATGTTGTCTGTCTAGCTCTGTTAGCCCTGCAATGAGGTGGCAACTTGTCCAGGGTGTACACCGCCTTCCGCCCAAATGCAGCTGGGATAGGCGACAATTATTAAGCAGATTAATAGGAGTATCACATAGTATGAGAGAAAACTACAAAACCCAAAACCGGTGAAGTTGGCATGTTATATAAATTGTAAATAAAAACAAAATACAATGATTTGCAAATCATTTTCAACTTATATTCAATTGAATGGACCGCAAAGACAAGATATTTAACATTTGAACCGTAAACATTACTTGATGCCTGCAACATTTCTCAAAAAAAACTAGCACAAGTGGCACAAAAGGACTGAGACACTGCAACAGGAGAGCAAACAGCATCCTCGGGGACTCATCCCACCCAGGTCACCACTGGCTTGAACTCTCGCCCTCAGGGAGGCGCTATAAGACCATTTTACTATGTTTTTCCATTTTAAATTGTTTTATTATTGTTTGTTGTCTTAAGACTATTTTATGTAGGTTTGTTTTAAAAGCACTGAGCTGGATTGCTGTCCAATTTCGTCGTGTCCATACAACGACAATAAAAGTATTCTGATTCAGAAAGTTGAGGAATGCTCATCAAACGCTTATTTGGAACATCCCGCAGGTGAACAGGCTCATTGGGAACTAGTGGGTGCCATGAAATGCTCAGTCATTGACAAACAAGGATGGGGCGAGGGTCACCACTTTGTGAACAAATGTATGAGAAAATTGTGGAACAATTCAAGAACAACATTTCTCAACGAGCTATTGCAAGGAGTTCAGGGATTTCAGCATAATGGCCGTAATATCATCAAAAGGTTCAGACAATCTGGAAAAAAATCACTGCACGTCAGCGGCAAGACCAACATTGAATGCCTGTGACCCCTCAGGCAGTCTTGCATCAAAACCACTGTGTAAAGGATATCACCTTTGTTTACCTGTATCTCATCTTTTTTTTAAGGGGCGCCGGAAGTCGGCAGACCCGTCAGCGATCCTGTTCTGTCTCCCTGTAATGTTTGTCTGATCTTGAATGGGATTGTGCTGAAAATTTGTATTTTCCTGAAAGAATAAATAAAGTATTATCTAATCTAATCTTATCTAACCACATGGGCTCAGGAACACTTTGGAAAACCACTGTCAGTGACTACAGTTTGTCGCCACATATGTGAATGCAAGTTAAACCTGTATTATGCAAAGCCAAAGCCATTTATCAACAACACCCAGAAATGCCGCCGGCTTCTCTGGGCCCGAGCTCATCTAAGATGGACTGATGCAAAGTGGAAATGTGTTCTATGGCCTGACGAGTCCACATTTCAAATTGTTTTTTTGGAAACTGTGGACGTCCGGACCCATCCGGATTGTTCTAGGTGCAAAGTTCAAAAGCCAGCATCTGTGATGGTATGGGGGTGTTTTAGTGCCCAAGGCATGGGTAACTTACACATCTGTGAAGGCACCATTAATGCTGAATGGTACGTACAGGTTTTGGAGCAACATATGTTGTCATCCAAGCAACGTTATCACGGACGCCCCTGCTTATTTCAGCAAGACAAGGCCAAGCCACGTGTTACAACAGCAGGGCTTCATAGTAAAATAGTACAAGTACCAGACCTGTCTCCTATTGAAAATGTGTGGCACATTATGAAGACTGTTGAACAACTTAAGCTGTACATCAAGCAAGAATGGGAAGTAATTCCACCTGAAAAGCTTCAAAAATTGAGTGTTGTTAAAAGGAAAGGCCATGTAACAAAGTGGTAAAAATGCCATTTTTTTTGCAATGTGTTTGTGCTATTAAATTCTAAATAAATGATTATTTGTTTCTCAGTTGGAACATTAAATATCTTGTCAAATAATATCTTTATTGCAAAAGGCTTTAATGTCATGTACTCCACAATATGGATTTTCAGACCACATCAGTTTTAAAGTCGTAACAATATTGACATTGCAGTGAACTTGACAAGATACAAAAAGTCAAATCAATAAATCCATGAGCTTCTGGGGGGGGGGGGGGAAATGCTAATAAAAAAGCAGCAATTACTAAACAAATGAACGATAACGGGTGTCACAACTCTGCGAGCGGATGAAAAATCGATCTCGTTTGTATTCCGCGTCGACCTCCGCAATCACAAGCGTCGCCGTGATTGTGTCCCGCTATTGTTTTTCCTCTGGCGGGGGGGGGGGGGGGGGTCGTACGCAGGAGAGAAATAAGACTCATCACTCATCAGACTCATTAGACTGGCGACGGCCCGGGCGTGTTACGGGACAACGCGAGGCGTGGAAGAAAACGCCAAGGATGGTTTCTTCCGCCGATAACGACAATAACTAATATCCTGTTTGAATAAAGTCCTGTCTAAAAAACAGATTGCAAAAAGTATGATCGTCAAAACTAATACAATTATGACTGCATGCATTATCATGCATAAGCATTTTTTATTTATTTATTTTTCAAAATAAGCAAACATTTTCAAACTCCAATTAAATAAGTAATTGGACTCTTAGCTGTAAATCTGTAAAATCTGATTGAAAAAGTAGCATATTAACATGAACATGCTAACATGCTAACGTGCTAAAATTTAACACTTTTCAGTATATCTAGGTTCAAACATACTAAAAAAAAAAGCTAAATTGATAGCCAAAAAAATGCCAACGTCAACACACTAACAAAGGAAAAGTTCCATTTCCAAGATGGCCCAAGTCGCAAAATAAATTAAAAAAATAGCAATGAAATGTAAAAAAATAACTAAAATTATAGCTTAGAACGTTAGCATGCTAAAACAGGTAGCAGGGTTGCAAGGTAAGAAATCCATTATATTTTGGCATCAAAGTTTTAAACGATTGCACGCTAGTGTTAGCATAGCATGCTACTGTAACATTACATTATCATACATAAGCAATTTTTATTTAATTTTTTTTCAAAATAAGCAACATTTGTAAAAGTGAAATTAACAAAATATTTTGACTCTTAGCTATAAACCTGTGAAATGTGATTGAAAACGTAGCATACTAACATAAACATGCTAACATGCTAGTTTGCTAAAAGTTAACCGAGTAACACATTTTGGTACATCTAGGTTCAAACATACTAAATAAGATAAATTGATAGCCAAAAACATCCCAACGTCAACATGCTAACATAGGAACAGTTCTATTTCCAAGATGGCCCTAGTAGCAAAATACAAATTTTTTTAGCAATGGACTGTAAATAAAATTGCTAAAATAATAGCTTAAAATGTTAGCATGCTAGAACAGGTAGCATGGTTGCAAGGTAAGAAATCCAGTATATTTTGGAATTAAAGGTTTAACTATTGCACGCTAGTGTTAGCATAGCATGCTACTTTCACATCGCATTATCGTACATAAGTATTTTTTATTTTAATTTTTTCAAAATAAGCAACATTTGTAAACTGAAATTGACAAAATATTTTGACTCTTAGCTGTATATTTGTGAAATGTGATTGAAAAAGTAGCATATTAACATAATCATGCTAACATGCTAAAAGTTAACCAAGTAACACATTTTGGGATATCTAGATTCAGACATACCAAAAAAGCTAATTTGATAGCCAAAAACATGACAACATCGACATGCTAACAAAGGAAAAGTTCCATTTCCAAGATGGCTCAAGTAGCAAAATAAAAATAATTTTAGCAATTAAATGTAAGAAAAAATGGCTAAAAATATAGCTTAAAATGTTAGCATGCTAAAACAGGTAGCATGGTTGCAAGGTAAGAAATCCATTATATTTTGGCATTAAAGGTCAAATGATTGGATGCTAGTGTTAGCATAGCATGCTACTGTAACATTTCATTATCATACACAAGCATTTTTTTTAATTAAAATAAGCAATAATTTGTAGACAAAAATTAACAAAATAATTTGACTCTTAGCTGTAAATCTGTGACATGTGATTGAAAAAGTAGCAAATTAACATACACATGCTAACATGCTAATTTGCTAAAAGTTAACCGAGTAACACATTTTGGTACATCTAGGTTCAAACATACATAAGCTAAATTGATAACCAAAAACATGCGAACGCCAACATGCTAACAAAGGAACAGTTTCCAAGATGGCCCAAGTAGCAAAATAACTTTTTTTTAGCAATGAACTGTAAAAAAAATTGCTAAAATAATAGCTTAAAATGTTAGCATGCTAGAACAGGTAGCATGGTTGCAAGGTAAGAAATCCATTATATTTGGGCATTTAAGGTTTAAACGATTGCACACTAGTGTTAGCATAGCATGCTACTGTAATATTACATTATCATACATAAGCAGTCTGCTGAAAATGATGGAAAGTGCCACTCCACAAAGAAACTGATTTTTTTAAAGCTAATTCAACACTCTACTGCCATCTGGTGGCTAAAGTGGATAGTACACCCCCCCTTATTCATCACGTTTTATGTGACGAATGGGGCCATTAAGAATTGGCTTCCCACTGTAGTTGTAGAATCATTTATTATGTTTTTTTTGTTCAATTTGCTTTGTTGTAAATCCAGGAGATTTATGTGATATTTGCTTTCTATTAAGGCGACAACAAAAAGGGGTGGGCTTGTTAGCTGGAGGAGACAGATAGGGTGTTGTTCTCCCATACACGCCGTGCGTGCCTGTGCTATACTTGCCAAACCTCCAGATTTTCCCGGGAGACTCCCGAATTTCACGGCCCCTCCCGAGAATCTCCCGGAATTTCTCCCAATTTCCGCCCGGACAACAATATTGGGTGCGAGATTTTCGGGAGGGGCAGTGAAATTCGGGAGTCTCCCGGGAAAAACGTGAGGGTTGGAAAGTATGCCGCGCCGTAGCACAACATAAACACAACAGAAGAAATACCCAGAAACCCTTGCAGCACTGACTCTTCCGGGACGCTACAATACACCCTGTTTACCACAACAACGATATTGTTGTCCGGTTGGAAATCGGGAGAAATTCGGGAGAATGGATGCCCAGGGAGAATTTCAGGAGGGGAAGTGAATTTCGGGAAAACATCCGCACTGTAACACAACAAAACAAATACCCAGAACCCCTTGCAGCACTATCTCTTCCGAGACGCTACAATATACACTCCTGCTACCACAACAATGATATTGTTGTCGGGTTGGAAATTTGGGAGAATGGATGCCCCGGGAGATTTCGAGAGGGGCAGTGAAATTCGGGAGTATACCATATCGTAACACAAGAGAACAAATACCCAGAACCCATTGCACCACTAACTCTTCCGGGACGCTACTATTTACACCCCCGCTACCACAACAACGATATTGTTGGAAATCGGGAGAAATTTGGGAGAATGGATGATTTTCGGGAGTTGCAGTGAAATTTGGGAGTATGCCGCACCGTAACACAACATGAACACAACAGAACAAATACCCAGAACCCCTTGAAGCACTAACTCTTCCAGAACACTACAATATACACCCCCGCTACCACAACAACAATATTGTTGTCCGGTTGGAAATCGGGAGAATGGATCCCCCGGGAGATTTTCGGGAGGGTTAGTGAAATTCGGGAGAACATCTGCACCGTAACACAACAAAACAAATACCCAGAACCCCTGGCAGCACTAACTCTTCCGGGACACTACAATATACACCCCCGATACCACAACAACGATATTGTTGTCCTGTTGGAAATCCGGAGAAATTCGGGATGCCCCGGGAGATGATCGGGAGGGGCAGTGAAATTCGGGACAACATCCGCACCGTAACACAACATAAACACCATCCATCCATCCATTGTCTACCGCTTATTCCCTTTTGGGGTCGCGGGGGGCGCTGGCGCCTATCTCAGCTACAATCGGGCGGAAGGCGGGGTACACCCTTGACAAGTTGCCACCTCATCATAAACACAACAGTACAAATACCCAGAAACCCTTGCAGCACTACCTCTTCCGGGAAGCTACAATTTAGACCCCAGATACCACAACAACGATATTGTTATCCGGTTGGAAATCAGAAATCGGGACAATGGATGCCCCGAGGGATTGTTTGAGTGGGGCAGTTAAATTCCGGAGAACATCCACACTGTAACACAACATAAACACAACAGAACAAATACCCAGAATCCCTTGCAGCACTAACTCTTCCAGGACACTACAATACACACCCCCGCTACAAAAACAACGATATAGTTGTCCTGTTGGAAATCGGGAGAAATTCGGGAGAATGGATGCCCTGGGAGATAATCCAGAGGGGCAGTGAAATTTGGGAGAAAATCCGCACCGTAACACAACAAAACAAATACCCAGAAACCCTTGCTGCACTAGCTCTTCCAGGACACTACAATATACACCCCCGCTACCACAACAACGTTATTGTTGTCCTGTTGGAAATCCGGAGAAATTTGGGAGAATAGATGCCCCGGGAGATTTTTGGGAGGGGCAGTGAAATCCGGGAGAACATCCGCACCGTAACACAACGTAAACACAACAGAACAAATACCCAGAAACCATTGCAGCACTAACTCTTCCGGGACACTACAATATACACCCCCGCTACCACAACAACGATATTGTTGTCTGGTTGGAAATCGGGAGAAATTTAGGAGAATGGATGCCTCGGGAGATTTGCGGGAAGGGCAGTGAAATCCGGGAGTATCCCGCACCATAACAAAACAGAACAAATACCTAGAACCCCTTGCATCACTAACGCTTCTATTTACACCCCCGCTACCACAACAACTATGTTGTTGTCCGGTTAGAAATCGGGAGAAATTTGGGAGAATGGATGCACCGGGAGATTTTCGGGAGGGGCAGAGAAATTCGGTAGTATGCCGCACCGTAACACAACATAAACATGACAGAACAAATACCCAGAACCCCTTGCAGCGCTAACTCTTCCGGGACACTACAATATTCACCCCCGCTACCACAACAACGATATTGTTGTCCGGTTGAAAATCAGAAATCGGGACAATGGATGCCCCGGGAGATTTTTGGGAAGGGCAGTGAAATTCGGGAGAACATCCGCACCGTAACACAACACAAACACAACAGAACAAACAACCCAGAACCCCTTGCAGCGCTAACCCTTCCGGGACACTACAATATTCACCCCCGCTACCACAACAACGATATTGTTGTCTGGTTGAAAATCAGAAATCGGGACAATGGATGCCCCGGAAGATTTTTGGGAAGGGCAGTGAAATTCGGGAGAACATCCGCACCGTAACACAACACAAACACAACAGAACAAACAACCCAGACCCCCTTGCAGCACTAACTCTTCCGGGGCGCCACAATATACACCCCCGCTGCCACCAAACCCCACCCCCTCCAACACCGCCCACCTCAACTCCAAAAAATCTCCCGAATTCGGAGGTCCCAAGGTTGTCAAGTATGCGTGTCACGTCGGGCCACTTTCGCGGCACGCCAAGCGACGCGGCGAGCCCCCGACGCAAGAGCGGGGAAGGAAAGAAAAACAAAAGGTATTGATATAAACGATGTGCCGACCGAGCGAGCCCCCCGCCCCTCCCCCGGGCAGGGCGAGCGAAGGTTCGCTCGATAGCAATTGATCGCGGGAGGCCTGCGCATTCGTCTTAATTCTGACTAATTAAGGCGGCGCCTGACGAGGAGTGGTGGAGGAGGTGGCAGTTGGTCTTGGCGTCAGTGGGACCTCCCAGATTATGAAAATCAAGCCCCCGTGTTTACAAAGCGTGGAACAAGTGCCGGATTAAGAAAACCGGCTCAGGGAACAACAAGCGTGGCCACATTAGCGTCGGCGCTGAAATAATTCCCGTGTCGTCAGCGGCTGTCCTGATAGGCAGCTAAATCCTTTCTGCACATCGTGTGCGTGCCTGTGTGTGTGTGTGTGAGAGAGAGAAGTGCTGATTATCTTCTGCCAGCGCCACCGTGGCCTTTTGCTCGTCGAGAGAAGGCGAGACGGACTCGTTTGAAGACCTCAAACGTTCCGCAGATACACATCGCCGGCTTGTTAATTGGCCGGAAAGGAAAAAGGGGAAAAAAGTTTGTTCTGATCACAGGATACAATCCGGAAAGTGAGCCAAATCTGTCTTGTGAAGTGACATCGTGCAAGTATGACGTCTTGTAAACATGTCGGACGGAGTGATATCGCCGGCGACGAAGGACGGACGTTTGACTGACTCCGGGGGAAATGGGAATAATGCTGCTGTGTACTTAATATAACAGGGGTGTGCAAAGTGCGGCCAAAGGGCCATTTGCGGCCCGTAGCTCATTTTTTAACAACCCGCATTGTAATATTAGCATGTTAGCTTTTTTTTTTTTTTGCAAATTTTGTAGGTATGCACCTCAGCGTCAAATATTTTGTTGCTTGAAAAATTATACCTGTTAGCTTGCTAGCTTTTTTTTTTTAGCAAATTGTGTAAGTTAGCCACCGGACCTGTGCCCCCCTTCCACAAGGGAATGGGGGTCAGAGTAGTAAAGAAAAGAAACAGCAGATCAACTGGTCTAAAAAGGGGGGGTCTGTTTTAAGGCTAGAGTATACAAATGAGTTTTAGGATGGGACTTAAATGCTTCTACTGAGGTAGCATTTTCAACTGTTACCGGGAGAGTATTCCATAGTACTGGAGCCCAAATAGAAAACGCTCTATAGCCTGCATACTTTTTTTGGGCTCTGGGAATCACTAATAAGCCGGAGTTCTTTGAACGCAGATTTCCTTTTTGGGGGGATTGCTTTCCAAATCAAGAGGTAGTTTCTTTCCGTTTGAATGTTAGACCATCCCGAGATGACGATATGACTGTATTATAGTGGGCTGGTCTCCTGAAGCTTCAGTAAAAACTTGTTGATATTCCAACCGGCGGCATAGCTCGGTCGGTGGAGTGGCCGTGCCGGCACCTTGGGGGTTGAAGGTTCGATTCCCGCTTCCGCCATCCTAGTCACTGCCGTTGTGTCCTTGGGCAAGACACTTTACCCACCAGCTCCGAGTGCCACCCACACTGGTTTAAATGTAGCTTAGATATTGGGTTTCACTATGTGGAGAGCTTTGAGTCACTCGAGAAAAGCACTATATAAATATAATTCACTTCACTTCTTGCCGGGACATATGGTACAATACAATCGGCAAGATAAGATTGAGCTAGACCGTGTAGTATTTTATACATAAGTAGTAAAACGTAAAAATCACATCTTAAGTGCACAGGAAGCCAGTGCAGGTGAGCCAGGATAGGTATGTATATATAGGTATATATGTATGTATGTATACAGATGTACACTAGCTCTTCCAGGACACTACAATATACACCCCCGCTACCACAACAATGATATTGTTGTCCTGTTGGAAATCCGGAGAAATCTGGGAGAATAGATGCCCCGGGAGATTTTTGGGAGGGGCAGTGAAATCCGGGAGAACATCCGCACCGTAACACAACGTAAACACAACAGAACAAATACCCAGAAACCATTGCAGCACTAACTCTTCCGGGACGCTACAATATAGACCCCCGCTACCACAACAACGATATTGTTGTCTGGTTGGAAATCGGGAGAAATTTAGGAGAATGGATGCCTCGGGAGATTTGCGGGAAGGGCAGTGAAATCCGGGAGTATCCCGCACCGTAAAACAACAGAACAAATACCCAGAACCCCTTGCATCACTAACTCTTCCGGGACGCTACTATTTACACCCCCGCTACCACAACAACTATGTTGTTGTCCGGTTAGAAATCAGGAGAAATACTGGAGAATGGCTGCCCTAGGAGATTTTCAGGAGTCGCAGTGAAATGTGGGAGTATGCCGCACCGTAACACATTATAAACACAACAGAAAAAATACCCAGAACCCGTTGCAGCACTAACTCTTCCGGGACACTACAATACACACCCCCGCTACCACAACAACGATATTGTTGTCCAGTTGGAAATCGGGAGAATAATATGATCAAACTTTATTGGTCTTGTCAAAAGTCTAGCAGCAGCATTTTGTACCAACTGTAATCTTTTAATGCTAAACATAGGGAGACCCGAAAATAATACGGTGTCAATGTTGTTGTTTTCTTTTGAAAAGGCATGTTATATATCCAAACGGTCCTGTTTTTCAGGGACAGGCACCAATTGAATTGATTTCACTCCATTTCAATGGGGAGACATTGAAGTGTTTTGAGTTAAGAGCTCCGTTGCACAACCGGTTAAGCTCATGAGTAGAGGTACTACTGTAAAGCCTTACTTCTTCACAGTCCTCAAAAGAACTTTAGAAAACTAAACGATTGACATTGAGGCCGCCCGACGGTTGAGTGAAAAGCCGGCAAAGAATACATGCCGACTAAGGAAACGAAGGTCTCAAAAAGTGGTGAAATAGAATCCTGGGGTTGGAATCCGCTGTATGACTGAGATGAATGAGGTATGAGTGTAAATGTTCAAGGATGTAGTACACATTCAAAGTCAGTATACTGCTGAGTAGAACTTGAATACCAAAAAAGACAAATTTCCAAACAAAAACAAATCGTTCCATACGAAAACTTATTTCTCCGCTTGACCCTAGACGATAAAAGTATGAGAATTTTTAGCAAACTATTGATTATCTTGTGTTGCACCAACATTGATCTGCAGCATTCTTTATGTCCTATTCACAAAGGGCTACTTGATTGACAGGCGGCCGACAATCAACACACAGTGAGTGCCTACGCAGGGGAAGCCTTGGAGGTTGGCGAGGGTGTAAAGTTAGCGTCCACGAATGACAATACCGCTAACAACCGTTTGCTTCTGCAAGCAGCCTTTCAGTCGCTCTGCAACAAGAAGGAGCACTGAAGGAGCTGGGAGCCAGAAAGATCAAGGTCAGAAGGACAATAAGAATCCGTATAGAAAGCCAATCGGGAGCCTGAAGAAACGTATTTCCATAAACAGGCAGAATGACAACAATGGCAAATTGGGATGGAAAGAACTGAAATGGTTGTCATAGGGCAGGGGTCGGCAACCTTTACCACTCAAAAAGCCATTTTGACCCGTCTCACAAAATAAAGAAGACAATGGGAGCCGCAACCATTCTCGCGAATATCTGCTAGTGGTCACCCAGATAACAATAATAAGGGTGTGCTATGAATGAATCAATCAATCAATGTTTATTTATATAGCCCCAAATCACAAATGTCTCAAAGGACTGCACAAATCATTACGACTACAACATCCTCGGAAGAACCCACAAAAGGGCAAGGAAAACTCACACCCAGTGGGCAGAGAGAATTCACATCCAGTGGGACGCCAGTGACAATGCTGACTATGAGAAACCTTGGAGAGGACCTCAGATGTGGGCAACCACCCCCCTCTAGGGGACTGAAAGCAATGGATGTCGAGCGGGTCTAACATGATACTGTGAAAGTTCAATCCATAGTGGCTCCAACACAGCCGCGAGAGTTCAGTTCAAGCGGATCCAAGACAGCAGCGAGAGTCCCGTCCACAGGAAACCATCTCAAGCGGATCAGCAGCGTAGAGATGTCCCCAACCGATACAGGCGAGCGGTCCATCCTGGGTCCCGACGAGCGGTCCATCCTGGGTCTCGACTCTGGACAGCCAGTACTTCATCCATGGTCATCGGACCGGACCCCCTCCACAAGGGAGGGGGGGGACATAGGAGAAAGAAAAGAAGCGGCAGATCAACTGGTCTAAAAAGGAGGTCTATTTAAAGGCTAGAGTATACAGATGAGTTTTAAGGTGAGACTTAAATGCTTCTACTGAGGTAGCATCTCGAACTGTTACCGGGAGGGCATTCCAGAGTACTGGAGCCCGAACGGAAAACGCTCTATAGCCCGCAGACTTTTTTGGGGCTTTATGAATCACTAATAAGCCGGAGTCTTTTGAACGCAGATTTCTTGCCGGGACATATGGTACAATATAATCGGCAAGATAGGCTGGAGCTAGACCGTGTAGTATTTTATACGTAAGTAGTAAAACCTTAAAGTCACATCTTAAGTGCACAGGAAGCCAGTGCAGGTGAGCCAGTACAGGCGTAATGTGATCAAACTTTCTTGTTCTTGTCAAAAGTCTAGCAGCCGCATTTTGTACCAGCTGTAATCTTTTAATGCTAGACATGGGGAGACCCGAAAATAATACGTTACAGTAATCGAGACGAGACCTAACAAACGCATGGATAATGATCTCGGCGTCTTTAGTGGACAAAATGGAGCGAATTTTAGCGATATTACGGAGATGAAAGAAGGCCGTTTTAGTAACGCTTTTAATGTGTGACTCAAAGGAGAGAGTTGGGTCGAAGATAATACCCAGATTTTTTACAGAGTCACCTTGTTTTATTATTTGGTTGTCAAATGTTAAAGTTGTATTATTAAATAGAGGTCGGTGTCTAGCAGGACCGATAATCAGCATTTCCGTTTTTTTGGCATTAAGTTGCAAAAAGTTAGCGGACATACATTGTTTAATTTCATTAAGACACGCTTCCAACTGACTACAGTCCGGCGTGTTGGTCAGCTTTAGGGGCATGTAGAGTTGGGTGTCATCAGCATAACAGTGAAAGCTAATACCGTATTTGCGTATGACGTCACCCAGCGGCAGCATGTAGATGCTGAAGAGTACAGGGCCAAGGACCGAACCCTGGGGAACTCCACACGTTACCTTAACATAGTCCGAGGTCACATTGTTATGGGAGACGCACTGCATCCTATCAGTAAGATAAGAGTTAAACCATGACAGGGCTGAGTCTGACATACCAATTTGTGTTTTGATACGCTCTAATAAAATATTATGATCGACGGTATCGAAAGCAGCGCTAAGATCGAGGAGCAGCAAAATAGATGACGCATCAGATGAAGCCATTGCATCAAATGAAGCCATTGCCTTTGACGCCTTCTACAACATGCTTGCCAGTCCGACAAAATGTTGTATGTGGCTTCCGCAGAATCGCAGATACACGTACGAGATTGCAAGGCATACTGGTTGATACAGGTTACACTGAAGGTGTGATATGAACAACTTTAACATTCTTACTAATATGCGCCAAACTGTGAACCCACACCAAACAATCCAATCCAATCCACTTTATTTATATAGCACATTTAAACAACAATAACATTTCCAAAGTGCTGCACAGCCATGTTAAAAACAATTGTAAAAAAAAATAAATAAAAAAAATAAAATAAAAAAAGTATATATAAATATATTATGCTCCACCAATGACTGGATAAAAACAAAAAATAAATAAATATAAAACCAATAAAAACAATATAAAAACAAATATGATTAAAAACTATTTTAAAGGGTAAAATCATTTAAAACAGTAAAATAGAAATCAAAGTGTATAAAAATCACAGAGGACAACAGAGGACAGAGGACCACACAACTCACGTGGTGTTAAAAGCCAAAGAATAAAAGTGGGTCTTAAGACGAGACTTAAAACACTCCACTGTGGAAGCAGTTTGAACATGGAACGGCAGAGTGTTCCAGAGCTTAGGGCCGACCACAGAGAAGGCCCTGTCTCCCCTGGTCTTAAGTCTGGTCTTGGGGACCACGAGCTGGAACTGGCTCTCGGACCCCAGAGCGTGCGCAGGAATGTAAATTTGGATAAGGTCCGAGATATATTGAGGTGCCAGTCCATGTAAAGATTTAAAAACAAACAGCAATGTTTTAAAATCAATTCTAAAATGAACAGGGAGCCAGTGCAAACTCTGAAGAATTGGGGTTATATGCTGGCGTTTCCTGGCCCCTGTTAAAAGTCGTGCTGCCGCTACAAATATGTGCCACACTGTCAACCCACACCAAAAAAGAATGACAGACACATTTCGGGAGAACATCCTCACAGTAACACAACATAAGGTGAGGATGTTCTCCCAAAATGTGTTTGTCATTCTTGTTTGGTGTGGGTTGACAGTGTGGCACATATTTGTAACAGTGTTGAAGTTGTTTATACGCCCACCCTCAGTGTGACCTGTGTGGCTGTTGATCAACAATGTCTTGCAGTCGCTTGCTGCGCCCACAGGAGCCTAATACAACATGTGACTGGGCTGGCGCGCTGTTTGTACAGGTTGTAGAGGACGCTATGGGCAGTGCCTCCACGGTGCCCCCTTAATATTGTTGTTTGGGTGAAATTCGGGAGAATGATCACCCCTGGAGGGGCACTGAAAATTGGAGTCTCCTTGAAAAATCGAGGGTATACAAGTATGATGCTGTATAGCGCCATTCATATATAACTCGCGGGCCGCACCAACATAAAATTTTCATGTTAAGGTGTGGGCCGCAAAATAATTGGCCCGCGGGCCGCATGTTTGAGACCCCTGTCTTGGATCCGCTTGAACTGAACTCCCGCGGCTGTGTTGGAGCCACTATGGATTGAACTTTCACAGTATCATGTTAGACCCGCTCGACATCCATTGCTTTCGGTCCCCTAGAGAGGGGGGGGTTGCCGACATCTGAGGTCCTCTCCAAGGTTTCTCATAGTCAGCATTGTCACTGGCGTCCCACTGGATGTGAATTCTCCCTGCCCACTGGGTGTGAGTTTTCCTTGCCCTTTTGTGGGTTCTTCCGAGGATGTTGTAGTCGTAATGATTTGTGCAGTCCTTTGAGACATTTGTGATTTGGGGCTATATAAATAAACATTGATTGATTGATTGATTGACCCCTGTTTTACGGTAATGTGTTAATAATTTCACACATAAGTCGCTCCTGAGTATAAGTCGCACCCCCGGCCAAACTATGAAAAAAACTGCGATTTATAGTCCAAAAAATACGGTAGTCATTTTTGTCGTCGGTTAGCACATGCCTAAAAAATTTTCGAGAAGAATTTAAAAGCCAAGGGGTAAATACGAGCCACTGAAAAATCGACTAATTGCAAAAATAGTCAATGATAGTCAACTATCAAAATAATTGTCGGTTGCAGCCTTAATTCTCCAGTGACCTTTAAGAGAGTGCGGTCTGTATAAAGAGTAAAAGGTATATATATATTTATATCTTGAAATAGTATTTTAACAGTCTGCTGCTGCCGAGAGCTCAACTTGAGATTTCTATCAGCTTCCCCCCTGAGGATGTCAACAATGCAAGGAGAAGGACGGGAGAGGGGGAGTGGAAGTCGTGAACGGGGGTGGGTGGCATCGGGTATAACGCCGCGTGTCTGGAGATGCCAATCTAGGCAACACACTCGCAGACATTTACAAGCAGGTGCGCGGGTCGGCCTCTCCCAAGACTCAGACAAAAGTGACACGATATCAGCAGTGCGACGTGACAGACAGGCGGCGTATCTGTATCAGACAGGACCTCATTGTCGGGACAAAATAGATCCGACTGGTCGGGCTGACCCGCGCCCTTTCCCGTGTCTCTCACAGGCCGGGGAGAGACTGACAGATAAGCTGGGATATCAGCGACTTCTTCTTTGACACCTAAACTTCCAATGCCCTTTCCACCGCCAGCTATTCATAACCCGTCTCGATACCTCCCCTGGACTCCCCTCTCCCTTGGAGGCCCAATCCACAAAGCCTGACAGCGTTCCAACCGCAAAAGAAACCACGGACGGTTTTTCAGAAGCTATGTCATTCGACTCACGTCGAATTAACAAATCAGGATGGACATGTCCCCTGAAATGTCTTTGTCATCAGCTGGAGTGTGATGTCTTAATGACTCTTTGGCTGTCGATAACGGTTCACAGAACTCGCCGCGGGCCCTGAGGGGGACAATTAGCGAGAGCAGGAGGATGTTTTGCTTGTGTCACTGCTGGTATCGCGACTAATAAGCTGTAATCTGCTGCTGTACACTCTAATGACACGCGGACCCTTAAGGCTTGTGTCAAGAACGGAAGGTGACAGCAAACAATACGATTACGATAACTGTTGTACTGTAGCATTATCATTTCTAAATCAGACATCAGGAACTTGGGATTTACCCTCAGTCAAGACAATAAAAGTGCATCACTAACTATCGTTTGGAATGGAACACAATCCTGAACCCTGGTCTTAGTCTTAGTTTGATCTGGACCTGCCTCGGTCTTGATCATTTTGACCTATTGACTCAATCTTGATATTAACTCAGTCTCAACTCGCTGTATCGCTTCAAATTTAAGCACAAGAAAGGCAGAATAACTTTCACTTCGACATCAGTCTTGACGTGATGCAGACTGTAGGGGGCACAGCTATACAGGTGTCATGAGACCACACTCAGAATTCACTCTCAGTCAAAAAAACTACAACTTAACTATGTATTTTTTTGAACTGTAACACAAACCTGAACTTTGGTGTTGGTCCTGACTTGATTTAGACCTGCCTTGGTCTCAATCCTCTTGACTCTGTCACCCATTGACTCGATCTTGGTATTGACTTAGTCTGAACCCTCTGCATCCATGTTTTTCCATTCAGATTTACGTAGGAAAAAGGCAGAATCACTTCCAGGTCCAACATCAGTCTTGACGTGATGCAGACTGAAGGGGGCGACAGCGACACAGGTTTCATGAGAGCGCAGTCAGGATTTAGTCAGGTTGACTAACTATCTTTTGAAACGAAACACAAACCCGATCTCAGGCCGTGGTCTTAATCGGGAGCTCAGGATTTACTCCCTGTCTAGATTAAAACAGTGCTTTACTAATTATCTTGTGGAATGTAACACAAACCTGAACTCTGGTCTTGTTCTTGACTTGATCTTGACCTGCCTTGGTCTTGAGCCTGTTGATTCTCCCAATCTTAGTCTAGTTTAAGTCTTGACGTGATGCAGACTGTAGGGGGCACAACTACACAGGTGTCATGAGACCGCACTCAGAATTTACTCTCAGTCAGAACCAAAAAAACTACGACTTTACTATCTATTTTTTTAACTGTAACCCAAACCTCAACTTTGGTGTTGGTCCTAGCTTGATCTCGACCTGCCTTGGTCTCGATCCTCTTGACTGTGTCACCCATTGACTCGATCTTAGTATTGACTTAGTCTGAACTCTCTGCATCCATGTTTTTCCATTCAGATTTAGGTACAAAAAAGTCAGAATCACTTCCAGGTCCAACCTAAGTTTGACGTGATGCAGACTGAAGAGGGCTATGGCGACACAGGAAGACCGCAGTTAGGATTAATGAGGTTAACTAAATATCTTTTGGAATGTAACACAAACCCGAACTCAGGTCGTGGTCTTAATCGGGAACTCAGGATTTACTCCCGGTCTAGATTAAAACAGTGCTTTACTAATTATCTTGTGGAATGTAACACAAACCTGAACTCTGGTCTTGTTCATGACTTGATCTTGACCTGCCTTGATCTTGAGCCTGTTGATTCTCCCAATCTTAGTCTAGTTTAAAAATTGATTTTCATCCAGATTTGGACAACAAAGGCAGAACAACTATCAGTTCAACATCAGTCTTGAAGTGATGCAGACTGTAGGGGGCACAACTACACAGGAGTCATGAGACTGCGCTCAGAATTTACTCTCAGTCAGAACCAAAAAAACTACAACTTAACTATCTATTTTTTGAACTGTAACGCAAACCTGAACTTTGGTGTTGGTCCTAGCTTGATCTCGACCTGCCTTGGTTTCGATCCTCTTGACTCTGTCACCCATTGACTCGATCTTGGTATTGACTTAGTCTGAACCCTCTGCATCCATGTTTTTCCATTCAGATTTACGTAGGAAAAAGGCAGACTCACTTCCAGGTCCAACATCAGTCTTGACGTGATGCAGACTGAAGGGGGCCACGGCGACACAGGAGTCATGAGAGCACAGTCAGGATTTAGTCAGGTTAACTAACTATCTTTTGAAACGAAACACAAACCCGAACTCAGGCCGTGGTCTTAATCGGGAAATCAGGATTTACTCTCGGTCAAGATTAAAAAAGTGCTTTACTAATTTTCTTGTGGAATGTAACACAAACCTGAAATCTTGTCTTGGTCTTGACTTGATCCCGACCTGCCTTGGTCTTCAGCCTCTTGATTCTCCCAATCTTAGTCTAGTTTAAGCCTCAACCTCCTGTAACAATTGTTTCCATCCAGATTTAGACAACAAAGGCAGAACAACTTTCAGGTTCAACATCAGTCTTGACGTGATGCAGACTGTAGGGGGCACAACTACACAGGTGTCATTAGACCGCGCTCAGAATTTACTCTCAGTCAGAACTAAGAAAAATACAACTTAACCATCTATTTTTTGAACTGTAACACAAACCTGAACTTTGGTGTTGGTCCTGACTTGATCTCGACCTGCCTTGGTCTCGATCCTCTTGACTCTGTCACCCATTGACTCGATCTTGGTATTGACTTAGCCTCAACCCTCTGCATCCATGTTTTTCCATTCAGATTTAGGTACGAAAAAAGCAGAATCACTTCCAGGTCCAACATCAGTCTTGACATGATGCGGACTGAAGGGGGCCAGGGCGACACAGGAGTCATGAGACCGCAGTCAGGATTTACCCTCATTCAGAACCAAAAAAACTACAACTTTACTATCTATTTTTTAACTGTAACCCAAACTTCAACTTTGGTGTTGGTGCTAGCTTGATTTCGACCTGCCTTGGTCTCGATCCTCTTGACTGTGTCACCCATTGACTCGATCTTGGTATTGACTTAGCCTCAACTCTCTGCATCCATGTTTTTCCATTCAGATTTAGGTACAAAAAAGTCAGAATCCCTTCCAGGTCCAACCTAAGTTTGACGTGATGCAGACTGAAGGGGGCCACGGCGACACAGGAGTCATGAGACTGCAGTTAGGATCCTAGTGAGGTTAACTAACTATCTTTTGGAAAGTAACACAAACCCGAACTCAGGTCGTGGTCTTAATCGGGAACTCAGGATTTACTCCCGGTCTAGATTAAAACAGTGCTTTACTAATTATCTTGTGAAATGTAACACAAACCTAAACTCTGGTCTTGGTCTTGACTTGATCCCGACCTGCCTTGGTCTTGAGCCTCTTGATTCTCCCAATCTTAGTCTAGTTTAAGCCTCAACCTCCTGTAACAATTGTTTTCATCCAGATTTAGACAACAAAGGCAGAACAACTTTCAGTTCAACATCAGTCTTGACGTGATGCAGCCTAGAGGGGGCCACAGCGACACAGGTGTCAGGAGACCCGCACTGTGCTGTCTCAGTGATGGCTACCAGCAGAGCAGGCTCGACTCAGCCAGTCATCGCCGACAAATGCGATGAGGCCTCCCCGGACCTACACCCCGTTTTTCAAGCATCACGTTTGTGTCGCCGTCCCGCTGGAACGATGACGGCATTCAGAGTGTTGTTGTTGACGTGGCATGAAGCTGTCAAGTGGAGATTTATCTTGATGCTAATGACCTTGCTTGGTGAGCCGCATGTTATTTATTCTTATGTGGCAGTAAGGGATTGTTTATTCTCAGGAATACTGTATTGTAAGAGTGAAATTCCTTCAAAAAGACCAGTTGTGGCAAAAACTCTGATATGAAAATGGACCTTTGAGATGCATCCAAGCATGTTTTTCATCCATCCATCCGTTTTCTTCCTCTTATCCGAGGTCGGGTCGCGGGGAAGTAGCCTAAGCAGAGAAGCCCAGACTTCCCTCTCCCCAGCCACTTCGTCTAGGTCCTACCGGGGGATCCCGAGGCAATGCCAGGACAGCTGGGAGACATAGTCTTCCCAACATGTCCTGGGTCTTCCCTTGCCCATGCCCTAAATACCTCCCTAAAGAGCCGTTCGGGGGCATCCTTACCAGATCCCCGAACAACCTCATGTGGCTCCTCTCAATGTGGAGGAGCAGCGGCTTTACTTTGAGCTCCTCCTGGATGACAGAGCTTCTTACCCTATCTCTACAACCTCGCGTCAACATATCTCTCCGACCTCCTTCAGCCTTACTGCCCCACTCGATCCCTAAGATCAGCCGATCAGCTGCTACTGACGGTCCCTGACACAAGGCTGAAGCTTTGAAGTGACAGAGCTTTCGCTGCTGCTGCACCCAAGCTCTGGAACGACCTACCTCTGAGTGTTGGACAAGCCTCCTCTCTTCCTGTTTTTAAATCTCTCTTAAAAACATACTTGTATTCCTTGGCTTTTAACACTAAGTGATATCCATCCTGCAATGGCGCCCCATTATACACCTGCTGTGAACCTGTTTTTATGTTTTTATGTTTTATTTATTTATTTTTTATCATGTTAACAGTTCGAGATGCTACCTCAGTAGAAGCATTTAAGTCTCACCTTAAAACTCATCTGTATACTCTAGCCTTTAAATAGACCTCCTTTTTAGACCAGTTGATCTGCCGCTTCTTTTCTTTCTCCTATGTCCCCCCCTCCACATCCATGGTCCGATAACCATGGATGAAGTACTGGCTGTCCAGAGTCGAGACCCAGGATGGACCGCTCGCCTGTATCAATTGGGGACATCTCCACGCTGCTGACCCGCCTCCGCTTGAGATGGTCTCCTGTGGACGGGACTCTCGCTGCTGTCTTGGATCCGCTTTGAACTGAACTCTCGCGGCTGTGTTGGAGCCACTATGGATTGAACTTTCACAGTATCATGTTAGACCCGCTCGACATCCATTGCTTTCGGTCCCCTAGAGGGGGGGGGGGTTGCCCACATCTGAGGTCCTCTCCAAGGTTTCTCATAGTCAGCATTGTCACTGGCGTCCCACTGGATGTGAATTCTCCCTGCCCACTGGGTGTGAGTTTTCCTTGCCCTTTTGTGGGTTCTTCCGAGGATTTTGTAGTCGTAATGATTTGTGCAGTCCTTTGAGACATTTGTGATTTGGGGCTATATAAATAAACATTGATTGATTGATTGATTGATGTTCTGTTTGTGTTGTGTTGTTTGCTCGGTCCTCGTATTATCTTTTAACCTGTCCATTGTACAGCACTTTGGCTACCCCTATGGTAAATTTTAAATGTGCTTTATAAATAAAGTTGATTTGATTTGATCTCTAAGGGATTAATTGATTGATTGAAACTTTTATTAGTAGATTGCACAGTTCAGTACATATTCCATACAATTGACCACTTAATGGTAACACCCGAATAAGTTTTTCAACTTGTTTAAGTCGGGGTCCACGTTAATCAATTCATGGTAAAGTTTGCCGAGCTAGCCAGGAGTCGAATCTTAGAATCTTCTGGTCCATAGTCAGACAGCTTATCCATTGTGCCACTAGCCCTAGAAGAGAGCCCCGTAAGACCCAGCGGAGGATTCTCATTTCGGCCGCTTGTACCCGAGATCTTGTCATTTTGGTCATAACCCAAAGCTCATGACCATAGGTGAGGATGGGAACGTAGATCGACTGGTAAACTGGGAGTTTTGGCTTCCGGCTCTGCTCCTTCTTTACCGATACAGTGTGCGCATTACTGAAGACGCTGCACCGATCCGCCTGTCGATCTCACGATCCACTCTAACCTCAATCGTGAACAAGACTCCAAGGTACTTGAACTCCTCCACTTGGGGCAGGGTCTCCTCCCCAACTCGGAGCTGGCACTCCACCCTTTCCCGGGCGAGAACCACGGACTCGGACTTGGAGGTACTGATTCTCATCCCAGTCGCTTCACACTCGGCCGCGAACCGATCCAGTGAGAGCTGAAGATCCTGGCCAGATGAAGCCACCAGGACCACATCATCTGCAAAAAGCAGAGACCTAATCCTGCAAACACCAAACCAGATCCCCTCAACGCCCTGACTGTGCCTAGAAATGATGTCCATAAAAGTTATGAACAGAATCGGTGACAAAGGGCAGCCTTGGCGTAGTCCAACCCTCACTGGAAACGCTCTAAACTAAACAAAAGTTGTTCTCTTTTATTCCAAATAAAAATCGAGAAGAGAACCGAAAAGGAACCGAATCGTTACGCAGAATCGATAGTGGAATCAGAACTGGAAAAATATTATCAATTCCCAACCCTTCCCTTGAGCTTTGTCTTTGACGGAGACAACAGGACGTTGTGAGACCATGCTGTCAAAACATTGTTCGCCATGGTAACCGTATGTTCCCAACACCCTTACTATTTTAATGATGTCATACAGTAATTCAACCACCAAAAAGTGTGTGAGTAAGTGATAAAAGGACTGGATTTAAACCACATGGTTCATATCACCAAAAAATGAATCCCGAGCGCGGCCACCGCTGCTGCTCGCTGCTCCCCTTGCCTCTCAGGGAGTGGAACAAGGCGATGGGTCAAATTCAGAGGGTAATCTCACACACATAGTGTGTGTGAGACTATCAGTAGTACTTTAACTTTTAAATGACTACATACAGTGTATATATATATATATATATATATATATATATATATATATATATATATATATATATATATATATATATATATATATATATATATATATATATATATATACGCATACATGTATATATGTATATACTTTTTGTATGTATATTCATGTATATATGTACATGTATACACACATATACAGTATATGTATATATACATACTGTATAAATATATATATACACACATATATAAATGTATATATACATATATGTATACATATATGTATATATACATATATACTTATATATACATATATACACATATATACATATATATACATATATATATATAAACATATATACACACATATATATATACATATATACACATAGCTATACATACATACATATATGTATATATATATATATATATATATATATATATATGCATATATATATATATGTATGTATATATATATATATATACACACATATATAAATGTATATATACATATATGTATACATATATGTATATATACATATATACACATATATATATACAAACATATATACACATACATATATATACATATATATATATACATATATACACATAGCTATACATACATACATACATATATATATATATATATACATATACTGTATATATACTGAATATATATATATATATATATATATATATATATATATATATACATATACTGTATATATATACTGAATATATATATATATATATATATTCATGTCTTAATTGGATTATCCAGAGAATAGTGCTTGATACCGTGGTAGATTTATAAATTTATAAATCTCCTGACGATTGAGGGAACCCCTCATGAAACAGTTCTGTAGAGATGAAGTAGTATTGTGATTTTTGTGATATACATATATATACATATATATATATATATATATATATATATATATATATATATATATATATATATATATATATATATATATACACACTTTATATATACGCAGTCAGGGGGAGAACATGCAAACTCCAAACAAAATGTTAATTATTTTGTTTAATGACTTTATTGCAATAATAAACATGTGTTTAATGTACCATAAGATTTTTTTGTTAAAATAATGCCAATAATGCCATTTTTTGTGGTCCCCTTCATTTAAGAAAGTACCGAAAATTATCTAAATAATTGTGCTACCGGTACTAAAATATCGGTACGGGGACAAAACAAGTCCAAACTCTAAGCATTAACATCCTGACCCGCTTTTACGTGCTTCATCTTGGAACAAAAGTGTTTCCATGCAGCCCTTTTAAAAGGACCATCGGTAGACGGAAATCTACACTATCAATTTCCTTTTCATATCATCTCTCCGGACGCTCCCAAAAAGCCATCCCCTCTCGCCCCGCACCAAGGAAGGTCTTCAATTTAATCCGCCATCTGTGGCCATCTTGAAATATTATCCGAGAGATGAGAACCGTGACCCTGAATACAGACAGAGCGAGGGAGCCACGGATTCTGCGGCGAAGAGGAACCTCGGCGCCCCCCCCCCCCCTCCCCCGTGTGGCACGGCTAAATATTTACCCTCGTCCGCTCGGCTGTCCAGACGCATCCACTCAGCCCTCACTCAGCGCCCCGGTCGCCCCCCCTCTGTTCCCCTCAGAGGTGGCGTTGGCTGGCAGGCTCTCGGCCCGGAGTTTCTCCTCGCGGCCGGAAGGTCATGGAAGTTCACCAACCTGGGAGGAAAGGGTGTTGAACTTTTCAGAGTGCCAGGGACCATAAAAAAAAAAAAAAGAAAAAAAAAAAGTGAACTTCTCGACAATTCGGAGAGCGTAACCCTTTTCAGACTCGGAAGACTTCTCTGAGTCAGTGTTCCATATTCATCATCTAATTGCCAGGACGGGGGGGGGGAGCTCGGCGAGCACCAGGCGCTGAAGAGGACCAAGTGGGAGGTTCGCACTCCAACCTGACGGATGCATAAGCGCTAATGATAAGAGGCCTCATTACACATAACCAGACCATTCCCACGCACACGCCGGCTCGGAATAACAGTGCCGCTGCTGAGATGTCAGACTGGGCGTTATCGTACTCAGGAACCGCCACCGCCGTATCGCACATTGTCAACTTGAAAATTGGTTAAAAAAGGGTGTTTGGTGCTGCTAACAAGAGTGTTAAAAATAAAAGGGTTTGTGCCGGAAAATCTCGTCAAGCGTTGTGAAAAGTGCAGAAATAATTGATCGGTATCAAGTAGAGATGTCCGATAATGGCTTTTTTGCCGATATAGCAGAGGTTGAGGTTAGTGCTGCAAGGGGTTCTTTGTATTTGTTCTGTTGTCTTTTAGAGTTCGTTTTAAAATGATCTTACTCGTTTTTAAATCCTTACATGGTCTTGCCCCACCTTACCTCTCTGAGCTGCTCCGCCTCTATGCCTCCACCCGGTCCCTCAGGTCAGCTGATCAGCTGATCCTGGAGGTCACCAAATCAAAGCGCAAGGTCAGAAGGGACAGGGCCTTCTCGGTTGCGGGTCCCAAACTCTGGAACGATCTCCCTTTCCATGTGAGACAGGCCCCTTCTTTGGCTATTTTTAAGACCCTTCTTAAAACCCATTTTTATTCACTGGCTTTTAACCCAGCATGAGACTTTAAACTATTTTTAACTTTTAACCTTTTTAACTGTTTTTATCTAACACATTGTTCTTAGGGTAATTTGTATTTGCTACTTCAATGTGTTTTTTGTCTTTATTTCTTTGTGGTGTACAGCCCTTTGTTCTTCAACCGTGGTTGTTTTTAAAGGGCTTTATAAATAAAGTTGGTATGGTATGTTTGGTTTTGTTTTAGTTTTTCCTCAGTGTATGTCTTTGTTTCCTGTCATCGCTTTTATTTTGGTAATTTCCTGCTTTTCTCCCTGAGCGCTGTTTCCCCTCAGTTGTGGCTGATTGGCACCTGGCCACACCTGGTGTCCATCAGCCCGCTCCTATTTAAACCTGCTTTGTCCTCCAGTCAGGGCTGGATTATTGTTGTTACCTCTTGTCACCACTACCTGTCAATGTCATTAATGCGTGTCGTAGAACCTGTAGCTGTTTGCAGCGTGCTGTCTTTTTGTTGGTAGTTCCTGTTTGCTGGATCCTGTTTCCCGTTTTCCAGTTTGGCTGTTCGTAGTTCCTGGGTTGTGTTTTTTATATTTAAAGATTAAATCATCTTGTCCTGCGCAATGCCTGCCGCCTTCTCTGCATCTTGGTGTTCGTCATAAACTCAACCTGAGGTGAAGTGAAGTGAAGTGAATTATATTTATATAGCGCTTTTCTCTAGTGACTCAAAGCGCTTTACATAGTGAAACCCAATATCTAAGTTACATTTAAACCAGTTTGGGTGGCACTGGGAGCAGGTGGGTAAAGTGTCTTGCCCAAGGACACAACGGCAGTGACAAGGATGACGGGAGCGGGAATCGAACCTGCAACCCTCAAGTTGCTGGCACGGCCGCTCTACCAACCGAGCTATGCCGCCCCTGACAGTGTTTATGTTTTGTCACTGTGGGGATGTTCTCCCGAAATGTGTTTTGTCATTCTTGTTTGGTGTGGGTTCACAGTGTGGCGCATACCATGAATTGATTTACGTGGACCCCGACCTAAACAAGTTAAAAAAACGTATTTGGGTGTTACTATTTAGTGGTCAATTGTACGGATTATGTACTGTACTGTGCAATCTACTAATAAAAGTATCAATTAATCAATAGATCAATCGACAGTTCCAGATAATTTTGGTTGCGCTTACCAACTTAAAAATCTGTTTTATTTTGTACATGGTGTAATGATAAATGTGACTAGTAGATGGCAGTCAAACATAAGAGATACGCGTAAACATAATAGCTTTTTTTTGCCGATATCCGATATTCCAATATTGTCCAACTCTTTTAATTACCGATTCCGATATCGACGGATACCGATATATATAGTTGTGGAATTAACACATTACTATGCCAAATTTTGTTGTGATGCCCCGCTGGATGCATTAAACAATGTAAAAAGGTTTTACAAAATAAATCAACTAAAGTTATGGAAAAAGAAAAAATGCCAACATGGCTCTGCCATATTTATTATTGAAGTCACAAAGTGCATTTTTTTTTTCTTAACATGCCTCAAAACAGCAGCTTGGAATTTAGGACATGCTCTCCCTGAGAGAGGATGAGGAGGTTGAGGTGGGCAGGGTTGGGAATGGCATTGTAGCGTCCCAGAAGAGTTAGTGCTGCAAGGGGTTCTTTGTATTTGTTCTGTTGTGTTTATGTTTTTTTACGGTGCAGATGTTCTCCCGAAATGTGTTTGTCATTCTTGTTTGGTGTGGGTTCCCAGTGTGGCGCATATTCGTAACTGGACTGTCACTATTATGTTATATCCATTATGGACTGGATTCTCACTATTATGTTAGAGCCACTATGGACTGGACTTTCACAATATTATGTCAGACCCACTCGACATCCATTGCATTCAGTCTCCCCTAGAGGGAGGGGTTACCCACATTTGCGGTCCTCTCCAAGGTTTCTCATGGTCATTCTCATCGACGTCCCACTGGGTTGTGAGTTTTTCCTTGCCCTTATGTGAGCGCTGATCCGCGGTTGTCGTTGTGGCTTGTGCAGCCCTTTGATACAGGTCTTTAAATCTCTGGATTGATGAAGTAATGTGCTGTTCATACTTACTGGGGACCCTGGGGAAAAATAGTTCATATTGGTCAAGGGGACCAAATTTTAATACATTTGCATGATTCACACACATTTGTACGTGACTACTGAGGACAATTTAAAAAAAAAAGTTCAAATTATATTAAATTAAATTAAAAGTTTCCCTTTAGGGGACCTGTTCACATACCCAATATGTGTGCAAAATTCTTACAAAAAAAAAAAATATTATTACATATTACGTAAACCAAAAGGAAGTGTTTTAAATGTTTTAAATTCTACTTCCTGGCTTCTTGGCATAGTCATCCGTCGTCTTGGAATTGCATCTGCATGCAAAGTCTACAATATAATATTTGCAAATGAGACTCAGAAGTGTAAAAAAAAAATCAAGATATAAAAACTGGACAGCACAGTTATCAGTAACAGCTCAGTGTAAAATGTTACATCCTAAAAATGATGATACTTTAATATCAATCAATCAATCAATGTTTACTTATATAGCCCTAAATCACTAGTGTCTCAAAGGGCTGCACAAACCACCACGACATCCTCGGTAGCCCCACATAAGGGCAAGGAAAACTCACACCCAGTGGGACGTCGGTGACAATGATGACTATGAGAACCTTGGAGAGGAGGAAAGCAATGGATGTCGAGCGGGTCTAACATGATACTGTGAAAGTTCATTCCATAATGGATCCAACACTGTCGCGAGAGTCCAGTCCAAAGCGGATCCAACACAGCAGCGAGAGTCCCGTTCACAGCGGAGCCAGCAGGAAACCATCCCAAGCGGAGGCGGATCAGCAGCGCAGAGATGTCCCCAGCCGATACACAGGCAAGCAGTACATGGCCACCGGATCGGACCGGACCCCCTCCACAAGGGAGAGTGGGACATAGAAGAAGAAGAAAAGAAACGGCAGATCAACTGGTCTAAAAAGGGAGTCTATTTAAAGGCTAGAGTATACAAATGAGTTTTAAGGTGAGACTTAAATGCTTCTACTGAGGTAATATGAAACAATTAACATTTATCAACACATGAACATATAAGAGTACCTACAAATTGGTACCGTTGAGTACTCCAACACTCTAAACTCCATGCTGAGGTAATGTTTTTTAGACTGAGGCCGATCTGCAAAAGTTGGACTCCAGGTGTCAATGAGGAGGGAGGGAGGTCAAAAGCGTCTATCATTAAAGGGGTCCTCTGGGGTGTTTTCGTGGTACTATAATAGTACCGGTGTACCGTAAAACCCGAGTAGATAATAAGAAGAACATCCTTGTCAAGGCATGTACTTGATTTTTTTTAATGGAAAACATTGTTTTTGTATAAATGGACGGACAAATCTCTTTTGAGAGTGTGTTTAATTTCAAAACGGTCCCTATAATGTAAACATGAACACATAACAGAGTGTTTTGGTTGTTTACAATCACGCCTCATTAGCCAAGACCCAACTAAAGTCATCAAACTCCACAAAGACGTCGCACCTATCCCTCCGGGGGCCCCTTTATAAAAACGACGCCATTAAGAACGTTCAATAATTATTGAAACCGACGCGGACCAAACATTCATCATCCCATAATTGGGCTGGCTTGACAAACGTCCAAGGAATAAAATGCGAGGAGGCGAGAAAAAAAAAAAGGTAGGAGATCGCCGGCGCGTGCAACACGGCGAAGTGATAAGAGTTAATGTAATTATCACGCTACATCACGGCTGACATTTCCTAAAACACAATTAAAAATGAAGTGGAACGTTCAGTTAGATGGAGAGGGCCATAAAAGTCTATTGAGAGAAACATCAAGTCGATGCGCTTTATTTCATTCCCGGTGATATTGAAAGTTGCAGGGAGGTGAAGTGAGCTCTGGACATGCTCCAGCAGCAGATTTAAAGGCCTACTGAAACCCTCTACTACCAACCACGCAGTCTGATAGTTTATATATCAATGATGAAATATTAACATTGCAACACATGCCAATACGGCGTTTTTAGTTTACTAAATTGTAATTTGAAGTATCCTGTTGAAAACGTCGCGGAATGAAGACCCTGTGGAGCGACAGAGCCATCTTGGGTAGGACAGACAGCGGTCCTACCCAAGATGGCGGCCAGGAGGCGGGGCATGCGGCGAAGAGGAGAGGCGGGACGCACTCGGAGCGACGCTGCAGCCAGCCGAGTCAGGTGCGTAAGCGACACACCTGTTCTCAATCTCTGCATCTTCTGCTGCAGTACAAAAGGGGAGAAGGAGGAACAATCGGGGCAGGAGTAGGCGAGGAAACCACGGACAACAACGACCACGAGCACGACGAGAGAGACCCTGAGCTAGATGAGCCCCCGCAGCAGACGCAGCCACCGAAAGGTGCGCCACGACGAGCAGGAAGAGCCAGTGAGCTAGAAATTGGCGCGACTGACTGGCAAGACAATATCTTTGTTGAAAGAATAAACTAAAGTCAAACCTGTTACGATGCGTCCTGTACCGAGTGTCACTGCAACCCACACGATGAAGGCTGGAGACCCGTGCGCGTGACGTCACGGATTGTAACGGACATGTTGTTCCAGCCCCGATCCCAGCTATAAGTCGTCTGCTTTAATCGCATAATTACACAGTATTCTGATCATCTGTGTTGCTGAATCTTTTGCAATTTGTTTAATTGATAATGGAGACGTCAAAGAAGAAAGATGTAGGTGAGAAGCGGTGTATTGCGGCTGCTTTTAGCAACACAAACACAGCCGGTGTTTCCTTGTTTACATTCCCGAAAGATGACGGTGAAGCTGTTGCGATCCGATGGTCGTATCATCACCATATTGTTGCTTTTGTTCCATTTTGGTATCACTCTGCTGTTTGACATCCTTATTTTCTGTTTGCTTCATCACCATGGTTACAGATTAGTTCCATCTGCTACTCCCGGTTCAGGCACACCTGTTTTTCTAATCACCATCCTATATAAGCCAGCCTTTTCTGTTCAGTCGGTCTGGGTTCCTAGTTTGCTTTCACGCAACTGATGACGACTAACTTTTCTTACTCGCTAGCTTTCGCGCTGCGTTTTGTTCATTCTAGCTCTCATGCTGATTATTTGTTTTCCCTTTCTGTGCCTTCGTGCCAAGTGTTTGTGTTTCTGTTCATATTCCTAACTTCTATGCTAGCGCCCTTCGTTTGCCTTTCTGTTTGCACCAGTGTTTTTGTTTCTAGTCTGTTTTGTTACTTTAATAAATCTTTATTACTTATCGTTTGCTGTGTTCTTGCCGATGCATCCTTGGAGGAACAAATCCGGCATCGTTATGCCAACCAGCCGTTACAGTAAAAGGTAAGATATAAAGATTTATTAAAGTAACAAAACATGCTACAAAACAAAAACACTACTGCTAACAGAAAGGCGAAAAAAGGGCGCTAGCATAGAAGCTAGGAATATGAACAGAAACACAAACACTTGGCACGAAGGCACAAAAAAGGAAAACAAATAATTAGCATGAGAGCTAGAATGAACAAAACGCAGCACAAGAGCTAGCGAGTAAGAAAAGTTAGTCATCATCAGTTGCATGAACGCAAACTAGGAACCCGGACCAACTGAACAGAAAAGGCTGGCTTATATAGGATGGTGATTAGAAAAACAGGTGTGCGTGAACAGGGAGTAGCAGGTGGAACTAATATGTAACCCTGGTGACGAAGCAAAAAGAAAATAAGGACGTCAAACAGCAGAGTGATACCAAAATGGAACAAAAGCAACAATACGGTGATGATCCGATCATCGGATCACAACAGAAGCGTTACTATGGAACAGAGCGGTCAAGCGAACATGGTTCCCTACCACCTGTCAACCGGCAGGTTTCGGTGAGAAAATTGTGTTAATAAGTCGGCTCTTACCGTAGACATGAGCGGATAGCTTGCGTCGTTCCCCGTGCACCTGTCAAAGAGGCAGCTGCGGACTCTCTTGCCTCCTCCCACCGGCAGCCCCCGAACGTGGGATGCTTCCACCATGGAGGAGGGGGGAAAAAGCTCACCCCGGCCCCAACAGCTGCCTTTGCTTTGCCTCGTCGAGAAACGTGGCTTCCCTCAGAGACACTGGTGATCACCACACCCCTCCGACTTTCAGGTACGACCATATAATCTCACTAAAACACCTGTAACACAATAAGCAGATAAGGGATTTTCCAGAATTATCCTAGTAAACGTGTCTAATAACATCTGAATCACTCCCACTGCCCTCGCCTTTTTTTTTCTAGTCCCTCACTCTAACTTTCCTCATCCACAAATGTGAATTAGTGTGAATTATATTTCTATAGCGCTTTTTCTCTAGTGACTCAAAGCGCTTTACAAAGTGAAACCCAATATCTAATTTTTTACATATAAACCAGTGTGGGTGGCACTGGGAGCAGATGGGTAAAGTGTCTTGCCCAAGGACACAACGGCAGTGACTAGGATGGTGGAAGCGGGAATTGAACCTGCAACCCTCAAGTTGCTGGCACGGCCGCTCTACCAACCGAGCTACACCGCCCCAAAATAAATGGGTTGTACTTGTATAGCGCTTTTCTACCTTCAAAGTACTCAAAGCGCTTTGACACTACTTCTACATTTACCCATTCACACACACATTCACACACTGATGGAGGGAGCTGCCATGCAAGGCGCTAACCAGCACCCATCAGGAGCAAGGGTGAAGTGTCTTGCTCAGGACACAACGGACGTGACGAGGTTGGTACTAGGTGGGAATTTGAACCAGGGACCCTGGGGTTGCACACGGCCACTCTCCCACTGCGCCACGCCGTCCCAAAAAGTCGACACATTGTGAAGTGAAGCAAATTATATTTATATAGCGCTTTTTCTCAAGTGACTCAAAGCGCTTTACATAGTGAAACCCAATATCTAAGTTACATTCAAACCAGTGTGGGTGGCACTGGGAGCAGGTGGGTAAAGTGTCTTGCCCAAGGACACAACGGCAGTGACTAGGATGGCGGAAGCGGGAATCGAACTTGCAACCCTCAAGTTGCTTGCACGGCCACTCTACCAACCGAGCTAAATCTTTCATCCTCACTCAAATTAATGGGGAAATTGTCGCTTTCTCTGTCCGAATCGCTCTTGCTGCTGGTGGCCATGATTGTAAACAATGTTCGGATGTGAGGAGCTCCACAACCCGTGTCGTCACACGCACATCGTCTGCTATTTCCGGTACAGGCAAGGCTTTTTTATTGGCGACCAAAAGTTGCGAACTTTATCGTCTATGTTCTCTACTAAATCCTTTCAGCAAAAATATGGCAATATCGCGAAATGATCAAGTATGACACATAGAATGGACCTGCTATCCCCGTTTAAATAAGAAACTCTCATTTCAGTAGGCCTTTAACGGGCTTATCCGTGGGGAAAAATCAGTAGGTTCAACTTTGAAGGCGAAGATGAGGAAACATGTTTTTTTTTTTTTCTTTTATTGCACGGTGCAGACTGCTTGTTCTGGGCTGTGCTTAGATTCTGTCACATTAGCGCTGGCACAGAGGATATGTTGACAGAGAGAGGACATTGCACATTGAGACTGTAGGGCTTCTTTTGAAAGCTGGTGGCATTGGAACATGAAGACAAGTGTGTGTGTGTGTGTGTGTGTGTGTGTGTGTGTGTGTGTGTGTGTGTGTGTGTGTGTGTGTGTGTGTGTCTGCGCAGAGGAGGAGGCTCGCCTGTGGAGAGGAGCATGTGGACGCCCACCCACTCTGCAGCCTCGCAGCCCTCGTCGTTTCGCATCAATCCACAGCTCCTCAATATAAATAGGACAGGCGTCCTAAAGCTACAGCGTTACTAAGAGCAGCAGCGGCATTAGGCGTTGACCCCACCCCCCGAGTCAACGCGCTAAAAAAATAGGACTATTGCGACTCACTGGAATCAGTGTCGTGCTGTCAGGGGAGGCAGAGTGAGGCAGTGCCTCACCTGCCACCAGGTGGCTTAACCATCAGATGTTCCAAAACAAAGTAATAAAAAAAAATACGTTTTAATATTTCTCTTTAGGTTTATGTTTTCTATGTGATTTTCAATCCAATCCACTTTATTTATATAGCACATTTTAACAACAAAATGTTTCCAAAGTGCTGCACAACAATATTAAAAACAACATTTAAATACTATCCTGAGCTCCACCAATGACTGAATAAAAACAAAAAATAAAAATAAATAATAATTGTGGAGAGACGGACAGGCTCGGACGAACGGTGGTCCGGCCTAAAATGGCGGCGAGGAGGCGGAGCATGCAGCGAAGCAGAGAGGCGGGGCGCACCAGCCGAGTCAGGTGCGTAAACTACACACCTGCTCTCAATCCCATCATCTTCTGCTGCAGCATAAAAGGGGAGAGGGAGGAGCACCATAGGGGTGGGCGATATCGCAAATTTGGGTATCGATACCGATTTGATCCGATACCGGCCAGTATCGCCGATGCCGATACCGGAAGTGTCGTCATCTGATGATGGGGGGCGGCTTCGGGATATCGATACTTTTGAAAAACAAATTTGTACTTTTGCCTTTATTAATTGATTATGATAATAATACAACACAGGACAACAATTTAAGTAAAAAAATAAAACATTTATTACAAAAGTAATATCAATAGCAATAAAGTAATGCAAATAAGGTGCAAACAACTACTGAACCTGGCTTGTCACCTCAAAACACACAAACACTTCAGGTAAATAACAAAACTCTAGTTATTGAACAAAGTTGTAAACATGAACACAAAACAAAGGAACTGAGGAATTCAAATAAAAAAGTAATAATATCAATTACAATAAAGTAAGTAGTGCAAATAAGGTGAAAACAAATACTGAACTTGGCTAGTCGCCTCACAACACACAAGAACTTAAGTAAAAAAGAAAACACTAGTTATTAAACAGTTGTAAAAATGAACACAAAACAAAAGAACTGAGAAATTCTTATCGTTATTTTAGTGCAATAAAACACTTTACAGTTTACAACCAAGACAATAAGTCGCACTGGAAACGCACGCGTGTGTGTGTGTGTGCGTGTCCGAGTGAACCTCGGAGCTAATTATACTGATGTGTGTGCGCGAACGCACCAAGCGTCATGTTAATTGTATTTATTTTATTTTATTTTGGGTTGAAGATTAATTTTTAAAGTGTTTTTAAATCTCGTTCGCGACCCATCACTAGGGAGGAGGGCGGAGTGGTGAGAGCGCTGCGCTCACATTTTTTCTTAAATCGGAGTGATTCGCTTAATTTGGTGAAGTATCGATACCAT